>NC_135669.1:12476290-12779290 GCF_964188315.1 Podarcis muralis | reverse complement strand
ACAATGCTATCGAACCTCTGTTCAACAATGCAGGTGATAAGTCCCTAACTCTCACCCTAACTCAACTCGGAGAGATGCAAAGAAGCAGGGATATCATGTATGCCATTTACAGCTCCTTGTAGGATGGAAGAGATCAAAGTGTAATAAGTAGTATTGGCAGATACTTTGACTAATTCCTGTTCTGCTCAGAAAAGCCCCAGATTTTTTGTTTTTGTTTCCAACCTTGTGAATGCTGTGGACTTTCATCTAAATTTGCAAAAAAAAGAAAGAAAGAAAGAAAGAAAGAAAGAAAGAAAGAAAGAAAGAAAAAGAATTTGAGGATTGAAAATATACATCAGGGAACACCTTGAATTAAATATACATTTAGAAATCTTCACAGACCTATGTAGTATCTATTTACTTGCAGCTATAATAGCCAAAGGGACGCGGGTGGCGCTGTGGGTAAAAGCCTCAGCGCCTAGGGCTTGCCGATCGATAGGTCGGCGGTTCGAATCCCCACGGCGGGGTGCGCTCCCGCTGCTCGGTCCCAGCGCCTGCCAACCTAGCAGTTCGAAAGCACTCCCAGGTGCAAGTAGATAAATAGGGACCGCTTACTAGCGGGAAGGTAAACGGCGTTTCCGTGTGCGGCTCTGGCTTGCCAGAGCAGCAATGTCACGCTGGCCACGTGACCCGGAAGTGTCTCCGGACAGCGCTGGCCCCCGGCCTCTTGAGTGAGATGGGCGCACAACCCTAGAGTCTGTCAAGACTGGCCCGTACGGGCAGGGGTACCTTTACCTTTACCTTTATAATAGCCAATGGCATGTTAGCATGCTGCCTATAGTGCATATGCATTATAGACTGAGCCCCTGTCCAACACAGTTGAGTGTACTTTGACCCATTGAATTCAAGTACAGTTGATTCTGCATTGGATTGTATTCAGGATGTCTACTCATGGCCTGCTCTCTGAATGTCAGTGCTGAGCCATAGCCATTGAGTGTGTGCTTATGTCTAAGTGTCAGAGCCTGAGAATAAGTGGTCTGAATTGGTCAGGGCTATTGTTCTCCGTGCAAAATCTGAGAGTGAACAGGAAGCCTTTGTTGAGCAGAGGCTAACCAATGGTCAGCCTTGGTGTGCAGAGTCATTCTGGTACCTGGTGTGCTACAGGGCCTTCCCTATGGGTCACCAGATGAGGGAGCTGGGCACAGAGCTGTGGCTTCCATAGCGGCTTCTGACAGCCCTAAAAAAGGAGAGGTGGCATGCATTTTGTAACAAATGGGGGACGAGGGCTTGCCTTTAACTGGTCTTAGCAACTGGCTCCTCTTTGTGGGATGTAACATCACTGAAGCAGTCAAATGCAACATTTCCTGTTTGCCCAGAGTGGACACACTGGGGAATGTTGCTCCAGCCAGGAGGAATTCCTGTCACACCTGGTCTGGAGCATTCTCCCCCTGCGTGTAACCAGGTAGATGGGTGTGACCCTGGCAGACTGTACAAAAGGGCCAGTCATGCAGCCCTCTCTCTCTCTTGATCCCTTCTCTCTATTTTGCCTTTTGCTGTCTGCTGGCTCTCAACCAGCAGCACATGGGCTCATCCCTCACAGAGGATGAACCCACACTTTTCTCTGTAACTACAAGCTAAAGCCTGCCTTCAGGACCATACTGTGAACTGAATGTACCGTATTTTTTGCCCTATAGGATGCACTTTTTCCCCTCCAAAAATGAAGGGGAAATGTGTGTGCGTCCTATGGGGCGAATGCAGGCTTTCGCTGAGGCCTGGAGAGCGAGAGGCATCGGTGCACACCGACCCCTCCGGAGGACGCCCCGTGCTTCAGGAAGGTGTCCGTAAGCCTCACGTGCCCGGCAGGAGGTCCCGCCGGGCGCGCGAGGCTTGGGGCGGCAGCCTGAAGCACGAGGCGCGCTGCGGAGCACGGCCTGTGCTTCGGGCAGATGTCCGCAAGCCTTGCACGCCCGGTGGTAGGTCCCGCCGGGCTCGCAAGGCTTGCAGGCAGTAGCCTGTTCTGGGGTCGGGGGAAGCTCGGGCTTCCCCCGTGCCAGCCCCGCACCTGGGGGGGAAAAAATAAATTCCCCCCCTTTATTTCCCCCCCAAAAAACTAGGTGCACCTTATGGGGCGGTACGTCCTATGGGGCGAAAAATACGGTAAGTAAACCTTATCATTACTTTTAGAAGAAGACTATTGTGTCGTTATTGTTTTTAAGAGGGAACTAAAGGGGATTTACCAGGACCAAGCCAATCTGGACAAGCCAGACTGAATTGCTTAACTCAAATGATTCTCATGAATCCATCACCTAGCTTCCTGCAGTGCACAAAGGAATGTGCTCTGCTACTAGCTCACTAACTTGAGCGAGGGATGATAATATTTAATCAATATATCCTCTCCTACTATCCTCAACATTCCCACACTCTTGATCACTGGTTTATTTTTACAGAGTACACAGAATGTTTCGTTATCCCAAAGCATTCTTGAGGGTGAGTGGGGAATGTCAGCCTCTACAAAAAAACATACCATCCCAATCATCACCCAGAATGCCCTGGAAAGATGCAATGACCAAGACATTTGGGGAAGATAAAATGGTGACTGTGAGGAAGCAGCAGTCAAAAGGATCTCTGGTGCCACAATCAGCAGCAAAAAACAAAACCCATGAATATGGATAACAAATAAATGAATGAAGTTTATTAAATGTTACTCTTTTCCAATGCAGAGTGGTTCTTCCTTCAACAAAAATCTAACATTTCTGCTGCTAGAATTGGCCAGAGCTGTCAATTGGCCAATGCTATTTCTTGAAAGGTAAATTAGTCTTGCTCTGCTGACCAGAGAGCTTTTGCCACATAGATCTCTGTGTGACAAGCAAAGGTTTAGTGACAGAGCTTTTAGGTGAGAGAGATCAATGAAAATGGCTTTTTGCCAGCCTCTTGAGTCTATTCCCTTGGGAACACATTCCAAAGATTGCGTTTGATGACATGAGCTCTGGTGAGCAAAAACTTATGCCACAATATATTTGTTAGTGTTTCAGGTGGCATGGGACTCTGTGTTGTTTTTGCTGCAAAGGTTAGACTCCCACACAATGTGTTAGCAGGCCTCCTCTGTAGACACGTATGTCACATACACACATTCTAGGAGCCTCATGAAGTAAGGGCTTTAGACAGCGGCAAAGGTCATCTCAGCATATTTACCCAGTGACTTACACTCACACAGGTCTTGAGATGGGGAAGCCTATTGCACAGACACAGAATCAAAACACACACATTTAACATTTCAGTAACACAGCAAATTATGCATATCTATTATGGTAGTGGAGATCACTCAGCAACAATAAATATGCATCTATTTGGTTTGGGAGAATTAGCTAATTAATTGTAACTATGACAAAACCAACACTCTCACGCCATACATGCAAGAAGAAGCAATCACACGAGGCACAAGGGGAGGAGGAGTGAGTTTAGTGCTGCTTAGGAAGGCACATTAGTCTGCTCTTTTTATTTCAGCTCACTTTGCAGGCCAGGTGTTGGTCAAGCACAGCTGGGGAGGGAGAACTAGAGGGTGACTTCTAAAACACAAGGAGGTAGGAAGCTACAAACAGATTTAAATACACAGTCATATACACACTCTTCCAGAACCACACTCATGACCACGTTGGCCAACTCAGTAAAGGATGCTGCTGAGCAGCAGAGTGGTTAGTATACCAACCTGTCTCTATGTCTCAACACCAGGTGCAGGCCCTCCAAGGCAGAGAGGTCTCCTAATAAGGGAGATAGAATGTCTGTGAACTATGGCAATCACACACACACACCACAGCCCATTAGTCTGTGTTGATTCTGTGCCAAGGATCTCTTCTGACACCAGTGTTGCATGCCACCCCAATCTCCAAGTGGTGCAAAATTCCAGTGGTTCCATGTGCTTACCCAGGGTTTGTGTTTGTTTTTGGAAATGAGGCACATTAGAGACTATGAGGCACAGTGGAGACAGTGGTGTCTTTATGATATATGGTTTATTTACACATGTATATAACCTAAGCCTACGATGGAGGGGCTCACAGCATTAACACCCCAAGAGGGTCTTGTTTCTCCCATAGCCTCAGCCTTGGATTGAAACAGAAATCGAACATGGCTATCAAATGTTGTTCTGACTCTCCAGCTTGCTGCTTTTCTTCTGGGTCACAGCACGGCAACTCAGCTCTGACTCTGGCATCGGCTTTCTAACTAACTGTGAACTGGGGAGGAGCCCCACCCATTTGCCATCTCACACAGAGCCACCTTTCCTTTGTTTCCCTTAATGGCCCATCCCCTAGGTTACCTAGTCAGACATAGCTGGTTCAGGTCAACACTATCTAGGACCCCCTCATAAGTTTCAGTGATGTTTGCCTGGTCAGTTTCCTCATCCATGATTAAATGACAGATGAGTATAGACCTGTTGTGAACTATCCTGGTATTACACAACTGTACTACCAGACTGAAGAAGAAGAAGAAGAGTTTGGATTTGATATCCCGCCTTTCACTCCCTTTAAGGAGTCTCTTTTTGTTCCAAAAGCCCCATCTCTTATATGGAGTAATTATGCATTCAACACATTTTTCTGAATTCATCAAGCTTACCTCCTGGGGCCAACAGAAGCTGTATTTATATAGAAGTGTATTTCTATGTAGGTAAATGGTAACACCCTCTCCCTGCATGCTATGGTCCCATTTCTGATCTGTCCTCACACACCTGCTATTTATCAGTATTTGTACCGATGGAGAGTTCGCTTTAAAATAAATTAAAATTCAGAGTTGTAAAAACATATGTAGTTTGGTCCTTAGAGTCCCAAAACTTCCTAAATGCTCTCTAAACCTGTTTGTCTTCTGTGCACTCTTCATTTTCTTTTGCTGCAATAGACTCACACAACTACCCCTCTGGAAAGTGTAACAAAACTTTTAATGCTGTCCTTATTCCACAGCATCGGCTCACTGTGTTAGTTTGCGGTTGCAAAAGCAACAAGTCCTGTGGCACATTTAAAGACTGCAAAATTTATTGTAGCACAACCTTGGGGGGTCTGGGCCCATGAAAGCTTACACCACAATAAATTTGTTAGTCTTTAAGGCATCGCAAAACCCTTTCTCTTCCTTGATGGTTCTTCCTAAGCCAATGAATCTCCTGAGATCCTTCTGGTATTTTTACGGGTCAGAACATTTTTTGTTGGAAAAGTTTTACAAGGCTTTGAGGAGGGAGGATTTACACAGACTAGAAATGTTGTCAGGCTGAGCTTGTGTTTCTGCCGTAGAAGAGAATTGCCTCCTGGAACTAAAGAAGCCCAGGATCTTGGAACAGAATGGGGAGTGGAAAGACACAGATGAAATGGAGGACTCCTGATTTCATCTCCCTGCTTCTCTTTTCACAAATCATTTAACCTTATTTCAATTTTTCCCCTGACACCAAAAAGTGCAAGTGCAGGAGACTAATTATAAGCTGCTGTGTTCCCTCCCGCCTCCCAGCCCACCCCGTTCAATAGCGACTCCTTATCTCCTGCCATTCTCTGAATGGTGGGGTCTGGCTCCCATCAGAGGATCTGCTGCAAGGAGATACACTATCTCCCCTTATTATCGCAAATTGCAGAGCTCTGCAAAGTCTAATAACACTTGATGACTAATCAGATCTCACTGAAAGTCCATTGGCTTTTGCTCACACCATGAAGGTTGAGCACTGCTGATCCAGTTAGTTATTCAATGAAATGCAAATTCAGTTCCTTTCCTGGTCACTGCACTGATCTCTAGCTTGACCAACATGGGTCATGTGAGCCCCTTCCTCCTTGGCCGCGTTTTTCTGCCTAAGTTTCCCAAGCAAGTCTCATTAATATAGATTGTACCACTCTCCCTCTTGACATTCATTTGTCATGCCTTTTTATCTCTGTTGTACTCTCTGACAGTTTTCTCTCTGTCCCCTCCTGGTGTGTGTGAGTTAGAATGTTAATCTCTGCCAGGCCATCTCTCCCTCCTCGTGTGCACCCCTCTTTCCTTTCTAACCTCAGCAGTTGCCTTGCTCTGGGGAGTCACAAAATGAGGAGGAGGGAGGAGAAACTCAGCTGGGAAAGGCTGGTAACATTGCAGCAAACCACATGTGCCCCGAATGGTTTGTGGATGGATGGTCATGTATATATGCCATTCACAGGCAGCCAAAGCAGTCCATAGAGAAAAAGAAAGGGATGATGGAACCACGTGGGCTTACAGCCCTGTAAAGTTGGGATTGGGTGCCATTTAATTCAACCCAATGGTTGCTAGTGGCTTGAATTAATTAATTTTTATAATGAATGATTTTAGAATGTTGTTTATGTTGTACTTTTGTACTGTTTTATTGTTGTTAGCCGCCCTGAGCCCGGCTTCGGCTGGGGAGGGCGGGATATAAATAAAATTTATTATTTATTATTATCTCCCTGACAGCTGTGCAGTCAGGCCCTCATCCCTTATCAGCAGCATACTCAGTCGCTAACATATGTAGTTTCTGTGTTGGAAGGATCCTTAGGGACCACTGCACAAGCATAATACTGTCTACGATACTGGCTTCAAGTCTCCATTCCTCTCTCTCACACACATCTAGTCTCTTCCCTTTTCCTTCCTTGGAGACTGGAGAGATAAGATATGTTGTTCTTCTGCTCTTAGTGCAGTGGAAGCTACCCAATATGTAGACAAACCTATAGCCCACTTAGTATAGATAAAGACGACCAATACTCATTGGCTATGGCTGTCTAGGGTTTCAGAAATGAGTCTTTCCTAGCCCTGAATGACTGAGGCTGCATGTACGCTATACATTCATACCTCATGTTACGTCCGCTTCATGTTACATTCTTTCAGGTTACGTCCCGCAGTGACCCGGAAGTACCGGAAAGGGTTACTTCCGGGTTTCGCCGCTCGCGCATGTGCAGACGTGCAAAATGACATCACGCGCATGCGTAGAAGTAGTGAATTGCAACCCGCGCATGCGCAGACGCACCACTGCGGGTTGCATTCTTTTCATGTTGCGAACAGGCCTCCAGAATGGATCCCGTTCACAACCAGAGGTACCACTGTAACTTTAAATCATATTTGAAGCACATTTCTCCTCTCAAAGAATTCCGAGCACTGTTTTTAACCCTTCTACAGAGTTACAGGTCACAGCAAACCTTTTGTGGGCTCAGGGCCACAAACAGGTGCACCAGTTGTTGGCAGATGTGGTCAAACATTGAGCCCCAAAGGCCACGGAATGCAAGAAGCATAGTCTGTGACATATCTCTGCTAAGCACAAGTGTATATAAGACAAACGTAGCAGCTATTCACGTCAGTCAATAATGCAACATTCTTCTTTGCTATGCTAATTTAACACCTGTAGCGGACAAGAAAACTTTCATGTCAATTGAGTCCTAAACAAATACAATCAAACTTAATTATACATTCCAGTACAACACTGCTGTGTAAGCAAAGCTGGAGGAGGTGACTCTTGGGGAAGGTGAATTATAGCTCCGTGCATTATATGCCACCATCAGCTCAAATTCAGACTAGGACAGCTTTTGTCAACCTTGTGTCCTCCAGATGTTGATGGACTACAATTCCCATCAGTGGCTGATGGGAGCTATAGTACAACACATCTGGAGGGCATCAGGTTGGCGAATGTTGGACTAGAAATATAATGTCTGTGGTTGCTGGATGAGTTTCTGAATGGGCTTGCCCTTCTCCAGAGCCTAGGCTGACTATCTTCCTTCTGTAAACGAATGTAGAGGCACATCTAAAAAAATTATAAGCAATAGCAGGCAGTGGGGTGGTGTCATGAACTGGCAGGACAACAGGGAGAAGGAAGTGGATCCTGGCGAGGGGTGCAGTTGTGTCTAGGACCTACCAGGGTAAGTCAGGGATGGGGAAGGAGAGGTTAGGGTTGTGGAAAGTACATACAGGATGACAGAGGATGGTGAGGGGTTGGGGGTCAGTGTGCAAGGACCAGAAGTACAGGTCTCATCACCAGGGCCAGAGAGGCCCCATCTCCATGAACAAGGCAGGCTCTGAAGCATAGGGATCAAGTGAGCAGGGCACTCCAGGAAGCTGAGGCAGGCAAGGGCCCCCAACCCAGCTCCCTAGCTGCCCAGGTGGGGCTCACTAGCTCTGGGAGGAGATGTGTGATTCTTCTGCTGGAGTAGGCTCAGAACAGGTGAGGGTCACATGTCTCAACAAGCCCAGATGCTGCAATCAACATGCAATGTATAAAAGGGAAACACAGCTGAGGTGCTGTGTCTGCTCAACTGCCCATGTTGATAGACCTCAGCTTGGATGCTCTGGGACTTCTCTGGGTCTGTGCTTCAGGTTTGACTCCGGACTGTGTTTCCTGACTGCTGGACTTTGAACTTGACATACTGTATACACCAGCGGGACTTGCTGTCATGTAGGCTGGGGGTTCAAGACAGGTGGCTGCACTCATCTGACCTCTAGTCAGTTGTGTCACTGTTGCTTACTTGGAGGTAAAGGGGAAGAAGTAGAGGTGGCCATGGAGCAAATAAGCTAGTGGAGCTAATCTGGTACTTTGGCTATGCTGACACTGTGCCCCTCCCCCTCTACCTCCCAGTAAGAAGCAGCAATGTAACTGACCAGAGGTGAGTTAAGTGCTGCTACTCCACCATTGTGTTCACTGCTGATAATTAATATTAATGTTTGGTTTTCAATAATTTTACAGTATAAAAATAAAAGAATCAGTAGCTGATCATCACAACATCTCTAAAGTGGGCCTCACTTTCATTCCCATTCTATATGGATGCAAGACTAAGTCAGAAACAAAGTGACAGTGACTTTTCCCACAGCTATCTGTGTTTTCATATTGGATTACAGCAGATGTCTGAGTCCATGTTCATGCCAAATCACTTATTTACTGGATTAACTACTTTCTGCTATTAAAGTTTCTCTACGGAATGACTTTTTGTGGACTCTCTACTTTGCAGTGGGCTTTTTGCCATAGCTTGATTTACTCTCTAAAAAGAGCTTTAACTCCTAGATGCTTTGTGAAGAAATAAGGAGCACCTTGTGAGTCAGAAAAACGGGGATGTATTCATTAGGTACTGTAACACAGATTAATCTCAGGCTGAAATGTACTTGGAAGTCCAACTATGTTCAGTGTGGCTTATACACAGAATAATAACTTCAGAGAATGATCATCTGAACTTTTTAAAAGCCATCTGCAATTAGAATAAATAAGAGTTGCACAGAATTTGCATGGCAATGCTCCCTAAAATCCATTTCTTTGGCATTATCAGTGCCTGAGGTTAAGAAAGCTAAGCCCATTTGTGGTGTTATAGAAGGTGGGAAATGTCACATTTATGGTGGAGGCTGGTCCATTAGGGCAAGTGGGACCAGTCTGCCTTCAGCCAGACCCGATCTGTCTGACTTATTACTTACAAGTTCAGGGGGATAGCATTGGCTGTCAGCTTCCTCTTTTTTAGTCTCTTTTGCCCGTGTAGAACACAGAAGGGAAGATGAAGAGGACCATGCTAGAATTGGTTGACTGCCTGTCATTGGCCACCTCCTATTGGGTTTCCTGCCTTCTCCCCTACCAGGCAGCAGTCAAGGGTTATAAGCATGTTAGCTCCACCAGCCCCCTGCCCTGTTGCTCTCTGCAAGTTGATGGGTGACTGAGATTAGGAGTGGGATCCTGTACTCGTGGGGGTTCCCCATGCAATTTTGGATTATCAGGGTGTTTCATTCTACATGAGTGGAAGCAGGCTTCCTTCTTCAGATAGTTGCTCTTCACCTCATGGATAGAGATTCAGGTGGGGCAGAGCCAGCTCACTCTCTGCTTCCCCCTGCCACATTGCTTGTGAAATTTCCCTCTTTATACAACACCTGAATAGCCTATTCAGTCAGTCAGTGATTTGCTCTTCTATTTAAAAGAAGTATACGTTGTTCAGTACTGAACAGGCTTCAGGAACTGCCATCTTTCCTAGCAGATATTCTCTGCATTTAGTGCATACAGTCAGCAGATTCTTGTGATTCCTGGTAAAGTGAATAGCTTTTGAAAACTGATAGGCTGTAATCTAGCTATACTGAAGCACTCCCACGAGCTCGGCTGAATGTAGCCAAAGTCCCTGGGAAAATGATATGATTTTGTGCATTAGCTCCTTGCCCAGAATTCTTTAGCCTAAACCCACCATTTAATATTACATCTAAATGGAAGATGTTGGGGCTTTCTTGACTGTCAAAATATTAAAGTTTCCAGAATTCTTTAGCAGGTTGCCTATGTATGGAAATCCCAACATTTTTTTCTTTTTGTCAATACAACATTTTATTGGTTTTTTCCGTATTACATCACAATATACGGTAAATAAACCAAAGCCATCACCACCCCCTCCCCACCCCCATATATCCATCAATCAAACCTAATATTCTTTTGCCCCTCCCCCTGCTTCCCTCCACCCCCACTTGATTTCCTCTACCTTCTGAGATTTCATTTATCTTTGGATTTTACAATCTTCTCAAATCTTCTATATATTCTTATTTCCTTACTAATTTACCTTCCCTCAGATATTTTACATTTTAATCTAGGCATATTAGCATATCATTTTTTGAGCAATATTTTACCATATATTCATCAAAACATTCCCACTCCTTTTTTAATTTTTGATTCGATTGGTTTCTTATAATACAGTAGCTGTTAGTTTTGCCAGAGTTAAGTATTCATTTAGTTTACAAATCCATTCCTCCCTTAAGGGTAGAGTTTGTGACTTCCACTTAGCAGTAATCACTACTCTAGCTGCTGCACTTGCATATAAGAAGATTCTCTCTCTCTCTCTCCCCCCCCCCCCAATATCTCTTCCCCTATCAATCCAAGGAGATATATCTCTGGTTTTTTTATTATTGATATTTTCAAAATCTTCTTTAATTCTTCATGTATTACATTACTGTCCAAAAGGAAATCCCAACATTTCTGATGGTGAGAGCTGTTCAGCAGTGGAATGAACTACTTCAGAAGGTGGTGGACTCTCTCTCCTTCATAGGAGGTTGGATGGTCATCTGTCAGGGAATCTTTAGCTGTGATTCCTGCATTGCAGGGAGTTGGACTAGGTGACCCTTGGAGTCTCTTCCAGCTGTACAATTCTGATTCTTTGTTGTGTGCCTCTTGTTTGGTGACACCCCATTCCTGGTTCAGTCTGGGCCTTGGCAGTTTCACAGTCACTGAAACAGAATAGCATGAAGCCATCTTGAAGCACAGAGATATACTTGCTGCTGTGCTGTGAACCGAATGCAATGCATATATTAGGGATGAGCGAATCAGTCCATTTCCATGTTGCTTTTGTGTATGTGCTATCCTGTTCTTCCTCCTTTATCTACTTTTTTTAAAAATTCCCCTGAGCATTTGCATTTAAATGCACATTTTAAATGTATTTACTTGCACAATATACATTTTAAAGGGACTGTGCATTTTTAAAGTACAGCAAAAGCCAGTGGGGAGACTGTAAATGCATGTTCAGCTGCTTTCATGGAACCACAAACTCTGGAGCCATTCACTGTTGCGGTGGTACTCTACCAGAGGGCTGTTGACACTGGGTGATGCTCAGAAATGGACCCTTTCTAAGAGGCTGTCCTCTAAGCTTCCTAATTAACACAGAATGACAATTCCAAAAGCCAAATCCAAAACGTATAGACAAGAAGGGTCCCTTGAGTTGTGTGCTTGCCTGTAGTGTCTGCTGTTTGAACATCTGGAGAATTTCCCCTGCTGCAGAGGGAGAAGCTGGTAGCAGAGAGGCCCCTTGCCTATTTAAGCGGTGCCTCTGACATGCTGGAAATTTCCCTGTGCCCAAAGGTGGAAAGAGACAGGTTCAATCTGCCGTGTGCCATTCAGCAGCTACAGATTAGCGCAAGCAACCCACTTAAAATTCAAGTCCCCCTAAAGAGAGCCTTCTTGGGGCATACTTTGATGGAGCTGGGATGGTAACCACCTGCCCCCTTTCATTCCGTCCTGAGTTGTTCTGGCACATTAAGGAGCTGTCAGGAAGTGATGTTAATGGGCTGAAAGACGTAGGAGTCCTGCAGTCCTGAGATGCCATAGTGGGAGTAATATATATCTGTTATATTCAATGGATAGATGAGATAGATAACCTTTCTAATTTAAGAGCGTAATGCGTAAAGAGCATTGAGGTTAGTATGCACCATTTGCATTATGTTTCTTTAGCCTATATAGTAAGATTAATGGCATGCAGACAGAAACATTTGGCCAGAAGAATAAAGATCAACAGTATCCAGACCTGCCTGCCCCTCAAATGAGCCCATTGCTCTACCTTTTGGCACACAGCTGTGGCTTGTGGGGGATGACGGCAGGTATGATTTGTTAGACCATTCAAAGCACTTCACTCATAATCTCAGTAATCCTTACAACACCCCTGTGAGGTAAGTCAGTCTTGTTTCCATACTGCAGATGGAGAACTGAGGCTGAGAAATGGTGGCTTGCCTACAGAGATCAGTTCAGTGTACTGGATTTTATATAACTAAGTTAGAGTAGACCCACCAAAATTAGTGAACCTAAGTTTGCCATGTCCATTAACTTTGATTAGTCTTTTTTGAGAACTAGCATTGAATGCAACCCATAATGGGCAAGATGATCTTGTAGTTCAATGAGCCCTATTGCCAATGTGTGTAGGTTTATGATTAGCCTTGCTGATGGATTTAGGCTTCAATCCTGTATACACTTACTTGAGAGTAAGCTCACTGGACTCAATGAGACTTGTCTTTGAGTGGATGTGTACAGGATTGAACTGTTGCTCACAGATGTATTAAAATAGGTGAAGTGCATCTCCATCCAATAGAAAGCTGAAAGTTGGAATTGGCATAATCCAGCTGGACAATTTATGCTCCTTTTTCACCTAATGGTCAAATCTAGGAACATTAAGTCTGCAACCCTAAACTCCCTTGAAGCACAGTAGGTCCTATTGAATTCACAAGGGCTAACTTTCAGGTATTTCACTAAGGAATAAGTCCCAAGGAACTCAGTTGGACTTCCATCTTGTAAGTAGACATGTTTATGATTGTATATATGCTGTAATTTATTCTATTTATTTAACAAAATTTGTAGACCACTTAATAAAATAATAATTAATTGGGTTACATAAGGTAGTATGAAATACTTACAAAAAACCGCTGATAAAATCAACAAACTTAAAAAAATGAGTAGGCATGATAAATTAATCAAACTATAAATAAAACTAGCTGACTAGTCTAAACAAAACAAAGGGTTTTTTTGTGAGTGTCACAAACATATTAATAGGCAGGGACTTTCAGATTATAAATACTGCCATACTAAAAAGACACAATTCAGGTTTCAATCTGCATGAAGTGTGGCCTCCAGTAGCAAACAGGATTGCCACTGGTAATCTGGTTGGTCCCTGTGGGAGACAGGACACAAGACTAGATAGGCCTTTGGTCTGACCAGAGGAGCTCTTCTTAAATTCTTGTTTGCCTATGCAATCTTGCTTCCTTTACAAGCATAGAATATTGAACTAGGCTGATGTAAGATTTTTTTAAAAATCATTAATATTCTTTAAACTGTCATTAACCAATTGGATTGTTTTCGGAAAATGTCTTTGTCAGAGAAGCAGTATGTGAATGAGCCCTCTCCAGGGGCAAAACTAGGCTTTATTTCACCTGGGTTAAAGACCCAGTTTGGCGCACGCACACACACCCCCCACGCATTTGCACGTGTGCACACACAGGCTGGGAGCCTCAATGGTGCCCCTCTGGAGGCTTCACCTGGGGCAAGAAAACCAGCTAGCCCCCTGCCCAGCTACGGTTCTGCCCTCTCTCTAACAAGCCATGCCTTTGGGATCTGGGTCACATACAGCAGTTGCTCCACAGAGCATAGGAAGCTGTTGTGTACCCAGTCAATTTGTCCATCCATCCCAGTATTTTCTGCCCTGACTGGCAGCAGCTCTCAAGGGTCCTAGACAGAGTGTCTTCCCCATCACCTGCTATGTGTGGCTTTTAACTGGAAATGCCAGGGATTGAACCTGGGGCTTTCTCACAAGAGTGAGCTCTGCCACTGAGCTGCAGAGCTGTCCACTAATTATCCGTCAACTAAACCACCACCGTTAGTGATTGAGTACAATGCATTCTGGTTCTGGCAGATATCTGGGGATATCAGGTGTGTCACGGCCATGAAATGGTATCAGAGGACATGCACTAATTAGGAGTCACACCTGTGCATGTGTTTGCTCTACCTATGTGTTAAGCAGACGCAAGCTGTTAACACATGAGGGTAGTAAGCTACCAGTTTGTTAACACATGAGCAACGAATCACTCCCCACAATAGCTGACTTGGTGATTAATTGACACAAAGGATCCAAATGTATTCTGATGTGCCAATGCACTAGCCAAGCAGCTTCATATCTGGCTCTCCCCACCTTCCTCTACTCTTGTATCCCCCCCCCCCCAAATATTGAAATATAGAAAGCCTTCACTTTCTGCTCTATTGACAGAACCTCCAAGGTGGCAAGCAACAGTTTCAATAAAAGCACTCAAGATTCAATAATAATTCAATAACCACACCATCACCCACAGCAGCTAATTTAACAATGCAGCAAGGTTATTTCTTTTTTGCATTTAAAGCCCACAGGCTCTGGTGGATTGAGCAGATGAGACCAATAGTGGGTCCAGTGGTCAAGAAGGTAATTACTGTATGTGCTATAGAGGAAAATGAGGTACAGATGGGGCTCATCAACCTGAGAAGGTAGCCCATCAAGGAGAAGGAAAACTGATCCTAAACCTGCCCTGCCTTGCAGCTGTACTCATTCATGAGAAAACCTTTGAGAGCAAACCCCAAGGAAAAATCTACCCTCTGCCTTGCAGTACATCTTCAGGAGAAGAAAAGGCTAAGGAGCAAACCCTACACCAGTCCAGAGTGGAGTCTCCAAGACAGTTGGATGATGTCTTGTATGCCTCATTCTTGCAATCTCTGCAGCCAAGCTAGTGCCAAATGTATTGCTCTGCTTTCCTTTGGAGTACATCAGTGAGGCTGAGAGTGGGGTTTTGTCATCTAGGCATTGCAGGACCTCCATACACGCTGCCCAGGCTTGTGCCCCAGGGAGGTCTCTTCAGTGCTGCTAATGCATCAAAAACAACACAGGAGGTGTCAGTTATGAGTTATCAGTCTCTGCAGCCAAAGCAACACCCTGTGATTGCCCAGCAGTTTGACTTCACCCCAGAGGCTCACTCCATCGTCTCTCGAGGCAGATGGATGTCAACAAAAATATATCCCACCTTTCCTCCATATTTGTTTTCACCCCTTTCCCCATTATATTAGCCTCACAACAACTCTGTAAAGTAGGTTAGGATGAGAAAGAGTGACTGGCCTGAAGTTACCTAATGAGCTGCATGCTGTCTTGGACTATGCTCCCAGTTTCTAGACATTGATCCTTTAATTCAAGGCTGGGGAACCTCCAGCCCAAAATGGTCCTCTAAGCCTCTCTACCTGGCCTTTATACTTCTTCCCAGGCCACACCTCTTACCATGTGCTTTGCACCCTGAGCATCTTTGCCTGGCTAGAATGTGTCCTTGATCTCTGATAATGCCTTTTCCTTGTTTGAATGGAATGCTGCGTGTGTGCATAGAAACTAGCCTATTGTACAAAGGTAACATTTGCATTCATTGCCCTGCCCACTTTAGCCTCTGGCCTCTCCTACCACTGGCATCTGGCCCTCAGAAGGATGCCCAGAAGGGTATGTATGTAGCCCTTGGGCTGAAAAAGCTTCCCTTCCTCTGCTTTAGTTGCTACCTTTGCAACTTGACCTCCGGCCTGCCTTGGACCGTGATACCTGCTGGCTCTGCAACCTGACCTGTGAAACATAGGAAGCTACTTTATAACAAAGTCAGATTGCTTGTCCTTCAAGCCCAGTATTGTCTTGCAGCCATCCTCCTCAGTTTCTAGCAGAGAGAGGTCTTTCCCATCAGTTGCTACCGGATCCTTTTTTTAAAAGGTGGGGGGGGGGGATGCCTGGGTTCATAGCTGAGTTTTTTGGGGGTTTTTTGCAAGTAAAGCTTGTACTGTACCACTCAGCTATAGTTGCTACCCAAGGTATCTAATTCGATTGTACTTTTCACCTCTGGCTGCTCAGGATGGCAACCTCTGAATACTGAAAAGTGACTACAGTGGTACCTCAGGTTAAGAACTTAATTCATTCTGGAGGTCTGTTCTTAACCTAAAGCACCACTTTAGCTACTGTCTTTCAAGATTTGATTTTGATTTTATAATTTTCCTATACCACTTAGCCCCCTCCCCCCAATGCCAAGTAGTACAGTGGTACCTCTGGTTAAGAACTTAATTTGTTCTGGAGGTCCATTCTTAACCTGAAACTGTTCTTAACCTGAGGTACCAGTTTAGCTAATGGGGCCTCCCACAGCCGCTGCGCTGCCGCTGTACGATTTCTGTTCTCATCCTGAAGCAAAGTTCTTAACCCGAGGCAATATTTCTGGGTTAGCGGAGTATGTAATCTGAAGCATATGTAACCTGAAGCATATGTAACCCGAAGTACCACTGTATTTGGGTTTTATTATTCTTATTATTTCTCCTGGGCCCAGATAGTGGCTTGGGGGAGTTAAATAAATTCCTACCCTGCAGAGCTGGGGTGGGGAGCCTGTGGCTCTCCATATGTTTTTGGACTCCAAATCCCATCAGCGCCAGCTACCAAGGCCAATGTTCAGAGATGAAGAGAGTTTTGTTTCAGCTGTCTACAGAGGGCCACAGGTCCCCTATCCCTCATTGCAGAGGATTTTTGGGGTAATTCTTTTTTTCCTGCCCCTCTGAATGAGCATCTTTCCTATTCAGGATCATTCTTCCCATATTTTTAAATTGCACACTACAGGTGTGCCTTGGATCCCAAACGCCTTGCGAGTCGAATGTTTTGGCTCCTGAATGCCGCAAACCCAGAAGTGGGTGTTCAGGTTTGCGAATGTTCTTTGGAACCCAAATGTCCCACGTGGCTTCTGATTGGCTGCAAGAGCTTCCTGCAGCCAACTGGAAGCTGCACCTTGGTTTCCGAACGTTTTGGAAGTCAAACGGACTTCTGGAATGGATTCCATTTGACTTCTGAGGTACAACTATATGAAAAAGTTGTATTAATATTGTGTGTTTTTCCCTCCGCCGCCCAGGTACATTCTCAAAATGAAAATCTGGTTGAATATATTACTTATTATGGTTCTTCTCCTGGAAAAGGTTGAGTAGACAACCAGTTCCCACATGAATTTGACCACACATCACAAAACAAAACCCTAATCATTGGTTGTATCCACAAAGCACCCTAATGAATCCACTTGTGTTTCTGCAGCTGGAGGGTCTGGTCTGGAAGTGGGTGTATAACTGATTCTGTCTGGAAATGTACAGAATGCCCAAGGCAATTCTCCACCACCTCTGCAATCCATAATCCTTCAGGAGATATGTGCCATCATTTCAGGCTTGGTCCTTGGAGGTTGATGTATGTTGATATAGCATTCACCTTCTTCTAATAACCCTTGAATTGGAGGAGTGTAGAGTCCTAATAAAGAATGCCAAACAATTGCTCTCCTGGCTAAGAAGGAATTTGAACAGCATCTTAACAGTGACCTGTTATTGCCATCACTACAAATGAAGTAGATGTTCCTGTGCTTCTGGTAACTAATGTGAAGTGACTATTATGAATGAGTTCAGAGTATTAAATCAGTGGTTGAGAGCCTTTGTATCCAGCATAATTAAATTTGAATTTTGCAGGTTAGTTTCATATTTTGGCTTGAATCACAGGTAAGGAAATGAGCTGATGCAATTCTAGGCTTCTCCCTTCCAGAAACTCTGCAGCCAGAAAGGAATCCATGAGCATTTATGAAATCATTGGGTTGGTAGATATCTCTGAGGTCATCTAGCCAAACCGCTGCTCAGTGCAGCATCCCTAAGACAGAAGGAAATATCAACAAGTGCAATCCTATACCTGTTTATAGGATTTCACTGTTGATGTAGGAGAGGATGCCTTCACCCCAGTATGGCTTTCCTTTATCACATACACAGCCCAACAAGACAACAAGAAGAACCCACCAAGAGCATACAAAACAATCTGGCTAACTTGACCCAACAATTTCCTGCCCCATGCAAACAAATCTCACTGCAGCCACTAAACACAACCAACCTCTCTCACTACCAAGGAAATATAATAAACAGAAAGAGAACCTACCCATACGATGCTGACATAAAACCCCCACATGCACACTAAGTATAAGAATGTAAATTTACCACTTTTCCCCTCCCCTCTTTTTCTTCCCCAACATTATTCTGTATACAATAATGTCTTGCATCATATGTAACTGATATATGGAAAAGACTTTACAACCTGAGAAAAGAGACAAGGCACATATTTTTGTAAACAAAGAAAATCTTTAATTTAAAATATTATTAAAAAACCCAAAATGGTGCACTCCTATACCCAGTTACTTGGGAGTAATTCCCACTGAACTCAATGGTTGTATCCAAGTAAGTTCTACTCAGAATAGACCCATTGAAATTAATGAACCTAAGTTTGCCATGTCCTTTAACTTCAGTATGTCTATTTTGAATAAGGCTAGCACTGGTTACAAACCAACGAGACTAGTTTCTTAGTAGATATATAGAATTTTGCTGAAAATGAAGCACCAACAGAAATATGAATTCCAAAGTTTTCCTATTAGGATTGTGTTTATTGATAAGCTGCCTTTATGAGAAAAGCAAGCTATACATCTTCTAAATATATAAATACATTTAGACTGCAAATTTATACTTACCTGGGAGCAAGCCTCATTGGACTCAGTAGGACTTCCTTCTGAGTAGACATGGATTGACTATTGTTCTGATAGCAATTTTCGCTGATCTGGGCCTGTTCTGTACCGCAGCCCCACCAAGCCTGAATTCATCCATGCCAAATTTCAGATGCCAGCCTTTGTCCACAAGCTTCCATGCCAGGACAATGCCAGTGTGACCACCAAGGAGCTCAGCTAGGTAGCAAATGTCTCACTTCACCTCAAGAAAGATATTGCAGAGTTGGGAAAGGCTCAGAAAAAGGGCAACCAAAATGATTAAGCGGCTGGAGCAACTCAGCATTCAGGAAGAACTTTCTGACAGTAAGAGCTTGTTTTTAAGCAGAGGTTGGGTGGCCATCTGTCATGGATGCTTTAGTTGAGATGCCTGCATTTCAGGCGGTTATTCTGTTATTCTATGAAAAACATATTTGTGATAGAATGGAAAGAAGAAGAAATATAGGTGAATAACAGAGCCTTTCATGTGAAGCTTTTGCTCAAACTGCCTCTGGTTTCTGATTTGATGACAAGCTGCATTTCTCTGCACTGTGACAAACCTGTAGTTTGCTAAGGGTGCTGCTAAGGGCATTGCTGGGGACCATATACAGTGGTACCTCAGGTTAAGAACTTAATTCATGCTGGAGGTCCATTCTTAACCTGAAACTGTTCTTAACCTGAGGTACCACTTTGGCTAATGGGGCCTTCTGCTGCCACCACGCCGCCACCGCATGATTTCTGTAGAACTCTATATGATTGAGTAGAACTCTATGACAATATTAACTCCAGCAAAGACAACTGAAAAAGGTTACACAGCACACACCAAAGAAATATGCAAGTCTAAGATCAGAGATGGCCCCAACATTGCCGTGAAGTATGGGTGGCAAAATGTGAATTTGCTGCAGCACAAAAGCACCATATAATATCAGAGTAAGACTTACAAAAACCTTTGTACAGTGGTACCTTGGGTTAAATACTTAATTCGTTCCGGAGGGCCGTTCTTAACCTGAAACTGTTCTTAACCTGAAGCACCACTTTAGCTAATGGGGCCTCCTGCTGCTGCCACGCCGCCACCGCATGATTTCTGTTCTCATCCTGAAGCAAAGTTCTTCACCCAAGGAACTATTTCTGGGTTAGCAGAGTCTGTAACCTGAAGCGTCTGTAACCCCAGGTACCACCGTATTCCCCCCACAGAGCTACAATTCTCAGAGTTCCCTGGCAAATTGACTGTAAAGTATGGTTGCCATACATTTGGATTTCCCCAGACACGTCTTGGAATTTGCCCAGAAAAATGGCATCTGGGCAGATTTTTATAAAATTGGCAAAATGGAGGCAAGGGATGTTAGTATTTTTCAACAATATGGAGCAAAAAACCAACCTCAACAACTTTGCCCGGATTTTCACTTTTGGGAATATGGCAACCCTATGTAAAGCCATTCCAAGAATTGCTGCTCTGTGAGGGGAATAGGGGCATCTAAAGAACTCTTGACAGTGCTGGATTAAACCCCAAATCTTGGGACCCTCCTCACAAAGCTTTCCCCCAAATTGCTTGTGTCTTTGCCTCTTGTGCCAAGATAAGGATGTGTGCAAGAGCGCCACCTGGTGAGGCCTACTACTACAACAACCACTGCTTCACAGAGGGTGCTCTGGAACACCTGAAAAGTCTTCTGTTACTTGCTCTGCAACAGGGCAGGAACTGAGGTTAAAGCTTGTCTTCTGATGTTGTCACCACTGACAATGTACCTTCTTCAGATTCAGTCCCAGGCTCTGCAGTTTGTCCTCCCCCTCCCCACCCTCCTTTCCCACCAAATGTCCCCATTTCGAATTCCAGGACAGGGAGATCGTTAGCATTCAAAATGTGTTATCAAGCTTTCAGAATTCAGCCCACAGAGTTGCTTTAAAATAAGGAGAAAGGCCGAAGGAGATTTATTCTTGCCTGCCTGGTGGCAAAAGCACATTAACTGATTGATTTATGATGGATAAAGGAACAGCTTCCATGCGTTGCCAGTCTCTGTTAGAATAAGGCTCACTTTGCAGCAAAGTTGTGTAAACATGGACCAACGGAGGAAGAATTGACTTTCCATCTTGTGTTTGTCAGGGCCTGACAATCTTTCCCATGCCATGGAGTCTTTCACCAGGCTTGGTGCGATGGTTTCTTATGTCAGGCAGTGGAGGCTGGTCTCTTCAGGCAAAAGGGGCACTGCCCCACCAACCTCATTCTGCCCTCAGCCACCCCCACCTGCCTGCCTTCTTGTTTACAACCAATCCAGGGGGTAGGACTTCCTATCACCTTCCTCCTTCTTGGTCTCACACTTGTTCTTGCAGAACCTGGCAGAAAGAAAATGAGGACAAAACTCAGTTGTGTTTCCTCTTGCCTTCCATTGGCTCTGTCTCCACCAACTACTCATCACACTCATCAAATGTAATGTGTGAACATTCTAGTTTTTATGGGGAGAGAATGATTTTGGACATTTGAAATAGTCAGATTCTGAGTCTGATTTGTTCTGCAGGTCAGTACTCATTGTGAGTGCTGGCATCAGCAAAGAGCAAGGGTCAGCAAACATTTTCAGCAGGGGGCTGGTCCACTGTCCCTCAGACCTTGTGGGGGGCCGGACTATTTTTTTGGGGGGTGGGGGATGTTGGAATTCTGCCTGGGTCAGAGGGATGTGCCACAGCGTAGGCACCGGCAGATATTCCTGTCGACCTCCCCGCGTCTCCACTCTGCTGATAAGCAGGCGAGGTCCCGGCGATTCTTCTCAGATGTGTGAGAGGAACACACCGTTCTTCCTCTCTCTCCTTTGGTGTCCCCCAGGGAGGGGAAAGAAGCAGACAGAAAACTATTTACATCCTTTATTTCTGCCTCTCATATCAGTACAGAGAATCATGTCTGCACTCAACAACAGCAAGAAGAAACTCCACCCATGTACTTCCAGTACGGGTCATATGACACACCCACTGAGCTAACATCCGGTGCTCAGTACAGAATGGACTGCCCCTTTGTTCCCATGGCAACAGTCACAAACATCCTGTCTGGCTTTCCAGCCACAAGCAGCTGACTGAGCTGCTGGAGCCTTTGCTTGCTGCAGCATTGGTGCTTTATGGTAACATACTCCCCCTAAAGTATCAATGCTTGCTGCGAGCAAAGCGTCATCCAGAGAAGAAAACAAACAGTTGTTATACTTATAACATTCCCCTGTTGTTTCAGTTCCACCCTTGGAACTACCCGCCACTGGTTTAACCAATGTACCTCTCTGGTTGTGTGACTTCGTATTACCTTGGTTAACAACTCTCTGTTGTGCCTTTGTCTCTGACTCAGACACAGCTTCAATCTGTCCTTGGTCGTTTACAACAGCAACATATGCAAGGTTAGCAAACTCCTTTGAATACCTCTTGGGTGGTACACCCTTCGTTGCTCTCTCAGACCTACGTAAGAGTTGCTGCTCTTCTCTGCTTTCTGGTTCAGCCTCTGAACTCTCTGGAGAACCAGTACTAAGCTTAATCAGTGGTTCATCCTCCTCTTCTGAGGGTCTAGTCATTATTTGAGATTTCCTCTCAATGACTGTGACAACTGAGCTGTCTGAGCTATCGCTGTCATCATCAGTACTACTGAACTCAATAAGATTAAACTCATCATCATCATCATCAGAATCATCTGTGGGAAAAGTGTGATCACTCTCTCCTGTTCAGGAGCACTCTCTAGAAATTTTGTGAGAATCACCTGACCAGATTCAGACAAAATTACTCTATAGAGACCTTTTTCATAACCCACAAAAATGCCTCTGGCATTCTTTATTCCACCTGGAGCTTCTGTTCTCACATGAGACCCGAAAACCTTAAAATAGGCAACAGAAGGTTTTCTATTGAACAGCTTCTCAAAAGGAGAACATCCCAAGTCTGTTGAGAATTTTCTCAACCACACATGAAGATAGGACGCTAGCGACTCGGCCCAATATTCATGTGGTAAATGTGAACTCAGCAATTGTGCATGCATCCCCTTTTGCAATTCTTTGTTCACCCTAACACAGACACATTTCTTCCATGCTTCTTCGGAACTAGCAAGTTTGTGTCTTATCCCTTTTCCATCCAGGAACTTCTGAAACTTCTGTAAAAGAAAAACTGGCTTGTCATCTGTGAAAAGACAATCAATGTTAGCATCATGCATACTTTTAACCTTGTCACAAAACTCCTGAAACTTTTCTAAAGTTTCCTGCGGTTTCTCCATCATATAAACCCAAGAATAATTAGTGAAGCAATCAACACACACAAGGTAACATTTCGCACCGCCTCTAGATGGTTCTAGAGGACCAATCACATCAGCATACACCCGCTGAAACGCTCTGTCAACCTTCTTAGCCACCTTCTTGGTGTCCTTGTTGTTGGTCAGATCTGCAAGAGAAATTTCGTTAGAATCAGAAGTATTACATTTCATGTAATCACTTTGATCAAAAGTCAACAAATACAGTCCATCTTTCTCTTTGGCAGTAAGAAACAGTTCTCCATCTTTGTAGATCTTGCATCTTTTAGCATCATTGTACAGTTTTAGTCCCTTCTTTGCAATCTGCGAAGCACTCAGCAGACTATATGTCAGTTCTGGAACCAGGTAAACATCGCTTATAGTCAAGTTCAGACTCTCAAGATACACAGTTCCAATTCCGGTCGCTTTCAGTTCTTGACCGTTGGCTTGTTGCACAGTGAAGCTTTGCTTCTTCAACGTCGTAAACAGTTGTCTGTGTGGGCAGAGATGCTTCGTTGCACCAGTATCGATTATGAATGCGTTCCCAACATCTGGCGTGGTTCCTTTCGCCATCATAGCCTTTGCAGGTTTCACCTGGGACTTGGTATGACTTTTGCCTGACGCCTCAGGCTTCGTAGAGCTGTTCTTGGCTCCTTTTGACTGTCGCGGCTTCCTACAGTTTCACTGTAGATGCCCAGTCTGTCCACAATTGTAGCATCGGACAGCGCTCAATGCTACAGCATGCTCTCCAGTAGCATCAGCAGTGGGAAGATTTGAACTCTGTTCTTGCCTCCCCCTGTCCTTCACTTCCAGTGCAGCAAGTCTGTCGTGTTCATTCAGGACCACCGCACACACTCTCTCCGCAGTCAGGTCCTGAGCCGGTAGGGAACCAAGCTGACTGGCAACAACCTTGTAAGTCCGGTTCAGGCTGTTTATCATCATGAAGCAAAACACTTCCTCCTGTAGACGGAAATTGCGTTCCACCATCTGTTGACGCAGAAACTTCATTTCTGTCAGGTGCGCTTGAACATCTCCATCAGGCGCTAATCTCAGATTGGTCAACTTCTCAAAATACAGCAACGCTGAAGAACCGGCATCTCTCTGATGCGTTGTACGCAGCGTATCCCAAACCTCTTGCGCATATTCCAAATGCTGAATATGCACCAATTGATCATCTGAGACGCACAGAATTATAGCAGTCCTGGCCTTCACATTCTGTGACTCCCAAGCACGCGTTGGTGCTGCAGGGATGGGGTTCTCAATCACCCCAAACAGTCTCTGATTCTGCAGCAGGGCCTTCATCTTTACAGACCAAGATGAATAATTGTCATTGGTCAGGAGGGGTGGAGAAGGCAAGCCTTCCCCCTTCTTAGCATCCATTTTGAGTCCTTGCATTGACTCTGAAACACAAGCCTCTAAAATCCAATAGCTGGCTTGTTTACACTCTTTGCACCTGGCAGCTCTGACACTGGCTGCGTTGGAAAGTCCCTTCCATCAGTTCGTGAGGACCTAGTCATAACAAAACTTTGTTTTCGCCTCTCTGAGGCATAGACTGACTGTCCAGCCCTCTCGAGTAACTTTCCAGTCCTCCTTCACTGAAGGATGTTGCTTAGCAACAGCGCATATCTCTCTTCGGACAGGAAACCACAAGAATGCCTGGAATGCAGGCCTCTTCTAAGTTGGAGCTGCTTTCCCACACACGCTCTCCGTGAAGCAGAGAATGAATCAATCTGCATTCACACTTTAAGCCCTTAAAAGTCTCATACCTTGGGCATCGGCTTGGCTGTCAGCTTCTTCTGGTCAGCTTCTGGCTGCAGAGGATCAGCCTCTCACAACAGGCGTCCATGGAGCAATGTAAACAGTAGCTCTGCTACTCTTGATGCAGAGGTCGATGGATCGAAACCATCCTCTGCTACCACTGTTGGAATTCTGCCTGGGTCAGAGGGATGTGCCACAGCGTAGGCACCGGCAGATATTCCTGTCGACCTCCCCGCGTCTCCACTCTGCTGATAAGCAGGCGAGGTCCCGGCGATTCTTCTCAGATGTGTGAGAGGAACACACCGTTCTTCCTCTCTCCCCTTTGGTGTCCCCCAGGGAGGGGAAAGAAGCAGACAGAAAACTATTTACATCCTTTATTTCTGCCTCTCATATCAGTACAGAGAATCATGTCTGCACTCAACAACAGCAAGAAGAAACTCCACCCATGTACTTCCAGTACGGGTCATATGACACACCCACTGAGCTAACATCCGGTGCTCAGTACAGAATGGACTGCCCCTTTGTTCCCATGGCAACAGTCACAAACATCCTGTCTGGCTTTCCAGCCACAAGCAGCTGACTGAGCTGCTGGAGCCTTTGCTTGCTGCAGCATTGGTGCTTTATGGTAACAGGGGAGAATGAATGAATTCCTATACCCCACAAATAACCCAGAGATGCATTTTAAATAAAAGCACACATTCTACTCATGTAAAAACATGCTGATTCCTGGACCGTCTGCGGGCCGGATTTAGAGGGTGATTGGGCCAGATCAGTGGCGTAGCGTGGGGGGTGCAGGGGGGGCCGGCCGCACCGGCCGCAACATCTGGGGTTAGGGCAAATCCACGGGTTAGGGGGCGCAAATCCACGGGTTAGGGGGCGCAAATCCACGGGTTAGGGGGCACAAATTACTTGCCTTGCCCCGGGTGCTGACAACCCACGCTACGCCGCTGGGCCGGATCCAGCCCCCGGGCCTTAGTTTGCCTACCCATGGCAAAGAGCATCCTTGGGCAGCTGCCCAGGCCCCAGCAGGGCCCATCACTGATGCTGGTCTTGGCCCCCACTTTGAAAACAGTAATGTACTACTCAGAGTGAAGTTAAGCCTGCCAGAGGATTACCAGTGGGCCCTTTTCCCAAGATCTCCTCAAACCCTATTCATTGTTTTAGGGACCAAGAAAGGTAAATGAACACCGACAGTTCAGTCCAGTCACGAACGACTCTGGGGTTGCGCGCTCATCTCGCTTTACTGGCCGAGGGAGCTGGCATTTGTACATAGTGACATGGAATTCTACTCAATAATGATCCAGAGCAGAACTCTGACGTATAGTTAGCAGAGCAACAACTTAAACATGTTGTAGGATTCCCAAAAATAGACCAGAGGCAATTGTATTTCATCCAGCAGAGCTTTACTGCTGCTAAAGGCAAATGAGCATATTGGTTACAAATCCAATTCATTCAGGATTGGCACTGTCCATAAGAAGTCCAGTTGCATCAGACTTAGCTTAAACTTACAATAACTTATGATAAGTCTAAACCTTAACACTATCTGTGTACAGAACACCACACCAGGAGGAAAAGAGATAGAAAGAGAAAGTGAAACCTAGGCTGTTTTTGGCCCTGCTTTTATAGTCAGCATGACCTTGACTGAAAGATAACAGATAAGAGAACCTGTTTAAGACAGCTGTACTCAGCTTCTCTGAAGGTATAACTCAAACATCATGAACCTTCTGCTTGTTTCTTTCACACAGAGAAGCTTCCAGAACCCTCTTGAATTAAGTAGAATAGGAAAGATCTCTACACATTAGATCAATACTTTCTGTACCAAGAAATGCAGACACATAGCTCCAATCAACAGTCCATACAGCTTAGTGTATGCTGAATGGCAGCAACTCTCCAGCCCTACCTTGAGATGCAAGGGTTCAGGAAGGAGTGCCTCTGAGCACATACAGAGTGTCCTTTCCTAAGTGCTTACAGCAGTGTTGCTGTGTGTCAATTATAGATTCTGGAATGACACACAAGCACATTCTTTCTCTGGTAACTTGTATTTCTTCACTTCCTGCTCCCTTTGGGACCCCTCCTGCTGGGTGGGTCCCTGGGTCTGTTTACATAAACCTCCTACAACACTTACCTGCCTCTCCTTTCTCCAAACTCATGTTCAGAGCCTGCTTCTTCCGTGAAGCACTTAATGTTGGATGCTTGCATTCACCTCTTCTGCCATTGCCCCACTCTTCCCTTTCCCTGTTGTCTTTCTCCCCCCGCCCCATCTAAATGTAGATTATTATACACCTCAGAGGACGGGCCTGTCTTTTTGCTTGTGCTACTTATTGCCATGTATACAATGGCAAGGGTCATCGTAGCTCAGTGGCAGAGCACCCACTCTGCATTCATAATGTCCCAAGGTTCAATTCCCAGTGGCATCTCCCAGTAGGAATGGGAGAGACTTCTGCCTGGGACCATAGAGAGTTGCTGCCAGTTGGTGCAGGCAGCACTGCACTAGGTGGAACAGATGGATTCAGCATACAGCAGCTTCCTACATTCCTGTGTGCCCATGTCATTAAACAATGAATAACAATTATTATCTGCTGCACGGCCGCTGACTGAAAACTCCTGCTGCATTCTGCTGGCTCTTTTCCCCATGGCTGGGCAGAGCCTTTGCAGGCTCGCTGCCATTCACAGCAATGCAGGCAAACACAGCAGAAGTGACATTTACGATGGAGTGTCACTCAAAACGCTGACTCTTGCACACACAGCCGCCAAGTGATGCACATGGCTGGCGGGAGGAAGGCAGGATTTTGCCTGCACGCTCAATCTTTCTATGAGCAGGCTCTGAGGAATGCCTAGGCACCTGGGATCGAGATGCGAGGCTTTCAGGTTTGGAATAAGCACGTTTCAGGCCCAGGGACATCTTCCCAAAACAGATTACTTGGCTCAAGGCTGCTGAGCTTAAGAGCAGCACTGTCACTTGGAAGCAACCTCCCTTGGAAGCTTTGGGGAGATGGCAGCTTAGTTGCAGAGCTTCTGCCTTGCATGGTTCAACCTCCTGTAAGAGCTGGGTATTAACTCCCTTATTATTTTTATTGCATTTATACCCCACCTTTTTCTCCAAGAAGCTCAAGGCGTTGTACGGGGCTCTCCCCCTCCTCATTTAACCTACCCTGTGAGGTAGGTTAGTCTGAAAGGCAGCGAATGGCCCAAGGTCACCCAGGGAGGTTCATGTGGCCAAGGGGAGATTTGAACCCTAGTTTCCCAGGTCTCTAACCACTGCACCACAATGTCCCCTGCCTGAAATCCCAGAGAGCTCTTGCCAGTGAGTGTGGACTGTACTGAGCCAGACGGTCTAATGGTCTGACTTTGGAATTGATGGAAAGTTTAGGAATGTAGGAAGATGCCTTTTCTGCTGGGTTAGACTTGTTGTTTAGTCGTTTAGTCGTGTCCGACTCTTCGTGACCCCATGGACCAGAGCACGCCAAGCACTCCTGTCTTCCACTGCCTCCCGCAGTTTGGTCAGACTCATGCTGGTAGCTTCGAGAACACT
Source organism: Podarcis muralis (assembly GCF_964188315.1). Classification (NCBI taxonomy): domain Eukaryota; kingdom Metazoa; phylum Chordata; class Lepidosauria; order Squamata; family Lacertidae; genus Podarcis; species Podarcis muralis. The sequence goes on along the minus strand of NC_135669.1, from coordinate 12,751,016 downwards.
GTCCAACCATCTCGTCCTCTGTCGTCCCCTTCTCCTTGTGCCCTCCATCTTTCCCAACATCAGAATCTTTTCCAGGGAGTCTTCTCTTCTCATGAGGTGGCCAAAGGCCTGGAGCCTCAGCTTCAGGATCTGTCCTTCCAGTGAGCACTCAGGGCTGATTTCCTTCAGAATGGATAGGTTTGATCTTCTTGCAGTCCATGGGACTCTCAAGAGTCTCCTCCAGCACCATAATTCAAAAGCATCAATTCTTCGGCGATCAGCCTTCTTCATGGTCCAGCTCTCACTTCCATACATCACTACTGGGGAAACCACAGCTTTAACTATTGGAGTGCTATTGCCCACATTGAGATGACACTTGGTCAAGGTTTGCTGGCAGAGGAGTTCCCATCACCCATTCCTGGGTCGTGTTAAAAGTGGAGATGCCAGGAACTGAACTTGGAAACTTTTTGCATTACAGAGCACGTGCTCTATCACTGTCTCTTTCCTTTCACCCCCCACATCAGCAACTATCGCCCCCCCCCCCGCAAGTCAGCACAGTCCCAGATCCCAGCATGGTCCTGGTTGCAGGCATATGGGCATAGGCAGTATTTATTTTAGGGGGCCAAGCTTTGGGGGGGGGGGCAGAACTGAGTCCCCTGCAACACAATTGGTCAGTTAAGTATTTTGATTTCTTTACTTGATGTAGGAAGAACAGCTACACCCCCGTGGCCAGGCAGCCCCCTTTTACCTACTTCCCCTTCCTACGCCCACACTCAAAGCCCCCCTTCCCTTTGACTTCTGCATTGTCAAGGAAAGTGTATGCAGGTGAAAGAGTAGCAGTGCAGCCGGAGAGAGGGGCAGCATTCCAAACTTGGCCGGATTCCTTTCTCCAGCGGCCAGCTGCAACCACATATTGATTTCTCATTCGATTTCTACCCTTCCCCATTTCCTCCGCACGACAACCATGCAAGGTGGGTCCGACTGAGAGACGGGGACTAGGCCAAGGTCACCCAGGGAGCTTCGTGGCCTTGTAGGGACTTGAACCCCCAGCCCTCTAACCACTGCACCGCGCTCTCCTCCTCTGCCCCTTGGCAAGGCGCCTCTCCTCTCTCTTCCCACCTCCTCTCCCTTCTTCCCGGCCGAGGGAGGGAAGGAGGGAGGGAGGCAGCGCGCTGCGTCTCCAGGGAGGGTTATTAATCCAATAATTAAACATTTATTGGTGGCGGCACCTGCTTTCCGCCTGCCCGGCCCCCGGGGGAGCGGCCAGCCCGGCCCAGCCTCGGCAAGGCAGGCAGGAGGAGGAGGAGAAGGAGGGGGACCCGAGCGAGCGGCGCGGCAGAGCAGCAGCGGAGGCGCCGCAGAGGCAGCAGCGGCGAGGCTCTGGATGCTTGTGCGCTCGGATGCCAGCACACGCGGCGGAGCGCTGGAGCGGCGGCGGCGGCCAGGATGCTGCGCTACCTGCTCAAGACGCTGCTGCAGATGAACCTCTTCGCCGACTCGCTGGCGGCCGGCGACGCCCTGGCCAACTCGTCCGAGCTGCTCCTTGGCCTCAACTCCTCGGCTCTGGCCGCGCTCAGCCCCAGCCTCCTCGACCTGGGCAACCTGACCAGCCTCAACGGTGAGGGGCGGCGGGGCCCGGGAGGGGACCAGCCCGAAAGCTGCTGCTTCCCCCATCCACCCACCTCTGGGATGCGGGTGGGAAGCCAACATAGGATATGGGGAGGGTGGAGGGCGCAGGTGGGAGAGAGATTGAGACCCGGGGCTTTGCTTTCCCCTCCCCACCCACGTGAAGCTCTTATCACCCCTTAGCCCAAATGAACGTGTGAACGCCGTTTGTGATCCCCCCCCCACGCGTGGGCACTCTGTGCATGCTCACGGGCACGCTTCTTTTCTCGCGGCTGGTTTTGCGGCGTGGGGAGCGGGTTCAGGTTCGGGCAACGATCCTACTATACGCACCGACCTGGGAGAAAGTCCCGTCCGGTTCTGTATGTACAGCAGGGGCTTGTGATGTGAATGCACCAGGGCTGGGCTTTGTAGCATCCGGCCAGTGGGGCGGGACGGGGGATGGGGGTGTTCCCAGTTGTGGCGGGGCAAGGATTGTTGAGGGCCAGGGTGTGTGGAGAGGATGTTCCAAGTCTGAGCCCTGTTAGAAAGCGGGAGAAGGGAGCCCACATCCCAACGAGTGTCCATGCAGAAACTCGGGGCGATCCTAGCGCGTAGCTGCTTGTTCAGACATGCTTGCGTCTCTCGGGGGTGTCAGAGGACAGTGGGTCTGTGTCTCATCCTAGGAATCTTGAGTTCGCCCGTCTGGCTCTGCCCCCAAACTCGCGTCGACGAGACGCACCCATCTCCCAGACATGTTTCTGGCGAATCGGAGCGTTTTCCAGGTTCAGACGGACGCGTGCGAGCATCTACTGGGGCAGAAGCGCATGTGGGATTTGCTGGTTTCCTGCCTGGGACTCTTGTGTGCGCCCCTCGCCACCAGGCCTTCATTATTGTGCATAGCCCTCCTGACGTGCCTTTAGTAGCAGGATGAATTTGAGGGGGGGGGGGGTCCTCTGCACGCTTACTCAAGAAATTCCACGGATCTCGTATTCACTTGCATAGGATTGCAACTGACTATCTTATGCGCGCACAAGGGAAGAAGTCCCTTTGAACTCAGTAGAACTTACTTCCGAGTCAGCATGCATAGGATGCGACTGCAGCAGGGATCTATTCCCTAGTGAAACCCAGATCCTATGCGCCTTCACTCAAAAGAAACCCCACCTAAGTTCAATAAGAATTAGAACTTTCGGTTAGGCAACTCTATACACGTTCACGTGGGAATAAGACCCGAGTTAAGGGTGCATAGTAGGACACTTCCTGCCGGGTTTCAAATCCCAAGCTTCTCAACCGAGGTCCGATGAAAACGAAAGTGCTTCTGAGCACGTGCAAAGGGCAATCCTCTCACCCCGTTGCAGCCTGCCCTTCACGCTTGTCCGAGATCAGGGGGCAGAGTCTTCCGGTCAACTTGAGCTCCGAAATTTCTTTTCTTATACGTGATTCCAGAGTGTCACTGGAAATCCTGGCGTGTTCCTATTCTAATTTCATCTAGGCTGCGTGCATAGGTGTGCGCGTGTATACACACACGCGCGTACCAGGATTTTGTGCACATGCATTGCTCAGGTGTGCATTTGGTCAGCGTGCATGCTTGCTTGAGCTTCCCCACACCGAAGTTTTAGAGCCACTCCACACTTTGCACGGAGGCAAACCCGGGTTTGCCACCGGGTGTCCGGTCAGTAACCAGCTGCAGTCAATCGGGGCGAGTCCCCCTGGCGAGCCTGTCGGAATAGCGCACGTGTTTGCACTAAGTGGCCATGCGCTGCTGCAGAGACCATCACCCTGCACCACTCACTGCCAGATAGGCGAGCCTCTAAGTGGCGTAAGATGCGCCCGTTCCACGAATGCAATTGCCAGACCTGGAATAAAGGTACTGCTGATGGCTGTGCAATGATGACTAGTTATTAAGATGCGGAGTGTCCTGATAAGCTGCCGCATCGTCTTCGGCCAAAACAAAAAAAATTCCTTCCAGTAGCACCTTAAAGACCAACTAAGTTAGTTCTTGGTATGAGCTTTCGTGTGCATGCACACTTCTTCAGATACACACTGAAGAAGTGTGCATGCACACGAAAGCTCATACCAAGAACTAACTTAGTTGGTCTTTAAGGTGCTACTGGAAGGAATTTTTTTTGTTTTGACTATGGCAGACCAACACGGCTACCCATCTGTAACTGCATCGTCTTCGGGTTAGAGGATGTCGATACGGGCAGCGCTCCCCGCTGTCACTCTCGGCGTGTTTTATTTAAGCGGTTGTTTCCTGCATGCAGCTGATATGAACTGTAAATTGGCCAACCAGCGCCCTCTCTTGGAAAAGGTTGGTAAACACCAAGCACAGCGCCGCTTGCCCTATTCCCTAAAGACTTGCTGTACTTATAGTCAGGAAATTCAGGAATGACTGTGTAGGTAAGCCCAAGCAATTACAGTACACCGAGAAAACTTTTCTCAAACCTGTGCCTATTTGCCGATAGTAGACAAGCTCTTGACTAAAGCTACCCGAATAAGAAAGATTTGCAGGTCTGCTTATGTGACGCCTCACAGTGGTAACTTTAAAGCAGAAAGGGGGAGATTTCGCCCCTCCATATAATATTGAATTCCTGGTACGTACTAACTTCAGGCCCCGGTCAGGGATGGTGAGAGTTTTAGTCCAACAATATCTGGAGGGCCACAGACTCCCTAATCTTTGCTTTAAAGGAAGGGGGAAAGGGAAATACCTTCCCAGTCCTAGAGAAAATGCAAATCATGTTCATGCCATACTGAGATGTGTATTTTATTTTATTTTAATTTAATTTGCCAAACCGAAAGAAGGATTCGTGAATAGCTGGCTGCTGGCCCATTCAAACGATTAGTCTTTTTATCTATGCAATACAGATGATTTCATGAACCAAATGCATATGATCAATTATTCTTTCAAACAAAGCAGGGGTCCTTATTTCTATGGCAACAGGCATCCTCAGTGTCCAGGTAAGTGGTCTGTAGAATCCTGTCTCTAAACACTCTATGCTTTCTAGGAATTAAGTACTTGAACATGTCTATGCTTTTTCCATCTTGGTGAATTGAGCAAAGTCCACACATTCCTCAGTAATGTATTGCAGTTATGGTAATTAGTGAGCTGTCATACTCTGCAGTTTCCTTCCTGTTGGGTATTTGTTAGAAGCTCCATTACAAATTTCAAGTTTCCCGCCTGTAGGAATGTGCTCTGCCATCATTGCCCAGTATCTGTCAGATTCACACAACTGTTTGAAGTGGTGACGTTGGGTCTGGGCTTACACACTGGGATGGAGTGGGAATTGGTTCCCCAACTGAACAAAGAAAATGAGCGTGTCCAGAAGAAGGCTAAGCCCTACCTGACAATGCTAGTTCACACCTGTGATGGGGAAACAGAAGGCCACTGGACAACCTCCCCATTGCTTCTAAAATGTCATCATGCATTGCCAAACTATTTTCAAACCTGTCTTGAGAATCTCATGGGTTGGAGATATTGTTTCTTTTGTTTCAAAAACCAGAATGAAAGCAAATATTCCCAAGGTTTTAAAAACCTGTGTTTTGTGCTAAATCTTGTGCCATGCAGTGTGTAGGCACACCATGTAGTTGGACTAGGAACGTCTTATGTAAAGCTCTGCAAATTGCCCCATCCCAGATACGGAAGGGAAATGCCAGGTGAGATTGAAAGGCAGTTTACAAATGTTGATGTTTGTCCTGCAATGGGCAGAGTTATTAAGTAACATGACACAAAGAACATACAAGTTGTTTTTAAAATTATGAATGTGAACATTGCAGGAGGTCTTCTGTATTATTATGATGATGATGATGATGACCACCACCTATAGAGCATCATCTATGCATAAAATTTGACAAGGGGGAAACAGGGAAAGGGAGAAGAAATGAAGGCAGGGGAAAATGTGTGCAATAGCATGAGGTGTGGAACATTTTTCAGCTCGAGGGCCACATTTCCTTCTGGGAAACCTTCCAGGGGCCACATGTCAGCAGTGGGTGGAACCAGAGGTAAACATAGGTGGCACAACATACATAAATCTCACCTTTCTGCAGTAGGCTGGCTTCTGCACACACTCAGATACCCCTCTCTGTCCTCCATCTAGGCAAGCTAGTGGCATTCTCAGAGTCGAAGGACTCCTTCTAGCCAGGCAAAAACATCCAAGGAAGGTGTGAAGCAGATACGGTGAGGGGTGTGGCCTGGGGAGAGGGGGTGTGGCCTAGGGGAGAGTCCCAAGCGCCAAGAAGAGTGGAATGGAGGGCTGCATTTGTCCCTTGGGGCTGAGTTTCCCCACCCCCCCAATAAGATATGAAAAGTAGGTGATGGAAGGAAAGGAGGGAGGGGCTGGATGAATGATGGCTTGTGCTTCATCCCTCGCTGTTCACAGGATAGCTCAGTCGGTAGAACATGACACTCTTAATCTTGGGGTTGTGGGTTCAAGCCCCAAGTTGGGCAAAAATATTCCTGTATTGCAGGGGGTTGCACTAGATTGCATTTTAACCTGTATTTTATCCTGTTTTCTTTCTTTTTCTTTTTTCCCCTGGTTATGTTTTTACTGAAATTTTATTGATGTTAGCCACCCTGAGCCTGGCTCTGGCCAGGGAGGGCGGGGTATAAATATATTATTATTATTATTATTATTATTATTATTATTATTATTGTTATTGTTATTGTTATTGTTATCATCCTGGTCCCTTCCAACTGTACGATTCTATGTTCAGTCCCTCCACCACCCCAGCAAACTGGCTTTCAAATAGATTCTTTAAAAAAACTTTTTTTAAAAAATACTCTGTTTTAGCTGTTTGAGTGTACAGAGCTAGTGTCACACTGGTGTTTTTAACCTACTCCCTTGTAATCTGTTTTATGTTGTTATTCATTTTCTGTGCCAGCCTTTGTAAGCTGCTCTGAAAGCTGTGGCCGAAGAGTGTGTAATAAGTGGCAGGCAACCATTCAACAGGTGCAGCATTTCCATCACTGTATATGCTTGTTGGAGGCAGCAGCGGGAAAGCCGCCTTCATCTGTAGAATTTCTACCTGCTCCCACAGATCTTACAAGCAGGCATCACCGGAAGGCGGGCACCGTTTCAGCCGGACAACCTGTTTGCCCTGAAACTGTGACTTGTCGAAGTCCTGTGGGCCGTCTCCTACAGTGCATCTATGTGATGATGCAAGAAAGGAGAAACTTGAAATTATAGGGTCACTGGTAAAAGAATAGCTAAATAAATAATAGAGGAGACTCTGTGCCGACTGAATCAGTCACTCCCGGAGTCCCTTTTTAAATGTAAATGAAGCTGAACGCTGAGCACTTGCTCTCTGTTGGTGTGCAGTAGAGACCTCACCCTGGCCTCCTTCGGGCTCCCTGTCATAAACAGGAGGCACTTTTCATTAGCATTATTAATTAGTATTGTTATTAATGCAAATGAGGGCAAGTGCACAGAATCGCAAATCTTTAAGTCAGAAGGGACCGCTGGGACAATGCAGTGTGTTTCAGCCCAGCTGAATGGATTCCTTCCCCCTCCCAGTATGTAAATCGAGCTCATTAAATTGTATTTGGATAAAGCCTCATGTCTTTATAGATGGCTGTCCATTCTTTATCCTCAAAGTGCAAGTGATGGAGAACTTACTTTTACCACCCCTGGGCACTCTGTGACAGTGGCTATTTCAGCTTGAAATGTGCCTTGTCTTGAACTTTCAATTAACCAACTTTAATTGGCATCCATTTGGGCCTTATTAATTCCTTCCTCTGTCAGATTCATGAGGCTTTATTAGCCAGTATATTTATGCCCGTAAGTATCAAGCTGCATCTCTGTAAACTAGACGGCTTGAACTCAACACAAATCTTTCCATAGTGGTTTTAGTTCCTTTGCACTTGGTGCTTTTGTTTGCAGCTTCCCTGCTTCCTTGACTGGCAGAAACTGCCATGCACACAATCAGTTAAAATGCCCCATTCGTCCTATAAGCTCCCTTTAAGTGACAGCATTGGCCAGATGAGTCACTGTCTCCCTCTTGTGGCTGTACCATGCAATTGCCAATGACTATCCTACCCACGATCGGGACGCTGGTGGCGCTGTAGGTTAAACCACAGAGCCTAGGGCTTGCCGATCAGAAGGTTGGCGGTTCGAATCCCTGCGACAGGGTGAGCTCCCATTCCTCGGTCCCTGCTCCTGCCAACCTAGCAGTTCGAAAGCATGTCAAAGTGCAAGTAGATAAATAGGTACCGCTCCGGTGGGAAGGTAAACGGCGTTTCCGTGCGCTGCTCTGGTTCGCCAGAAGCGGCTTAGTCATTCTGGCCACATGACTTGGAAGCTGTACGCTGGCTCCCTCAGCCAATAAAGTGAGATGAGCGCCACAACCCCAGAGTTGGTCATGACTGGACCTAATGGTCAGGGGCCCCTTTACCTTTACCTTTAATGCCAAACCATGGTTTATCATGCCATACACAAGCAGGAAAGAGCTTGCAAAAAAAGGCAGGAGATCATCTTGGTTAGCATTTACTTCCACATTCTTCAAATCATGAATTTGTGGCTTAAAAGCAATCCATGGTTACCTAAAGGAGCCAGGTTTGTAACATGTAACATACCTTTACCTTTTTATCCTACCCACGGCGTTCGACGAAGATGGGTCTCTGCCTCAAGGCACCTGCAATTGGAAATTTAAAATGGAAAGCAATGTGACATGGGAGGAGGGGGTAGACAGGGGGAAGAATATAGTTCATGGGTGGCATCCAACCAAAAAGACCTGCTAATGCAACGATTTCCCCCCTCCCCACAACTGATTTAGGGGGGCACATGAGGCACATTTAGGGGGCCACATGGGGAGAGGGTAGGCGAAGCTCTTTTGCGTAGCCAAAAGTCCTTCTGCTAGCAGATCTGTTTAGCTGTCCTATGTTCAAATACTTGCATTCTCTCTCAGCATTCAAAGCTGACCTGGTAAGAACAATCACCTTTGCCTCTGTGCAAGATTCATCTTCTGAGAGTTACAGTCTAGCATTCTATCCTGACACCAGTTGACCTGATAGAATGCCCTCACTATCATCTTCAAGTGCCAGGTACAGCTCTCCACAGCCTTTTCATTATAATGGGTACATCTACTAAGTCTCTTTAGATTCTTGCACTATTTTATTCCCCTGGCTGCTTCTCAGTTAGCTTTAGCTGTTGTGTATTCCCTCCCCCGCCCCCCTGTCCTGCTTTATTTCTAATTGGTTTGAGTGTCTAATTTTTTGATTGCATTTCAATGGCTTGCAACGCTCCAGGGAACCTGGCTGTGTACAAATGCAACAAACAAATAATTAAATACTGATTCCTACCTGCTGAAGAAATAATGTAAATACTGGATCCTACTGGCTAATGTAGTGGCCCTTGCCTCAAGAGCAAGTTTAATTGCTGCCACCAAGCATTGTGCAGGATGAATGTTCTGTAAATAGCCTGTCTGGAGGTGACCTTAGACCCTGGGCTCAATGGTCTTTTATTTTGCATCAAAACATAGCACTCCCATCCCCTTTTGCATTTGTGAACCCATCTGTTTGTTCTGCAGAATGGGGACCTGGACTCCAGTGTCTGCCTTGACACAGGACTCAAAGAAGCTGCTTTAAACTATTGGTGGTCTGGCTCCCTACTGTCTATACCTATTGTTGGCAGCTCTCCAGAAGTTCGGGGGTCTTTCGCAGCCCTACCTGGAGATTGAAACTGGGAACTTGAGCATGCCAGACCCTCCAAGTGTTCCAGGGATGTCCCTAATTTAGAGAAGCCGTCCTGGTTTCTGATTGATCCCAGAATGTCCAGCTTTCCCTTAGGATGTCCCTATTTTCATGGCAGAAATGTTGGAGGGTGTGGAGTTATCCAACCCGCGAGCTGTCTGAAGGCAATCCTGTATAAGGACTAAAAAATAAATAAATGTTTTATTATGTTTTTATATACCATATTGGCCCGGATGTAAGCCACACTCCCCCCCCCCCAATTCCAGCTGTGAAAAGTTAAAGTGTGGCTTATATTTGGAACTGAGCACTGCACACCTGCCTCCCGACACCACTGCCCCGAACGGGGGATGGGGCGGCCGGTGACGGCTTGGGGAGGTAGTGCCAGGAGGTGGGTGCGTAGCGCGCTTGGAACCGAGCGCTGGCACCGGCCATCCCCCTGCCTGGGCGGTGGTGCCGGGAGGCAGGCCGCACCCACAAATAAGCCTTCAAATTTAAAGGTGCGGCTTATTTGCGGGTGTGTCTTATATTTGGGCCAATACGGTATGTCAGAAGCTGCCCAGAGTGCTGCAGCAACCCCAAAAGATGTGTGGGGTATAAATAGTAAAATTATCATTATGGAATGGGATGCTCTCTATTTTCATTGGAGAAATGTTGGAGGGTATGGCATGTGAATGGGACGTGGGTGGCGCTGTGGTCTAAACCACTGAGCCTCTTGGGCTTGCCGATCGGAGGGTTGGCGGTTCGAATCCCCACGACGGGGTGAGCGCCCGTTGTTCTGTCCCAGCTCCTGCCAACCTAGTAGTTCGAAAGCACATCAAAGTGCAAGTAGATAAATGGGTACCACTCCGGCGGGAAGGTAAATAGCGTTTCCGTGTGCTGCTCTGGTTTCACCAGAAGCGGCTTAGTCATGCTGGCCACATGACCCGGGAAAACTGCATGAGGACAAACGCCGGCTCCCTCAGCCAGTAAAGTGAGATGAGCGCCGCAACCCCAGAGTCGGCCACGACTGGACTTAACTGTCAGGGGTCCTTTACCTTTACCTTATGGCATGCGAAGCTGATGCTCTGCCCCTGAGCTGCAAGCCTAATTTGTGACTTAATACCGCTTTAATAGTCCGTCAGAACCCCTTACCCTTTCTCTCACTCACCCCTGCAACTGAAAGCAGATGGAGTGCGCCAGTAAATAAAAGGTGCGTTCGAAACGGCGAGAGGCAGGGAGGCTTCCAGCCAGACCCTGCTGCCTCCTAATGAGCTGCCTCTATGCTTAGCGTGGAGCATCAGAACAGGCTCCAAAGGGGCGGAAAATCTTTATGCATGGAGCGTGTGCTGCATAAGCAGCAGGGCTGCTGCACTGCACAGGGAGATGAGGCGGCTTTATGAGCGCTGGCACTTTCCCTCTGCTTTGAATCTGCCCCATTAGCATAAGCTATTTATCAGGGTGATTTGGCAATCAGGAGAAGCAGGAGCTGTGCGGGGAAACGGCTGTCTTTAGGGGAGGAAGAAGGAAGGGCACGAAGGCTCTGTGTGGGGTGGGGTGGCGAATGGGCTTGAGCCCCCACTTCTGCCTGCAACAAGTTTGGTTCCAGGTCCTCCAGAGCCTAGGAGCCAACTCCTATGGGTCGAGGTCCCTTGGCCCCCCCCCCAAATAAAATACAGCCATACCTCATGTTACGTCCGCTTCATGTTACGTTCTTTCAGGTTACGTCCCGCGGTGACCCGGAAGTACCAGAAAGGGTTACTTCCGGGTTTCGCCGCTCGCGCATGCGCAGAAGTGCAAAATGACATCACACGCATGTGCAGAAGCAGCGAATCGCAACCCGTGCATGTGCAGATGCGCTGCTGGGGGTTGCGCTCTTTTCATGTTGCGAACGGGCCTCCAGAACAGATCCTGTTCGCAACCAGAGGTACCACTGTATTTGAGGGGGCTGGGCCCCCCAAAGTTGATGGGCATTGGCATTCAAATTGTGTGTCGGTGCGCCATGTCATGTGATCAGTTATGTGGGGTGGGGATTGCCTGCACCCCCTCCCCAAATATTTTATTCAAGTTGGCACCACTGCTCCGGAGTGGAACTTTGCTTTGATGAACAAATGTCTATATACAGTCGTACCTTGGAAGTCGAATCTGTTCCAGAAGTCTGTTCGGCTTCCAAAATCATCGGAAACCAAGGCGCAGCTTCTGATTGGCTGCAGGAAGCTCCTGCAGCCAATCAGAAGCTGCGGAAGCTGCATCAGACATTGAGGTTCCAAAGAATGTTCGCAAACCGCAACACTCACTTCCGGGTTTGCTGCATTCGGGAGGCAAAACGTATGAGTGCCAAGGCATTCATCTACCAAGGTACGACTGCATACTCATAGAATAGGCCATAGGATTGGAAGGGACCATGAGGATCATCTAGTCCAACCCCTTGCAATGCAGGAATCTTTTGCTCAACACGGGCTTGAACTCATAACCCTGAAATTGAGAGCCTCATGCTCTACCAGCTGAGCTACATATACAGCTATGGTTTCTGGAGAAGCTGCATCGAGAGCTGGTGTTCTAGCATAGTGGCTAAGGCGAAGTCTGCACCCTAAGGGGACAATAATTTACCCCTCACAGTGCTACAATTCCCAGCACCACTAACAACCTGCAGTTCCCAGGATTCTTGGAGGGGGCAGGAGATGGGCTTTAAATGTGTGTGGTGTGCACACAGCCTAAGACAGTGAGCTACGGATAAGGTTCGAATCCTGCCTCTGCCACGAGGTCATGAGACGGCCTTAAGTACGCCACTCCTTTTCAGCCTGCATTGCAGGCGGTTGGGCTATGACTCTCTGCAATCCTATCAAATAAGCAAAAACTCTTCCGCCGCAAAAGAAATGGTTCCATCTTTAATGTCTGTGCAAATCAGATTGCCCCGTGAGCAACACCTCCCTACCTGCAAACCAGAGATGCTTTATCAGCCACTAACATTTCCAAACCCGAGCGCACAGCCCTGTTTGTGCACCCATTGCTCTAACCTAGCCTTCCCCAACTGGTTGGCCTCCGGATGTTTTGGACTACAATTCCCGTCACCCTGACCACTGGCCACGCTGGGTGGAATGGCTGATGGGAGTTGTAGTCCAACACACCTGGAGAATTCCAGGTTGTGAAAGGCTGCTGGGACGACTCCTCTGATGCGCTTCACCCCCTTCGCAGCAGCGGTTGCTTTACGGAGCTCTTGCAGATGTTGGTTTACTACAGGCGTGGGGAGCCTTTGTTCCCCCAGATGTTGCTGGAATACAACTCCCATTGCCCCTGACCATTGGCCATGCTTGCTGGGGCTGTTGTTCAGCAACATTGAGGGGGCGAGGGAAGTTCCGTACATCTGGTTTACGGCCTATGTGTTTCTGAGGGGTGCTTGATGCCCTGCTTTATGAAGGATATAGGCACACACACACACACACACACACACACCCAGCAGCAGGGACATTAAAAGACTTTTGCATATGGTTTTAAAAAGCCACATTTCTACTTCTGATGCGTTGACACAGCTGGAGATGCCAGGGTGGTCCTGGGAAGGTTGCATAATTGGTGGTGGCTTTTAAAAGGAAAGGCTTGTTTGTGATTGACAGCTATTAGCTGGGCAGCCTGTGAGTGACAGCATCCTCCCCTTGACTCCCGGAGAGGGCTGTTTTGTCATTGCCTTAGAAACAGGCCCCCTCTCACTGGAGTGCAGCCAGCGGGAATCAGCTGATCCATACGGATCCCGCTGAGGTGGGGCCTCCATGAGATTAGGACATCACCTGTCAAGAGATAATGGCTAACTCTGAGACTTTCCAGAGACAAAACTCGGCCACAAAGCAAAGCTTACGAGGGATAGGGCCAGGGCAGGATCACAGGGGCCAGCTGGAGGGGTGCATTAAGGCTCCAGGCCTAAGGTTTCACATCTACAGCGACTGGGAGAGACTTTCACTGGGAGTATTTTCACCAGCCTTAACTGGAGATTCTGGGGACTGGACCTGGGACCTTTTGCACACAAAGGATGTGCTCTCCTGCTGAGCCACACATCCCCTGTGCAAATGTAACAACAACAACAACAACAACAACAACAACAACAACAATATTTTTTTTATTTGTACCACGCTTCCCCAGCCACTCTGGGTGGCTTCCAGAAAGACCAAAAATACACTAATATGTCATACATTAATAACTTCCCTGAACAGGGCTGCCTTAAGATGTATTCTGAATGTCAGGTAGTTGTTTATCTCTTTGACATCTGATGAGAGGGCATTCCACAGGGCGGGTGCCACTACCGAGAAGGCCCTCTGCTTGGTTCCCTGCAGCTTTGCTTCTCGCAATGAGGGAACCGCCAGAAGGCCCTCGGTGCTGGACCTCAGCGTCTGGGCAGAACGATGGGGGTGGAGACGCTCCTTCAGGTATACTGGGCCAAGGCCATTTAGGGCTTTAAAGGTCAGCACCAACACTTTGAATTGTGCTCGGAAACGTACAGGGAGCCAATGTAGGTCTTTGAAGACCGGTGTTATGTGGTCTTGGCAGCCACCCCCAGTCACCAGTCTAGCTGCTGCATTCTGGATTAGTTGTAGTTTCTGGGTCACCTTCAAAGGCAGCCCCACGTAGAGCGCATTGCAGTAGTCCAAGCAAGAGATAACTAGAGCATGCACAGTGAGACAGTCCGCGGGCAGCTAGTGTCTCAGCCTGCATACCAGGTGGAGTTGGTAGACAGCTGCCCTGGATACAGAATTGACCTGCGCCTCCATGGACAGCTGTGAGTCCAAAATGACTCCCAGGCTGCGCACCTGGTCCTTCAGGGGCACAGTTACCCCATTCAGGACCAGGGAGTCCTCCACACCACAGTGGATTTGGGAGAACTTTTAGGCACCTCTGATTTAGGGCATTGTTGCAAGTAGGGTTGGCACTGGGGGTCAACATCGTCAGGTGCCAAAAACTAACCCAAAAACTGAAACTGACACGGGGACAAACAGAAAAAGGCGCCTTCACCGCAGTATGGTTTCCCTTCATCACATAAACAGTCCAACAAGACAACGACAAAAATCTGCCGACAGCGTACGGATCAATCTGGCTAACCTGATTCAAAAATACACACGCCTACCCCACTCACAAGGATGCGGGTGGCGCTGTGGGTTAAACCACAGAGCCTAGGACTTGCTGATCAGAAGGTCGGCGGTTCGAATTCCTGCGACGGGGTGAGCTCCCGTTGCTCGGTCCCTGCTCCTGCCAACCTAGCAGTTCGAAAGCATGTCAAAGTGCAAGTAGATAAATAGGTACCGCTCTGGCGGGAAGGTAAACAGCGTTTTTGTGCGCTGCTCTGGTTCACCAGAAGTGGCTTAGTCATGCTGGTCACATGACCCAGAAGCTGTACGCCGGCTCCCTTGGCCAATAAAGCGAGATGAGCGCCGCAACCCCAGAGTCGGCCACGACTGGACCTAATGGTCAGGGATCCCTTTACCTTTTTACCCCACTCACACGAAAACAATTCTCACTACAGCCAACCAAAGACAACCAGCCACACCCTAGGCCACCCCCAACCTCTCTCACCACCAAAGAAACAACAAGCGAATAATAAGAGAACCCACACAGGTAATGCTGACACAAAACCCCACACATACACTAAGTTAGAAGTAGAGAAGCATAACCACCTCACCCCACCCCACTCACAATTCCCCTTCTCCTCTTCCCCCTCTTTCCTTCCTAAGTGTTTAAACCAATTAATGAACCAAGAGCTTACACATTGGCCACTAATAATGAACCATATGTTGTAGATGTTTTTCTACATTTATTACGCTATTTTTGTGATATAAAATTACATGAGAAAACTTGGGATACTTATTTGTATAGAAGAACATAGTCAGTTGCCTCCCAAGGTCCCTATCCCAAATCCTAGAGTCCTATGATTGTCATCTTCCTTCTTGATGCCGCTGCTGAAAAAGAGAGACATTTCTTTTCTCCTTGGTCATCCACAGTGGGCCCTGGGGCAGCCTATTGAACAGGCACACAGCTCCTCTGGTCCCAGACTTGCACCCCACTGTATTCCTGTATGCACTGTATTCCTATTTGAATTACAGTATGTACAAATCAGCTGAGATAAATTGCTCAGATAGGTGTCCTCTTTTGTTGTCTTCTTTTGTGGATGCACGACCTCTCCTGGGATGCGCAAGCAGCCGTTCCATTCTTGGCAGAGCAGGTGCTCTGCACGCATAGAGGTCCCCATTTCAACTGGGACCTTGGGGAGCTGCTGCCAGTCAGAGCAAGCTCTACCAGGCCTAAGTGGACAAAGAACCCGAGCTGGCGTAAGGCAACTTCTGCAGAACATAGAGGGGAACAGAGGTTAAGACATCAGGCCGTTGTCAGCTGATGACTTTGTGGCCTCGTTATGGAAGCAAAGGGGCGGCTCTGTCGTTAGCGTGATCTATTTTTGATGCAAATCAACGCAGAGACCAGATGGGGTCCCTCTATCCCGTAAGGGACATGAAGGCTGCAGCCCTGCTTAGCCCGGTTAAGTGAATTCCTGGCTTCCAGCGAAAGCTAAGAAGAGGAGGTCAGGAGTGGGCAGCGGATGGAACAGCAGCCAGGCGGCTGTGGGCATGTTCCCTACCAGAGGAGGCTTCTTCGCGCAACCCTCCCAGAAGCCTCGCTCCCCATGCTGAGCTTGCAGAGAACTGTTATTAATTAGCTGCTTTGTCTCCTGCAGGCTGAGTGGAGCTGAGTCGCCGCTCGGGGCTGGCAGGAGGCAAGTCCCCGCTGCGAGGCGGCAGCAGGGACCGGAGTGAGTCGATAGCCTTTAAGAGGAGAGCCGCTCCCCCTAAAACGGCTCCTGGGCCCTGGCTTCTGGCTGGTCTCTCCTCCCCCTTAAACATTGTGTGTGTGGGGGGAGCCTGTTGGTCCAGACCTCTGGCAGATGGAAGAGACAGCTGTTTGACTCAATCGGACACCCGTGGCTGGCTGGCTGGCTTCTGCCTCGCTGCCTAGGGTGCCTTGCAAGAAATTTTCAGCTGCGCCCCAAGACCAGCTCATTCTTCTGCAACGTGGCCCAGAGGTTAAGGCAACCCTGAAGCAGATTGACTTCCAGGTGCCCCCTTCCAAGTCTCGGCTTTAATTTGAATTCTGCACTTGGTGATGCTAAACTAAAATGGGTTTCTGTGGGATGTAACATCACCGAAGCAGTCAAATACAGAATTTCCTGTTTGCCCAGAGTGGACACACAGGGGAATGTTGCTCCAGCCAGGAGGACTTCCTGTCACACCTGGTCTGGAGCATCCTCCCTGCGTGTGACCAGGTAGATGGGCTTGACCCTGGCAGACCCTATAAAAGGGCCAGTCACGCAGCCATCTCCCTCTTGTCTCTTTGACTCTTTTTGGCTACTTACACTCTTTTGCTCTTTGCTGGCTCTCAGCCAGCAGCACATTGCTCATCCCTACACAAGATGAAGCCACACTTTGTATTTCTATAAATGTAACTGCAACCATAAGCTAAAGCATGCATTCAGAAAACTACTGTGAACTGAATGTAAGTAAACTTTACTGTTGCTTTTAATGAAGACTGTTGTATTATTATTTGAAGAGTGAAACATAAGGGGAAACTTACCAGGAACAATCCGGACTGGACAAGCCAGACTGGATTGCTTAACTCAAATGATATTCACGAATCCATCAACTAGCTTCCAGCAATGTGCAAGGGAATGTGCTCTGCTACTTACTGTACAAGCGTGAGTGAGGAGAGATAATATTTAATCAATATATCCTCTCCCACCTTTCTCCAGCATTCCCACACTAAGACCAGCACAAGACCACCATGAAAGATTCGGTGAACTATGTGATGTAGAATCCAGAGTTGGGGGGGACTTGGGTGCTTTATGCTGTGCCCCATAATTTTGCCTCCCTCTACTTGGCCTCCAAGAATCATGGGAACTGTAGTTTGTTAAGGGTGCTGGAAATTGTAATTTTGTGGGGGGTAGGTTGTAGTTCCCATGATTATTTGGGCAAAAGTATGTGCTTTAAAGTAGGGACGCGGGTGGTGCTGTGGGTTAAACCACAGAGCCTAGGACTTGCCAATCAGAAGGTCAGCAGTTTGAATCCCCGTGACGGGGTGAGCTTCCGTTGCTCGGTCCCAGCTCCTGCCAACCTAGCAGTTCAAAAGCACATCAAAGTGCAAGTAGATAAATAGGTACCACTCCGGCGGGAAGGTAAACGGTGCTTCTGTGCGCTGCTCTGGTTCGCCAGAAGCGGCTTAGTCATGCTGGCCACATGACCTGGAAGCTGTATGCAGGCTCCCTCGGCCAATAAAGCGAGATGAGCGCCGCAACCCCAGAGTTGGTCACGACTGGACCTAATGGTCAGGGGTCCCTTTACCTTTACCTTTACAGGGTTATAAAGACTAGGACTAGCCGCCTGAGAAACAGTTTCTATCCAAATGCGATTTTGGTTTTAGACGCAGTGTAAGGTAGTCACTGATGGGACGCGGGTGGCGCTATGGGTAAAACCTCAGCGCCTAGGACTTGGCGATCGCATGGTCGGTGGTTCGAATCCCCACTGTGGGGTGAGCTCCCATCGTTCGGTCCCAGCTCCTGCCCACCTAGCAGTTCGAAAGCACCCTTAAGTACAAGTAGATAAATAGGTACCGCTTTATAGTGGGAAGGTAAACGGCGTTTCCGTGTGCTGAGCTGGTGCTGGCTCGCCAGAGCAGCTTCATCACGCTGGCCACGTGACCCGGAAGTGTCTGCGGACAGCGCTGGCTCCCGGCCTCTAGAGTGAGATGAGCGCACAACCCTGTCAAGACTGGCCCGTATGGGCAGGGGTACCTTTACCTTTAAGGTAGTCACTATGGGAGTATATTGTATTTTATTATGGGGTATCAGAGTTTTTAGGGGGCCAACCAGGCTGGGATAGCTGGGATAGCAGGCTTGTTGGTTTCTGAATGTCTGGTGTAGTTTTCAATTTCGTTGTTCTGTATGGGATAATGACAATAAAGATTATCGTATCGTAGAATCAATTCTGTCACCGAAGGCAACGCTTGCCTTATACTCCATGCTAGACTCTTTGGCCATCTCATTCAGTATCATTTACTCTGACTGGCAGCAACTTCCCAAGGTCTCAGGCAGAGAAGGGACCGACCTTTTTGATTGTAGCAGCTGCACGTTGACATCACCGCTGCAATGCAGTGAAGCAGCTGATAGCACCAGGCCTGGAAAGAATAAAGTGAAAGAAAAAGCTTTTAATCATCATCATCATCATCATCAGGATGGTGTCCAACTAAGTTTTTCTCAGAGTAGGCCCATTTAAATCAAGAAACCTAAGTCATGCCCATTAACTTTGATGAGTCTACTCTTGAGTAACACTAGCCAGGAGAGTGGATTTGATTTAAATCACTAGTCAGTAAGACTTAAATAAATAATTATTTAATTATTTATTTTTATACAGATGTGTGCTTTTATTTAAAATGCATCTCTGGGTTATTTGTGGGGCATATAGTCCGGCCCCCCCCAAGGTCTGAGGGACAGTGGACCGGCCCCCTGCTGACAAAGTTTGCTGAAATATACAAAGGGTTACAAAATAGAAAAAGATAGAGATATTGGTTATGAGTTTGAAATGTTTGAAATGTAATAGGGAAAATAAGAAATGCATACTAAGAGATTAGATTGGAGGGAAGTAAAAATTGAATAAGATGTAAAAGTATGTTTACGGTAATTACTGTTGAAAATGATATGTTAAAAAACTAATAAAAATTTATATATATATATATATATAAGAAAAGGGGACGCGGGTGGCGCTGTGGGTAAAACCTCAGCGCCTAGGACTTGCCGATCGCATGGTCGGTGGTTTGAATCCCCGCAGCGGGGTGCGCTCCTGTCATTCGGTCCCAGCGCCTGCCAACCTAGCAGTTCGAAAGCAGCCCCGGGTGCAAGTAGATAAATAGGGACTGCTTACTAGCGGGAAGGTAAACGGCGTTCCGTGTGCTGCGCTGGCTCGCCAGATGCAGCTTTGTCACGCTGGCCACGTGACCCGGAAGTGTCTGCAGACAGCGCTGGCCCCCGGCCTCTTGAGTGAGATGAGTGCACAACCCTAGAGTCTGGCAAGACTGTCCCGTACGGGCAGGGGTACCTTTACCTTTTTATATAAAAGAAAAAGTTTGCTGACCCCTGTTCTAAAGGATACTGCAGATGGGCCCTGAAACTCCGCCAGCAAGGAAGAATCTCATGGCCCCTTGAAGCCTAAAAAAGTTAGCTTTTGTGGACTCCAGCCGGCCTCATCATATGCATGAAGTCTTATCCCTTGAGTTTGGCATATATGTTGCCGGGGAGCGCAAAAAGAAATAGTTCAGCAAGCAGCTCAGTTAGAGCATGGTGCTGACAATACCGAGGTCACAGGTTTGACCCCCCTATGGGTGCATATTCCTGCATTGCAGGGGGTTGGACTAGATGACCACGGGGTCCCTTTCAGCTCTATGATTCTAAGATTCAAAGTCTGCTGTTTGAAAGAATAAAGAAACCTAAGGTTTGTTGCTCCTGGCAGATGTGGACATCGTGAGTCATGAGGTCGCCATGAGGAGGCTCCAGTGCAAAGGAAGATTGATGAAGAAGAGGGAGGGAGTGAAGTAAAGCCTGAGAGAAAAAAGCAGTACCATCTCTCAAGAAACGGAATGACAGGTTGCCTTATTGTCTATCGCCCCTTAGTGGTTCAGGTCACTTATTGCAAGTGTTGCTGCTTTACTCCCAACAATTACAAAAAAACATTTGTGTGTGTGTGTGTGTGTGTGTACACACATCACAGGGGAATTATACAATTTTTATTTTTAAATTATTTTATTATGATTAGCCTTATATTCTACTCGCAAGCAGATGTATATATTTTATATTTCAGGCAGCTCAAAGTGGTTCTCTCAACCACATCCCATTGTATCCTCAGAACAGCCCCATGAGGAGCTTTTGCTTTAGAATAAGGTAAAGGTAAAGGTACCCCACGACTCTGGGGTTGGGGCGCTCATCTCGCTTTATTGGCTGAAGGAGCCGGCGTACAGCTTCCGGGTCATGTGGCGAACCAGAGCAGTGCACGGAAATGCCGTTTACCTTCCCGCTGGAGTGGTACCTATTTATCTACTTGCACTTTGACGTGCTTTTGAACTGCTAGGTTGACAGGAGCAGGGACCGAGCAACAGGAGCTCACCCCGTCGTGAGGATTTGAACCGCCGACCTTCTGATCGGCAAGTCCTAGGCCCTGTGGTTTAACCCACAGCGCCACCCGCGTCCCTTGCTTTAGAATACCGGTGTTATTAATGTGGTTATTATCACCACCTCGACTCTCCTGCAGTTCCTTTCCTTCCGACCTCTGTTTCCAACCCCAGCCACCCACGCACATGTGTCCTTGTGGACCTGCAGACCATATGAGGTAATGCCATACTATTTGGCATTAGTTTTTAAGCTGCCAGAAGACTCCTGGGCTGCAACCGACAGACACTGGACACAGCTGCCCCTCTGGAAATCTGGAAACAGGAAAGTAATCGCTGCATGTTTGTTGCATAACTGAAGGATGTTCTGGGGAAAAGAAAAAACCTCAACAAACAGAGGCTGGCGTGGCATGTTCCTTTTCACTCTGCTTTTTATGTGGGCAGCTCAGTCTGTTTCCCACATGCTTTCAGTGCGGGATGACAATTGTGCTGAAGTTTTTTGTTTTAAATCTGTTTTGTTTTAATCTCTACTGCCCTCTTGTGGTCATGATGGGAAGGTTCATCTAATGGAAATGTTGCGCTAGATTCGATTATTTAGTCCAGGGGGTGTGCAGAAGGCAGCTTCTTGTGCAGTCAGCTACTTTTCTTTTTGGCTAGAATATTGAAGACCCACCCAATGATGCAAAGATGCAAGCTGGTAATAATAATAATAATAATAATAATAATAATAATAATAATATATAATATTTATACCCTGCCCAACAGAATATTAGTAATAATAAAAAGCAATAAAACACAAAACATTAAAAAAATCCCTAAACTGTCTTCTAAAAGTCAGTTAGTTGTTTATTTCCTTGTCATCTGATGGGAGGGTGTTCCACAGTGTGGGCACCACTACCAAGAAGGCCCTCAATGTCCTTTTTTTCTTTTTCTTTTTCCTTTTTATTAAATTTGCTTAGTAACATAACATTATTATATATATATTCTATAAAACAAAGAATACAGAACAAAATTCATTCATACTACAATGCCTAACTACATAACATTAATATATATGGTTTCTGAAAAAAAGGCTTATATAACAAAATCAATTCAAAAACCATCCGGTTTACTCCCCCCCCCCTTCCTTTCCTCTCCCTCCCCACTCCAGCCCTCCCCACCCCGGTCAAGCCTTCCTTCTTCATATCTTTATCCATGTACACAGTCTGTTCATTCACGCTTGTATGTTAGGATTGGCTTCCCCTCTTTCTATCCAGTTCCTGTAAAATGCCCATTTATTTGTGATTCTTTGGCCTTTATTTTCCCATCTATCCTCTGCCACTATCTGTGCGAATATTTCTGATTGTACGTATTCAAAAACATAACATTTTAATAAGGCCCTCAATGTCCTTTCACATAAAAACTCACTCCTGGTCCCCCGCCCCAATAAAAACCTCATCATCTGAGCAGTTTTACTTCGCCTTACTCAGAGTAGATCCATTGCAATGAATGTGCCTAACTTAGACTTTACGATTGGCTCCAATGATTCTACCATTGGCAACAACTCTGCATATAATTAATGTATGATCTTAGATTTAAACCACCCGCAGCAAAGCTTTAAATAGTTTCATGTTATGCCTCAGCTTTAAATGACCAATAAAGGACAACCAGACAGGTCTTTCCTCTGCCTCCCTTTTCTAACTCATCTGACCACCTCAGTAAATTTAGGCATCGTGGCTGTGTGCCATGTTATATGAAACCATTCTTTACAGTTGGCATTATTTCAGTACTCCGTTTGGCTCCTATTAATGGGGTTTTTTTTGTAATTTTTTGTGTGTGTTTTTTGCTGTGGTTAGCAGATTTCCCACTAAATTACGATGCTCTGGATGTATATCATTTTGAAGATAATCTAAAAGAACATGTAATGGATTCAGTGGTATATTATATCCCATCGTATTTTGTATAATATTAATAAATTTCCCTCAGAAGCTCCTGGCTTTCTTATAGGTCAACCATATGTGCATATATAATCGGCTTTGATTGCCCCACACTTCTGGCACATCTCACTAGCATTAGGATCCATTTTGTTAGCTGAAGTGGAGTCAAGTACCTGTGGTATAACATTTTATAAAATTATATAAAGATGTACGGTACATATAAAATTGTAAGTTCTTTTTAACTTCTGTCAGGCCCTGGAGCTGGACTCCCCTTCTGTAGGGGGAATGAGCCCGGGGTTTCAGAGTAGGAGGGGAAATTGCCCTCAGGGTAAGTCTCAGAAACACCTAGCCTACAGAAAGACGTTCCACAAGAACAGCCTGTTCCCCTTTGGCCTGACAATGCGACTTTGTCCTCCGGTGTCAGGCTTTGGGGCTTGGCTTCCTCACCTCTTGGCCGCGTAGATAAGCAGTACCAAGAGAAAGCAGTCTCTTACCAGTAACAGAAATGTTTAAGGAACGCAGCAAAAGAACAAGCGACCCTCCTGAGAGTGCAGGTGCTCTCAATGAAGGTTCCACCCACTTCCCTCTAGTCACTTCCTATTGGTGTTTTGCAACTTTGACCTGTTGCAGGACCTTAGCCAGACCTTAGCAGAGCATACGCAGAGTTCCAGAAAGCAATCAGGCAGGATGGACGAAGCAGGAACAAGACGCTGCTACTAGTAACTTGGTTACTTATAGGTGTTTATTTACAGCAGACTCTACAAGTTACTACATACAAGAACGGATACGGATCTTAACTAGCTCTCTCTTAACAAACTCCAAACGACTCTCAGAACTCAGAACACCACACTGACCGACCAACTTAGGAGTCAATGGATCTTGGGCTGGCTCAGCCCTCTCCCTCCGTGCCTCCAGGGTGCTCTGTTTTGAGCCCACTTGCCTGGATATTCAGAGACTGGAAGGGAAAGCTCCTCACCACTGGAGTGATGCTTGCATCACCCCTGGAAATGGGGGTCATTGGGAGGGTGTCTTAGCTTGCAGAGAGCTGGGTGGAGGGACACTTCTGCCCAAACCAGTGCCTTCCCCGTCTTGGCCCAGTCCAGTGCAAGGGGGTGGGGTGTGTGCTGGATTGCTCTGCATCTACCCAGCTTATGGACTTATTTACAAAGCAGCACAAACTGTAGATAATTGTGACCAGTTTCTGAGCTAGTGTGGAAGGACACTTGTATGACACATGCAGGAGCCCCCTAGGGAGAAGGTTCCTTTTCCAAATGAAGAAAGCACAGCCCTTTTCTCAGAGCCTCAAAACCATTTATTTGGAATCTGAGTTCTTGGACAGCAAGGATGGGAGAGGACTCTGTGCATAGCTGTTTTGTCTCGGGAGTCATGTTTAGCTTGCAGATCTCGGATGGAGCAAACAGAAAAAGCCCCCCCCCCCTTTTGCAGCCATCTAGCTCCCTCCCCTCACTCTCATTTGAGGCTCATGACCACACGAGCGACTGCTGCCAGGCTGGCCTCCTAGTGAACAGTTCAAGCCAAATGTTGGAGGTGGGTTGTGATGAGAGGAGGGTTGTGATGAGATCATTTGTGTTTTTCCTTCCAAAAGACCTAAGCAGCTGCAGGGAGGGGGCGATTTGGATCAGGGCCATGGGGCTGGCACTTTTCTCCATGAGCTTTGCTGATTTAAATGCCTCTGCACTTGCTATTTGCTCAACAGAGGGAAATGTACAGACACCGTAAGTCAGTGGAGGAAAGCCTAGTTATGCTCTTGAGGCTGTTTTGGCAAAGCCACGGACACCTGACGCCCTATATGGCAACAGGTGTAGGGCAGGTAGGAATGTGGCAGGCCCAAGAGGGCGTTTGCCAAGTGCCACAGTTCAGCTGATCAAGGCTACCTGCAAGCGCCAGCAACCAGCTGGTCAATGAGACTTCTGTGCACAGCATGATGCAGAAACAGGTCACCTGGCCTCATTGTGATACCAGTGATTGACAGGGGGCTGGTCCCACCCACCCATTGAATTTGGCCCACAGGGAGTAAAGGAGATAAGGATCCGAGCCCACTGGCCGAGCCCACTGGTGCAGGGGTACTTGTATGCTTTTCCCTCACAGTGCAAATACAGTGGTACCTCGGGTTACATACACTTCAGGTTGCAGACTCCGCTAACCCAGAAATAGTACCTCGGGTTAAGAACTTTGCTTCAGGATGAGAACAGAAATCGTGCTCTGTTGGCAGCGGGAGGCCCCATTAGCTAAAGTGGTACCTCAGGTTAAGAACAGTTTCAGGTTAAGAATGGACCTCCAGAACGAATTAAGTTCTTAACCCGAGGTACCAATGTATCAGCTTTGATCATTGCAGTATGAATTGAGAGGGGGGAGTGTGTGCAAAGGGAAGTCTGAACACCTTCCTTCCAAGTGCCATGGTCTCAAACTGACACACACACACACACCCTCCTTGTGGCTGATTTTACATTGATTAAAAGCAGCAGCAACAACAACATTTTGGTGATCTTGTTTTGGCTCTCCTTTTGCCATGATGAATTTCGTCCCCAGTGTGCAGTTTCAGTTGCATCGGCTAAAAGAGGATTTTGCAGAGTTGGGAAAGGTTCAGAATGGCTTAAGTTAGAAGTATACTAAGCAATGCCCAATCTTTCTGCATAAAATGTGAGTCCTTGTAGATCTGTGTAAGGTAAAGATAAAAAGGTAAATGACCCCTGGATGGTTAAGTCCAGTCCAAGGCGACTGTGGGGTGGCAGTGCTCATCTCGCTTTCAGGCCGAGGGAGCCGGCATTTGTCCACAGACAGCTTTCTAGGTCATGTGGCCAGCAGGACTAAACTGGTTCTGGTACAATGGGACACTGTGACGGAAACCCAGAGCGCACAGAAATGTTGTTTACTTTCCCACCACAGTGGTACTATTTATCTACTTGAACGGGCGTGCTTTCGAACTGCTAGGTTGGCAGGAGCTGGGACAGAGCAACAGGAGGGATTCGAACCGCCGGCCTTCCGATCGGCAAGCCCAAGAGGCTCAGTGATTTAGAGCACAGTGCCACCTGCGTCCCCTATAGACATGTGTACTCAAATGCATACCTCATATGGACGGAGACCCTCAATTCCCAGATACAGGCAGCTCCCCACTTACATGGGGGTTACACTCTGGGCCCCTGCATGCATAAGTGAAACCGCATAAAGTGAGGAGCACTCTCTAAACACCCTTTAAAAGGTCCTCTCTGCCACTCTCTCTTTATTCCATACCAAAAATACGGTGTCAAAAAATATCCACAACTAGAATTGGAGCCAGTAGGAGGCTGGAGGATGCATGGAAAAATAGTTGCAGCAGCACATCAGCTGTGGGGAGGGGAAGCAGAACAGCATAAACCACTGCACCTCTGGTCTCTTTGGGGCTTCTTCTGCCCTCACTGACGTCCTCTTCGAGTTCCAGGGAGGGTCTTCTCATGAGCCATGAGGACTCTCCAGCTCCCTCATGCCATTTCTGGGTTTGAATCAAGTTATTTCATTATTTCCTGGCACCGCGCATATATGTGGTCACATGCAAGTAGGGCGCTCTTAAGTGGTGAAGGGGCGAGTGCCTGTACATTCAAAGACCCTCCCATGCATGTCTAGCAATGCTGGTTACACTCACTCTAATACTCTCTGCTCAGTCCACCAGAGGGTACTCTTGCTTCATCTCAAGATCCAGTTGCATCTCTTGGCTCATTTCCAATGAAGCTGCCTTTCCTCCTTTGCTTATGCTTGGCGGTGTGTTGCGCATACCAGGCATGCAAGAGGATGTATTGTTTGCTGCTGTAAATATAAAAGGCTTGATGACTCGTGGCGCAGAGGGAAGATTTGCTCTCTTGTGAAATGCGGCGGAACTTCAATAGTGTCATAGGCCAAGATACATGTAGACCAGGGGTCAGCAAACCTTTTCAGCAGGGGGCCGGTCCACTGTCCCTCAGACCTTGTGGGGGGCCAGTCTATATTTTGGAAAAAATAAATAAAAATGAACAAATTCCTATGCCCCACAAATAACCCAGAGATGCATTTTAGATAAAAGGACACATTCTACTCATGTAAAAACACCCTGATTCCCAGATAATCCGCGGGCTGGATTTAGAAGGCGATTGGGTCGGATCTGGCCCCGGGGCCTTAATTTGCCTACCCATGATGTAGAACAACTACATTCGACGTGGGTGGTGCTGTGGTCTAAACCACTGAGCCTCTTGGGCTTGCCGATTGGAAGGTCGGCAGTTCGAATCCCTGCAACAGGGTGAGCTCCCGTCGCAATGTCCCAGCTCCTGCCTACCTAGCAGTTCGAAAGCACACCAGTGCGAGTAGATAAGTAGGTAATGCTGCGGAGGGAAGGTGAATGGCATTTCCGTGCACTCTGGTTTTTGTCACGGTGTCCCGTTGCACCAGAAGCAGTCACATGACCTGGAAAGCTGTCTGTGGACAAGCACCGGCTCACTCGGCCTGAAAGTGAGATGAGCGCTGCTACCCCATAGTCACCTTTGACTGGACTTAACCATCCAGGGGTCCTTTACCTATTACCTTTTACCTAGACTGACTACATCAGAGATAGGAAAATGAGAATTCACACCCTTGCTTCACCTAGCTCAGTATTGTCAACACTGACTTGGCAGCCTGACTCCAGTCTTTCCCAGCCATCAGTTTAGAATGTCTTTCAAAGGAGATGAGACAAATTTAAGTGGGAGAAGAGGTCTTTCAGAGGCTGTTCATCCCGATGGCTACATACAAGGCTTAGAAGCAGTATCTACTTATTTCATGCACTTTGTGTACAACTTTACTGTAAAAATAAAACCTCAAAGTAATTTACAAAAAAATCTGAATGCCACTTGCTATTGGACAAGAACAATGGGGGCTGTTGATTTCATGCCCTCCTTGGGGCTTCTTAGAAGCACCCTATTAGCCAGATGGAAGATGCTGGATGAATCATAGAATTGCAGAGTTGGAAGGGACCCCAAGGGTCATCTAGTCCAACCCCCTGCAATGCAGGAATCTCAACTAAAGCATCCATGACAGATAGCCACTCAACCTCTGCTTAAAAAGCCTTCAATGAAAGAGAGTCCACCACCTTCCGAGGCAATCTTTCCCACTGTCAAACAGCTCTTACCCTCAGAAAGTTCTTCCCAATGTTTAGTTAGAATCTCATTTCTTGAAACCTGAAGCCACTAGTTCAAATCCTACTGTCCAGAGCAGGAGACAATGAGCTTGCTCCATCTTCCATGAGACAGCCCTTGAGATATTTGAAGAGAGCTATCATATCTCCTCCCAGACTCCTCTTTTCCAGACTAAACATACCCAGCTCCTTCAACCATTCCTCATAAGGCTTTGTTTCCAGACCCTTGATAACCTTTGTCCTCCTCCTCCTCTGCATGCATTCCAGCTTCTCTTAAATAGTGGTGCCCAGAACTGGACACAGTACTGCTGGTGTGGTCTAGCCAGTGCAGAATAGAGTGTCACTATTATTGCTTTGGAGGGACGCGGGTGGCGCTGTGGTCTAAACCACAGAGCCTAGGATTTGCCGATCACAAGGTTGGCGGTTTGAATCCCATGACGGGGTGAGCTCCCGTTGCTTGGTCCCTGCTCCTGCCCACTGAGCAGTTCAAAAGCACGTCAAAGTGCAAGTAGATAAATAGGTACTGCTCCGGCGGGAAGGTAAACAGCGTTTCCGTGCGCTGCTCTGTTTCACCAGAAGCGGCTTAGTCATGCTGGCTACATGACCCGAAAGCTGTACGCTGGCTCCCTCGGCCAATAAAGCGAGATGAGCACCACAACCCCAGTCGGTCACGACTGGACCTAATGGTCAGGGGTCCCCTTTACCCTTTATTATTGCTTCCCTTGATGCAATAGACCTCTGATGCATTAGGTCTTTTATTCTGTTGTTCTTGTGCAGTGACCAACACTGTAAGGATAAAACCTATCTTTGATTGTGTACACTTAAAGGAGTCATTCAAAAGCACACCAGAGTGGATGCGAAGCTGCGATCTTGAAAGTAGAACCTAGTTGCTTTGCTTGGTCTTTCAGCATTATCACTTTTCTCATTAGTAGCACAGTGAACCAACCCCAATGGGAAAAACTGCCCCACATCTGAATACATTAGCAGTCCACAGTTGATTTGCAGCTGCTGAACTTCTGGAGTCCTTTGTCCTCCCCCTGCCTTTGCAAGAGATGACCAGAAAGTCTTGCATGATCAAGCAGAGATGCTCTGCAATTCCCCGGCTAATAACACAGGCTGAGTTGCCTTGTTGCTCATGCTGTGCATTGTTCGGTGAATTAAATATTCATAAAAGGGGGCCACACACCAATGAACATCTGATTTAAAAAGTTATTATTGTTTTTGAACCATCCATTAAGTCTGCGAGAACATGCCATGCTTATATATATATTAGCCACTCTCCATCCGAATGTTATGATTATCTGCCATCTTCTGTTGCATTTTGAATATTGACAGTGCAATCCGACAGTTGTGTGGACAGCGGAATTTGCAGGCAGCTCTTCCTCCAATCCAGTGCCCTCCCTAGCTCTTCCTGATGAGATGAAAGTGAGAGCGGATGAGAGTTCTTGCCTTCTGCTGCCCCATTTCAACTGTTTGGGATTTTTTTCTTTACAATGTGTTCAATCCAACTAAGTTTTAATCAGAGTAAACTTACTGAAATTAATGAAATCTAAGAGAGTCATGCATTAATGACAGTGGATGGATACAACCCATTCTTTTCTTTTCTTCCCCCAGTATAATTTTTATGAATTTCCAATTTTTCCCAAATTGACTTCAAATTAAATAGTTGCAGTACTTCACGTATTGACTTCCAACTCCCGTCTCCACAGTGTTGCCATTCAAAGTCCTTTCTACTGCATTCTACCGATACGACCCATCGTTTTCCTCCCGCTGGAAACAATAGAGGACAAGAAAGGGGATTGACTTAAATTTCTCCTGGGTTTGGGGGCAGATTCAAGCCTTTCTTGGCCCTCCACCGAACTTGCCCGCCTTTTGGCGCTAGAAACAGCAGAGGCCCAGCCTCATTGGGCCAGGGCTGCCAAAGCGACCACAGTGATGGAGAGGATTCCACATTGAATTTCCCTCTCCAGGTCCAAGTTTTCTCACTGAACTTGAAGATCCAGTGTACGGCACCCTGTCAAGGTTCGCAGGATTCCAGCCATATATGTCTCTAAAATTAGGTATTTGGGGGGCACATAGCCCACCCAAGCTGGCTCATAATATCATAAGAATGCAAGCCAAAAAATCGCAACTCAGGAAGGCAGCAACATGAATAATTATTACTAAAGTGCCCATTTAAAGCAAACGGCGGATTAATGCAACAGCTAACGAGCTACCCTTCATAGCCCAGTTATCTAGAGAGGAGGAAAAATGTTATTTAAGTAGTAGTTTGAGAGAGGTGGGTACTTAAAACATGGTTTAAAACCTGCAGCATAGAGGTCATGCACTATGGGCATTAGTTCCACAGTCAAGGGGCCAACACAGAAAAGACCTTATCTCTTATGGCCACCAACCAAATTAATTTTACACATGAACATTTGGTGGCTTTGCTCATATGTTCTATCGAGCAGCTAGGCTGCCTTTTGCATCTGCCATATAGCTACCAGCAGCCTTGGAATTCATCGTCCCCAAAATAAGTCTCCTTCCTCCATTCTAATGACTCCTCAGTAGGAACCAGGTGTATGTTGATATCTCCACAGGGCAAACATTGGCGAAGAGCACAAATCACTGAAAGCTGATGAACAGATTGTACTGATTCTTCTTCAGTCAGTGCTTCTCTCTCTCTCATTCTCTCTCTCTCTCTCTCTCTTCCAAATTAGATTATCCCCAAAATAACTTGCATATGTGGGAGGCAAACTTCCCGAATGACAGGAGTGGTCTAGTTTTTAAACATGTGAGGTATTGGCAGAAAAGTGCAATGGCTGGCCCCACAATATAAGACAAATTCAAATACTTCTGTAAAAAACTAAGTCAGAACAACTATTGATGCTGTGTGAATTTGCAAGAACAGGAGTTGATTTAACACCTTTGTGCACCATACACACACATACGCTTGATCATCCTGTGTACAAGAGGGTGGCCATTTTGGGTGTTGTGATCTCACTAGATTTCGTGCTATGATTCCCCCCTCCTTTTGGGGGAGCTGTGATCTCACACGGTGCCCCAAAATGTGCATTTTGGGGGCCCTTGCCTGAAAAAGCGCTTTTTTTCAGGGGGAAATTGCAACACAAAACCACATGGGACTGCAGCACCCAAAATGGCCGCCGTCCTCTCACAAGAAAAAATGGGAAGATGGCATCCTGGAAATGCTTTCGATGTGTTGAAGGGTATGCAATTTCCATCCCCTCACCTTGACCATTTCTAACTTGAGATGCCAGAGGTTGAACCCCAGACCTGCTGCATACAATGCATGTAGTCTGCCATGGAGTTACGGTCCCACCCAGAGCATGGCCCCAGATTTTTCCATCCTGGTGAGAACTAGGCCCCAAACAGCAGCTTCTTCCTTTGTCTTGAGGCTGACAGAATATAAACGAGTGTGTACTTCTGCCCCGCAAAACACACCCCTACAGAAACCACCCAAAGGGATGGGCTGGATGGTATCTGTAATTAAAAAGGAGACACCTCATATGTAGGTACTGCGGAGGCTTTGTAGCAGACGATGACCCACAGATGAGGGTCCCGCTTGATGGAACATCTGGTTATCTCTGCGCCTGCAGAGGCCTGGGAGAGACCCATGTTCCACGTGGCTCTAGGTGCCGTGCAATAGGTGATCAAAGATTGCAATTATTGACAGGTCGCCCTGAAGGTCAGCGCCTGCTATTTATCATTGGCATTTCCGCCTCCTACACCAGGGGGATGCGCAAGGCAGAAATTAATCAGGACGGAATGCATGCAGATGAAGGCCCTTTATGCAAAGGCAAACTTCGGTATCTGCCGTCATGCAGACGGCCACCTGACAACTAAGCGGTGGTGACACCCATTTATCCTCAGAGGTTGACTGCTGGAGACACAGGGGAAGAGGCGGAGGAGGGCAGTTGCTGGTGGCTTCATCTGGCCAGCCTGAAAGAGGACTGATGCTCTTGGTGAAAGTGGAAAGGCCTGACAGCCGTTTCAGACAGGGCTTTCGTAGGTGTCTAAAGCAGGGGGGCAGCCGAGAGATTTTAGACCAGGCTTCCTCAGCCTCTGCCCTCCAGATGTTTTGAGACTACAATTCCCATCATCCCTGACCACTGGTCCTGCTAGCTAGGGATCATGGGAGTTGTAGGCCAAAAACATCTGGAGATCCGAAGTTGAGGAAGCCTGTTTTAGACTCTAGACATTCAGTTCACGGGTCTCCATTTTACATGGTAATGTGCATTAATATATTTGTTTCAAAATGTGGTAAGCCAGTCCTGCAGCATGATTGAGTTCTCCGTGCATTCGGCAGAGTGGGGCCCTGGACTTCTGCCCTAAAGTCCTGCTCTGGTACCACTGTGGGTCTAAAGAAGCGCGGAATGGGCGCAGGGGCATGGAGTGAAACATGCCACAAAATCATGCAGTATATAGATAAGGATCTGGGTGTTCGGCTTTGCTGGCATCCATTGCCAGGTCAATTCCTAACAACTGGAAGGAATACGTAGTTATTATTTCATACGTCAACCTCTCATCTTCCCGGCTCTCAGTTGTTTTTGGACTTCAACTCCCATCAGCCCCATCTGGCATGGCCAATGGTCAGGAACGATGGGGGTTGTAGTTCTGGTAAGAAGTACACAGCAGACCCTGGCATGAGATTGGCTCTGTGGTGTCACATGGTGGTGGTGGTGGTGGTTGATTGGCCACATTTTTGCACTAAGGTGTCTCAAAGCGACTTACACAATAAAAAGAGAAATAAGTCATGAAAACCTATGCAAAAACAGCAATAAACTCAACATCTTTAAAGGGACATACTCACCCACCCCACTTAAAGGTCACTGGCAAAGCTAACTACCCTCCCAATTAAAATCCATAGGCCTGGATAAAAAAAAATGATCCCTAGACCTGGAGGGCTCAGGGCTGTATGGTTGGCATCCCAGCCTGCCCTCCTCTGACCAGCAGTCCTGGTGTTGCAATGAGCAGGACTCCAGGGCCCAACAGCCATGACTCATGGCATGGGTCCTGGGACATATTCCAGGGGTATGGGCAACTTCCTGCTTTGGCAAGCTGTTCACATATCTTCCAGGGCCAGCCCTACCAATAGGCACAGCAAGGCAGCTGCTTCAGGTGTCAGGTGAATCTCCTGGCCATTTCCCACAGTTGGGGGACAGAGGTGTGCTATGCAGCCTGCCCAGCAGTACCCCTTAATCTAGACTGCGGTCTTGAAGTGCAACAGAGGGCACAGTTTTGTTGCCAGGGCCAAAGGACCATCTTATCAGTTTCTGCACATGGGATGGAGTAAGGCACCATCTCGTCTTTTGCCTCAGGTGGAAAAAAGTCTTGATCAGGCCCTAATTTCCACTATCTGCAGCACTGCTTCTTTGCAATGTCTGAGGCTGTCCTCTGGTTGCAGAGAGCCCCTTTGGCCTGACTCTGCTCTCTTCTACTAGGGCTGTGTGTTCCAAAAATATGGTGGTCAGCGAGGTTATCCTACCCTCCTTTAAGATGCATCTCAGTACTGGCGTAACCCATTGGGGTACTAAAAAAAACCCCCATCCTTGATGGCAGTGTAAGGAGAATACTGCTCTATAGATTGTGAGGACCCACACAATTGTCCCTGAACAGAACAGAGCCACCAGCCACTGGTGCACCATCAGGGCCGAATGCCTCTGGGAGATAAGCACTGAAATTTGCCCAATCAAGACAGAGCCATGTGGAGTCCCATGGCAGGTCCCATCTATCCTTCCTATCATGCCGCTGCTCATCCTCTTGTGATAAAGCAATGCAAAGAGTGTTGTCAAGGCAGACAAGCCACAAGGAGCGCATCCATTTATCTGCTCTAGTGCAGACCTGAGACTCCAAGCCCATCTATAATGGGACAGCTCAGAGGCAAGGGATGGGCCCCATGCAGTCTCCTGTCTACGTTCTGCTCTTTTCCCATTTCCCATTGAGATATGGATGCTGGCTGAGTCTTGGGTTGGGATGGGAAGGAAACCCAATTCAGTTTGCATATAAAGGCTGAACCTACCTCATTCACACTCTCGGAAACAATAGATGGACTGAAACACAACCATCCCTCGAAATTCACGTGTCTGTGAATTTTGCAGTGCAAATTCTCTTCTTTTTTAATGAAATCATTTTTATTAGTTTTACAAATAAACAAACTAGTAAAGACATATCTGTATAAACAGATTCTTTGAATCTTGAGATTTCCATCCCCTCCGTGGGATCTCGTTTTAAACACCTACAACTGCATATTCATCCATACTCCAGTTTTTATATCAAACCATATTGTCCATAGTGATTTTTACACTACAAGTGAATCAGAATCCTGCTCCTGTTTCCATCTGCTTACAGTGGTCTCCTAAGTAACTTATAATTCTTTCCCATTCTTTTATAAAGTTTTTATTCTCTTGGTTTCTGAGTTTTCCAGTCAGTTTTGCCATCTCAGCATAGTCTATCAGCTTGGTTTGGCATTCTTCTCCGGTAGGGACTTTGTCTTCTTTCCAACTCTGGGCTAATAACATCTGGGCGGCTGTTCTTCCATACACAAATAGTCTTTTCTGCTTCTTTAGTATGTCGGTACAGTACCTGTAATTCCTAATTCTCAAACCAAGCAGCGTGTGCAAAAATGCGTATACCGGGTGAAGCGTGCAGAGAGTTGCATGCATTAGTGAAAAACTGAGACAGAAATGCATTTTCTTAGAGGACAGCACTTTGTAAAAATGAATATATTAGGCAAAATCACATGCTGAAGTGGGGTCTTTAGGAGCAATTTGCGCTAAAATGCTGACGAATTTTCATGAGGGCTATGTATAAAAATAAATAAATGACAAAATTTAAGACTCGGAAGCTGGGATGAAATGAAATGGACTGATTCCTAAGCCTTGGGACTCCTCCCATCTTTTAAAGTGCCATAAGACCCTTTTGTTGTTTTGGCTCCATCTTTACTCGCCCTTCTGGAATTTGCCCATCTGGAAAGCATCTAGTGTAAGTAGATGGGATGTGAGAGATCCGTTAACAGGATTCTCCCCCTTCTTCTTTATTTGAGATAAAAGCATCTGCTGAGGTCAAATCCAATCGGGGCTGCGGCGTAAGGGGACACGGTTATCCCTTTCGCCCCCATGTTGTGTTTCCAGTTGAGGCAAAACACAAGTGCTAATGAGGTTTACTGTTGGGGTCTGGCAAGAGGGCAGCGGAAGCACCACATCCTGCCTTAGTTGTGTGCTGAGCACCATGCCAGCATTAGGCTCAGGGGTCAGCTGATGCCTCTTGCCATTGCATACGCATTGCTAGCACCCCTTCCCTGTTGCTCTTGAATTCCTGAAGGGCTGCAGTACAGTGAGAGAGCACATGCTCTGAGTGCAAAAACTCCCAGGTTTGATTTTCTTAGCCAGGCTGGGAAAGACTCCTGCCTGAAACCGTAGACAGTCACTGACAGTCATTGCAGACAGTACTGGACTCTGTGGACCAATGGTCTATCTTGGTATAAGGTAAAATGCTACGATCCAATTCTAGGGCCTCCAAGGTTGACCCAGAAGCTGCAGCTTGTGCAAAATCCTGGATTATAGAGAGGGGTAATATCAAAGTCAAATTCACATTTGTTACCTTGCCCACTTTCGCCGCTGGCCCTGCTCAGCGTTAGCATACGGCCCCTGAAATGTTGCCCAGAAGGTAATATGGCCCTTGGACAGTAGGGTCATGTGGGGCTGCAATGCTCTCTGGTCTTCTGAATGCACCGTATTGCTGCTGCTTGCTGAGAAGGGAGAAGGGCAAGGCTGCCATTTTTAATTTCAATTTTTAAAATAGCTCTTTCGTTCATTCCACACTCTATGCATGAAGCTGATGTATTCCGAGCAGGGAAAGAGTTAAAGACAAGAGCGACCCATTCATGCAACTTGTCCCAGTGCTGTCCATGAAACTCTGAGCTCACTTTCCCCTCTGATTTGTTTCCTGCATGGTACTGTGTGCTCATGTGCTGTAAACTCAGCCAGCATAGAGGGCCCAGCTTCTGCGGGCTGTGAAATTATTTCTTTTTTTAAAATAATAATAATTTTCAATTACAATCCAACAATAGCCTTATTATAACAATGCCAAATTATAATACAATTACTAATACCAATCATTCAGATATCATTTGAAGGTCATTCTTGGCACCACGAGGGGCAGGCCAGGCCTTGGTGAGCGTGAAGGACTAATAAAGGCCATTTGTTTTGTTTTGTTTCATAAAATCAAAAAGCCACAGAAAGGTTGGCAGCTCACACTTTCTGATCCCATCCATGGTGAAGGCTCTCTTCCGCTTTTGCTTTGGAAAAGGAGCTGCCTAAGTGGAAAGAAGGGAAGCTTGTAAAAAAAACAACCCCAGCCTTCATCCTGTTTCCTCTTGAATTCAGGCACAGGGCAGCTGCTTGCAAGATGGAAACCTTCATGTTTATAGTGGGGGTGGGTTGTTTGAAAAGAGGGCGATCGAAGCAGGAACCTAAGAAGCTGACATACACACTGGCTCAAACCATTTCCCCATTCCCTCCAATGTTCTCTACTCTGGCTGGCAGCAGCTCTCCAGGGTCTCCAGCAAAGCTCTTTCCCATTATGGGCTACCAAATCTTTTAAACCAGAGATATCAGGACGGTTGTGCTTCCATCAGCGCATGGGCTGAATCTAGAAGCCGAACGTCTGATGTGTCTTCTGTGGCTTCCGACTGAGTGCAGGAAACTCCTGCAGCCAATCGGAAGCAGCGCCTTGGTTTTTGAACCGTTTTGGGAGTCGAACGGACTCCTGGAACGGATTAAGTTTGAGAACCAAGGTACCACTGTACACACCTAGTGAATGACAGGTGCTGAATGGACTTACGCATTAAAGCCTTTGCCAGAAACATTTTCCAAGTTCTTGTTCTTTGTCCAGCCAAAAGAGCCAGGACACAGACGTACAATTTCCAGAGGAGTTTAACAACCAATCCCTTTTCTGGGAAATGTCACTCTCTGAAGGGAATAGGGGTCTCCTAACGAATCTCAGCACCCATAACAAACTGCAGCTCCAGGAGTCTTTGGGGGATGTAGTAACTGTTTAAAGAGCTATGATACTGCTTTAAATGCATTGTGCAGAAAGGGTCCCAGTTGCAAAAGAGCTGCTACCTAGGGTTGCATAATAGTATATAAGCTGATAGCATGGAAGTCAGTGCATTATCAAGAACGGTACAACCAAGCTTTTTTGTGTCCAGGCTTGAAATCCCTACATTCTCTGTGGGCATTTAAATGGGAAAGAGCAGTGTGTGTGTGTGTGTGTGTGTGTGTGTGTGTGTGAACCCAAGAGTCTCTAAAATCAGCACAGAGCCTCTCTGCTAAATTGGTCTTCTCTCCAGAGAGCCTCGCTTGCCGTTGGCTCCGGCGCAATCTCCTTTTACACGGGCGCGCGACTGAAACGTGCAGTATATTTGCAAACATGTTTCAGTGACCTTTGAGAATACGTGACAGACCAGCGTTGCCGGCTGCCTGCGACCTCTGACCCCAAGTCATGGATTAAATTTGTGACATATCTGTTATTTCACTTGGGAAATATGTAAAGGTCAAACAACAAATGAAGAGATTTTTCTCCCTCCCACCCACCTTCACAGCTCATTAGGGTGATGGCTGTCTAGCACCTAAGATGAATCAGGTAAGTTTTCGCACGGAGGGAACATAACAAGGCTCCAACAGGAACTTTATGGGGTGGCAGCGGGGGGGGGGACTTACCCCTTTGCCAACAGGGACAAGCGCAGAGCCCTTGTTAAGCCTGCCCCCCCGTGCTGCCTGCTGTAGCTTCTGAATGACACACGCTGGGCTCCATGACAATTCCCCCTCCTGCTCTTCCGATTATATGACTTCTGAGAAGGGCTGTAATAAGACCTGGATGGAAATTGATTTCCTCTTCTCCGACTCTCTTGGCAGCGGAGCTGAGCTCATCATGATGCTCTCCTACAAATCTTGGCAATGGGGAAAAACCTTGTTACTTTGTAAAAGCGCGTGGGGAGCCGGAGGGCTGCGGCGGCGGAATGTAATAGTGCAATCTTTGGGATGCTTAGACCCCAAATGGACCCCTACTGAATTCAATTGCGAGGGCTCTGTGGTTAGCAGCACAGTCTCATGTGTGACTATTCAGAAATAAGTACCAGGCTATGCACACACAGTGCATTTAAAGCACACACACCCAAAAACCAGAATCCTGGGAACTGTAGCTTGACCACCACACAGCTACAACTGGGTTTTTTTGGTGGGGTGGGAGGGATGGGCTTTACACGTGTGGTGTGTATGCAGGCCGCTGAATTTAATGGGGCTTATATCCAGGGACACGGGTGGCGCTGTGGGTTAAACCACAGAGCCTAGGACTTGCGGATCAAAAGGTCGGCAGTTCAAATCCCCACGACGGGATGAGCTCCCATTGCTCAGTCCCTGCTCCTGCCAACCTAGCAGTTTGAAAGCACATCAAAGTGCAAGTAGATAAATAGGTACCTCTCTGGCGCGAAGGTAAACGGCATTTGCGTGCTCTGTTCTGGTTCGCCAGAAGCGGCTTAGTCATGCTGGCCACATGACCTGGAAGCTGTACTCCGGCTCCCTTGGCCAATAAAGCGAGATGAGCGCCGCAACCCCAGAGTCGGTCATGACTGGACCTAATGGTCAGGGGTCCCTTTACCTTTATATCCAGGAAAGAGTGTGTAGAATTTCAAGGACAGCATTGTCTTTATGCAGGGCTGGGAAAGACCTCTGGCCAAGACCTCAGAAACCCCTTGTTATTCCTCATGGTTTGTATTCATAAACACCACACACAAAAATTGCAAATATGCCTTTAATGTAACATGGAAAATCACTTCCAATCTTTTTTTGTCCGTACACATTTTCTGCCCTGGAATCTCATTGTCTATTCTTTGCTCTTCTCTACTGCAAAAGCCAATTCTGTTTTCACTTTTGCTTCCTGCTCCACACTGTTCATTAGTCTGTAGTCTTTTCTCCTGTCCCTTCTGATCCAGCTTCTCTCTGAAGACAATGGGCCCAGTCTTCCCAGTCTCTCTTCATACAGATGTTTCCCCCGCTAGCCTCAAACCACTTTTGTTGCCTGTCTAAATCCTCTGGGTTGCTTTTGAGAGGAGGTTATTGCTAGAACGGAATGCCTTAGAACAGAGAAAGTTATCTTATTCAGTCAGACCACTGGTCTATCTAGCTCAGTATTGTCCACACTGATTCCACCCGCATCATTCAGCTCAGACACTGAGGTCCAGCGCCGAGGGCCTTTTGGCGGTTCCCCCACTGCAAGAAGTGAAGCTACAGGGAGCCAGGCAGAGGGCCTTCTTGGTGGTGGCGCCCTCCATGTGGAACACCCTCCCATCAGATGTCAAGGAAATAAACAACTACCTGACTTT
The DNA here is from genome assembly GCF_964188315.1 of Podarcis muralis. Classification (NCBI taxonomy): domain Eukaryota; kingdom Metazoa; phylum Chordata; class Lepidosauria; order Squamata; family Lacertidae; genus Podarcis; species Podarcis muralis. The sequence continues at coordinate 12,712,164 of NC_135669.1, read as the reverse complement.
TAGAAGACATCTGAAGGAAGCCCTGTTTAGGGAAGTTTTTAATATTTGATGTTTACGTTGTTGTTGTTGTTGTTGTTGTTGTTGTTGTTGTTGTTGTTGTGTTGGAAGCCACCCAGAGTGGCTGGGAAAACTCAGCCAGATGGGCAGGATATAAATAATAAATTTATCATCATCATCATCATCATCATCATCATCATCATTATTATTATTATTATGACTGGCAGAGGCTCTCCAAGGTTTCAGGCAAGGGTCCATCCCAATGCTAACTGGAGATACCAGGGATTGAACCTGGGATCTTCTGCATGCAAAGCAGATGCTCTGCCACTGAGCTATGGAGTCAGAGTCCTACTTCATCACAGTCCCTCCTGTACAGAACTTCAGCAAAAGAAGTGGGTCATTGAAGGAAAGGAATAGCTCTTGATCATTATTTTATTGCAGATGGAGATTGGTGGGAAGAAAATAACCAGTCTCTGTGGTTACCAACTGCCCTCCTTGGGGAGCTAAGAGTTTGTCTTTTCTGTATGTCGGTTGTCCTGATGTGGAGATAGATACAGTCAGTGGTGAGGCACAAAATAATAAGTGGACTCTCTGCAAATATCTAGATAAACCCAGTGAGCTGCAGCTGTAGCTTTGATGGAACTGAGGAATGAAGGTCACACTTCAGGAGGCAGGGGAGTCGGAAGGAAGGTCAAGGCTGAAATGGGTTGTAGGCACACTAGAGTATCATGTGTATATAATCTGGAGTCTCTCTGTCTGTTTATTTCCTGAGGATCATGTTTATTGTCCCCGGCTGGCTGTCTTCTCTTCATCACAGCCCTGACAAAAAAAGCTCCACCGAGGAACAAAGTCACAAAGGGTTGAACTAGTTACTGGGAATGACAAGTGAATTTGAATGCCAGTGTGACAGGCCAAAGTTCCAATGGACAGCTTTTCTCACAGAGTGATGGGGGGAGCGTTACCCGTTCACGTTCTCTCTTAAAGAGCTAGGAATGAACTTCAGTGTTTTGGTGACTAGTCTAGAGTCTGAACACAGTCATTTAACTTTCCCCATCTCCCAATACATCTTGGGCAAATCCTTCTGTACCTGGAGAATGGGAATAATAAGTGGCTGCCACTCACAGAAGCTGAGAAGAGTCAAGTCAAGCCCATCCCATAGTCAGGTGGCTGTCCAAGGTACTGGATAGCCCCTACCATGCTCTCTTGGAGAATGGCACCATGATGTCCATATTGGGTGCTGAATTCAAGTGATGAACCTCCACATAGCTGCTAAAGGTGTAATGGCACTCCCAAAATAAAAATCTGAAACCTAGTTAGGACATTCCCTTCCTTCACTTTTTGGTTTCCTTTAAGAACTCCATCTCCTTGTGGTCTATGAGCAGTAGACTGAAATCCATCAGGCAACTGGCCAATTTCTGCTGAACCACCTTGGGCAAAGAAGAGGAACCTGTGGCCCTTCAGATGTTGCTGGATTACAGCTTCTATCATCCATGACCATTGGCCAAATTGGCTGGGCCTGATGGGAGTCGTAGTTCAGCAATGTCTGGAGGGCCACAGGTTCTCCTCCTCTGATCTAGGACCTAGAATTCCCTGGACCTGTTCACTGCTGCATTTCTCACAGGCAGAGAAGATGCTGGATGAGGTGGTCCTTGGTCTGATCCAGCAAGGCGCTTCTGATGTTTTAAAGCCAAAGTGCATGCATAGTTGTGCCATAACAGTCAAGAAATCCTTTGCTCTGTAAACGTAAGCACATCGTTGGAGCACATGGATACTATTTATTTCAAAGAAGTAGAGCATAAAAGTAGAGCTTGAAAGTTGGCTCACCCCTGGACTACGCTGACCTTGAGTCAGCCCTTTATTAGATAAATTAATACTATTTTTTAAAGCCACAGGTATACTGGGGCATGGGAAAAAGCTGTGCTTGCACCTCCAGCAGTATTCAGAGAGGATTGATAAGCATCACATCGGCACACAAATGAAAATCCCTTGATTAATTCAGCTGTCAGACTTCCACACCCACTCATCCATCCACTTGTCCTCCTTTGGCGTAATTTCTAAAGCACTTGTCATTGTGCAACGAAAACATCAACGCCAGCCTGGCAGGTGTTGCAAGTTTCACTTGGTTGGGGGTTTGGTTTTTAAAAAATGCTTTTGCATGTGTTGAACCCACGGGTCTTGTGGACTTATCTACAAACTTCTGATTTGCTGCCCGCTTGCCCTGATCTGGTAGCACATATGGAACCCTCAAAGAATTAACCAGACACCCAGCCCCAGGTTGAGGAACTTGGGGAGCAGGTAGGTTCCCCTAGAAGCAGTGCTGAGGAACCCTTTGAAGGGCCCTCTGTGGGGATGGGGGAACCCACTGAAGAACACTCGGAGCTGAGAGAGGATAAGGTGGAGCCACCCCACAATCCAGTGCAGATAGATTCAGGTCCAGGCTGAGCGATGACGTAACATTTGCCTATGGATCTAGAAGTCAATATGCGGCTCCATGGTTAGACTACTGGGCAGGCTCTATTTGGTGTTGTGGTACTGGGGAGCTTCTACTTGACAGCATCTTTGTTCTACTTTCTATACAGCCAACCAGAAAGCTGCCTTATACACTGCTCAGTTTGGCCAAGTATAATCTACTGTACTTGTACGCCTCTAAAGGTACCCCTGCCCGTACGGGCCAGTCGTGTCCGACTCTAGGGTTGTGCGCTCATCTCACTTAAGAGGCCGGGGGCCAGCGCTGTCCGGAGACACTTCCGGGTCACGTGGCCAGCGTGACGAAGCAGCTCTGGCGAGCCAGCACCAGCGCAGCACACGGAAACGCCGTTTACCTTCCCGCTATAAAGCGGTACCTATTTATCTACTTGCACTTAAGAGTGCTTTCAAACTGCTAGGTGAGCAGGAGCTGGGACCGAAAGACGGGAGCTCACCCCACCGCGGGGATTGAAACCGCCGACCATACGGTCGGCAAGTCCTAGGCGCTGAGGTTTTACCCACAGCGCCACCCGCATCCCTCTTGTACGCCTCTACAGAGTCTCAAACAGGCTTCCTGCTAGCCAAGATCCTTTAAACCAGGCATAGGGGCCAGCCTGAAGCCCAAATCAGGTTTGGTATGGGTTCTAATTTTATCTGCAAGACTGTTTCAGCCAGGCCATGCTCACCTAATGACATATGATATCAAATGTGGGGCAGGCAATTGGGAGTCTTAAAGTGCACTCCTGATTATTCTTTGGCAAACAAGGGTGCCAACTTGAATAGAATATTGTGGGGGCTCAGGTAAGCCCCACCCCACATAACTGATCACATGATATGGTGCACACACACCATTTGAATGGGAACGACCATCAAATTTGCCCCTCAAATATTTTATTGTGGGGGCCAAAGCCCCCACGGGTCCTAGAAGTTGGCTCCTAGGTTGGCAAGCAGGGCTTGATGTCAGAACTGGTCAGCTGGTTGGTGCTGACCTAGTGGCATAGCGAGGGTTGCCAGTGCCCAGGGCTGCACAGAGGGAACTGGACAGAGTACACATGTGCATTCAACTGCCTAACGGCATCTGTGTCACCCAGGAGATTGCAGCAGCAGAGATGAGAAAAGAAGAGTTGTTCCATTGTCTAGAGAAGTCACTTCCTGGTTCACATGGAGAACAAATTTGCACCCAGGGCAACTGCCCTTGAGCCACCCCCCCACCCACTACAACACTGTGCTGACCACAAGCCCCACTGGGCCCAGCTGCACTCAGGCATTCCTGATCAGCTGCTCCCAAGTGCAGCCAATCCTAGCTGAAAGTGGGGCTTGCAAACCTTGCTTTCATTAGGGATCTTCCTTTGCAGCCTGGCTTGAATTTACAGTTTGAACCAGAGATCATGGGGATTGAACCTGGGACTTTCTGCATGTAAGGCATGAGCTTTACCACTGAGCAATGGATTGAATGCAGAAGGTTTGAATCCCCATTCATACGGCTTTAATCAATGCCATGTGTGAAATTTGGCAAGCTTCTGCAGAGAAGATCTTTTTGCCACCTGTACTTCGGCACTTCCAAAGGAGACATAAATTGAAATCAAAGGCGCTAATGGATGTTAGTGACATCCATCTGGAGGTCAGTATCACTTTGACTGTTTAGATTTACTAGGAAAGAAATGTTAAGCCTTCCAAAAGCCATTGAAAGTCAGGCTTAATGCAGTTTGTTTAAAGAAATGTTACGGAAGTATCCCAGAATCGCCCCCTCTCAGCTCTGCTTGGAGACAACCTACATAGCAATTCTTAGCAATAGTTCCTTATTCCATTGTATTTAGAGAAAGAAGTATGATTCACTGGAGAAAGATTTCTAGAATGTAGGTTGCTTGCTTCCAGAGCTTGAATCCATAAAAATGAGTTTATGCAAGTGAAAATGAAGCCATGGGGAGTGGGCATTAGAAGATTTGGGGTGAGGTGTCATTAGTATGTTGATGGTAGCCAGCTCTGTGTCTCTGTAACATCTGAAGCTGGAGAAGCTGTGCAAATCCTGGATTGGTGCCTGGACTTGGTGGTGGGCTAGATGAGGGCCAATAAACTGACTCTGAATCTTGGCAAGATGCAGATGCTATAAGTGGGTGGTCCCTGTGCAAGGATAACTGGTCAATTGCCTGATTTGGATGGAGCCTCACTCTTTATGAAAGAGCAGATTCATAGTTTGGGGGTGCTCCTGCATCCATCTTCATTGCTAGAGGCCTGGGTGACCCCAATGGCTAGGAGTGCCCCTCTTACCAGCTTCAGCTGTTTCTGGACTAGTCTTGACTACTGTTGTCCATGTGCTAGTAACTTCCAAGCTGGATAACCAATGCAATATTTTTTTATTGTTGCCATAATTTATTGGCATTGTCTTAATCGGGGTGGCAGTGGCCAGCTGGCAGGGGCGTAGCTAGCTGCTCCAGCACCCGGGGCGAGCCACCCACGAGGACGGGGTGAGCTGCCCATGGATGATCCGCACATGGGGGTGCCGTGGTGAACCGCCTGGGGGGCACCGCAGCAAGCTGCCCACAGAGTCCGCCTGGTGGACGTAAGCCCCACGCTGCCATTTTGGGCAGAGCGGGACCTGAGCGACCGCGTCACTCCCGGAGAGATGTGTGGCTGGGGCGTGCTGCAGGCCAGGCCCCATGGTAAGTGCCGCCCCCGTGGCGTGCCATTTTGCCACCCCCTCAGGGATGATACGCTGGGCCTTCCGCACCCCCCCCACCCCCTTCCTATGCCCCTGCCAGCTGAAAACCACTTCATAGAAGAGCTGCTTCCTATTACAGGGTTGTTGTTGTTGTTTAAACCACTGCTGCCATCAGTTGAGTTCAATGACAGTCCTGTCTTTCACATGTTGATAGTCCTAGTTTAGATTAAGTAGTGCTAAGTAGTATATGACTCAACCCGATCTCAAATCTGTGTATTTTGGGTGAATTCAGGGTATCAGTTGTAATTCTGTGTAGAAGCAGCCTAAGAAATGTCCTGGTGGTGGTCAGATTGGAAACAACTAAATCTGCTATGCCTATACAGTGGTACCTCGGGTTGCATATCCCTCTGGATACGTAATCTTTGGGTTACGAACGCGGCAAACCCAGAAGTGTATACTTTCGGGTTTTGGCACGCGCGCATGCGCAGAAGCGATCTGCGCGCCATGCGTGTGCGCAGAAGTGCTCAATTGTGACGTTCACGTGCAGAAGGGCGCCTCCGGTTATGGACTTTTTGAGATACGGCCGGGCCTCTGGAATAGATCCCGTCCGTAAACCAGAGGTACCACTGTACTGTGGGAGTCTTCAAATCCAAGGCCCTATAACTCTTTAACATGGGTTCTGCACTTAACTTTTACCATGGAATCCATGGTATTCAACACCAGATCAAAACACTGATCACCAGCAATCCACACATTTGGAGTGGGTTTCATCCCTGTTCTGATTACTGCTAGTTCATATAAATTAGGAGGATCAACATGAGAGGTAGACCTACTTGCAATGGTGTGGAAGAGAGAGGAGGTGTCTTTGCAGGGGACTGGCAGGGCCAGGGGCTGGTGGGCCACTGACAAATGCATGGCAGACCTTGGCTGGCCTGTGGACCAAAGGTTCACCACCCTTGCCATAGATGATAGCATTTCTTCTCTTTCTCCTTCACCCCTTCTGCTTTCTCAAGCTTCCTACACCTTTCCCACCATATTATAAAGTAATATGTTTGGTGGTGCTTTGAGGTCAAAGTGTGGTCCATTGGTGAGTCCCGACCTACCAGCTGAAGACCAGTGCTCTGCTTTAATCTCCATAACTTGTCCACTAATAGCTCCGGAACCCAGAAATGCCTTTCAGATGGCAAATTCAAATTAATGTGAAGCTTATGAGCTGCCAGGAGACAAAAATAGTAGTGCAAGAAGGATTTCCTATCTCCCTCTCTTGGAGTTCTCTAGACTTATGCCAGACAGCATGAGCGTAGGTCTATGTGATGTGCACTGTGTGTTGTGCGATTAAATCAATTTCTATTTGTTAAGGAGCCGAGGTCATCCTGGACTAGTTCATTGCTTTTGCTTACATGTGCTGCAGGGGTCAGATCAGGCAAAACTGAAATCACAAAAGAAGCAAGATTTCTGCGAGCTCAGAAATGAGAAGTATATATTTCTACTGGGTCCCTGTTGCCAGGATGCTCTTGATTGGAACCCAAATTCTTGGAGAGTAAACTCCCCTCCTTCTTGCAACATTTCTGTTCTTCACTCTTCGTTCATGATCCCTGGCTTTGCCTTACAACAGTGTTTAAAGATTGTCTAAAGATCACTTTGCTGCTCGCCAAATTTGGTTGATGTGCATTTTCTTCTTGTAAACAGTAATATAGGCATGTGTGTTGCCATTGTTGGTTTGTGGTTAGTTGGGTTTTTGGGTTTCAGTTGCTGCATATATGGACCTTGCAGCAGCAGAAACTTGCTTTGTTTCTAATTAAAATATGATGGTGTGTGTGTGTGTGTCAGAAGCAGGGATGCATGACTCTTGCCAAATTTGGCTTCTTTAATTTTTCCAGTCTTATATCTGATTCCTCTATTTCCATGTCAATTAGCATCCCCCCCTCTCCCAGAGACCACACAATATTTCATACACAATATTTTCTACATACTTTCCCCCTATGTGTGCAGTTTTATACATTTTTGTTGTTGCTGTTGGAGAATTGTGAACTTTGAAGGACAGCTTCCATATAGGTTAGTGAAGGGCAAATTGGGTAGGTTCAAGTTAAAATGTGAACTAAAGAAAGTTCTGCCTTTTCACTAGTCAGAAAGTAACCAATGCTTCTGAATCTTTAAGGTATGTAATGCCCAGATAAGACCGCTAAGGAAAATTCTTCAATCCCAATGGATCTCTTTGAGCTCATATTCAGTTATCTGCCTGTGGGAATTAATGAATAATACTACTAGTTAGTTTAAATGCCATGGAGTATATGAAACATGGGAAATTGCCTTTTACTGAATTTAGGCCACTGCCACATCTATCCTGGTGCTTTCATTTAAAGGTAGGATTTTCTGATAGGCGATATTGATGCTTGAACCTAGGATTCTCTGCATGTGGAACATATGCTCTGCCAATGGTGTAGTGGCAGCCTTTGAAGAGCAGAAGTTCATCATGATAGCCACAGAGAATCCCAAAATGCAGGTAATAATAACAATAAACAATAACAATAGCAATAATTTCTTCTTTATACCCCACCCATCTGGATGGGTTTCCCCAGCCACTCTGGGGGGCTTCCAACAAAATATTTAAAAATACAATAAAACATCAGTTCTGGGTGTCCAGTTCTGGGCACCACAGTTCAAGAAGGACACTGACAAACTGGAACGTGTCCAGAGGAGGGCAACCAAAATGGTCAAAGGCCTGGAAACGATGCCTTATGAGGAACGGCTAAGGGAGCTGGGCATGTTTAGCCTGGAGAAGAGGAGGTTAAGGGGTGATACGATAGCCATGTTCAAATATGTAAAAGGATGTCACATAGAGGAGGGAGAAAGGTTGTTTTCTGCTGCTCCAGAGAAGCGGACACGGAGCAATGGATCCAAACTACAAGAAAGAAGATTCCACCTAAACATTAGAAAGAACTTCCTGACAGTAAGAGCTGTTCGACAGTGGAATTTGCTGCCAAGGAGTGTGGTGGAGTCTCCGTCTTTGGAGGTCTTTAAGCAGAGGCTTGACAACCATATGTCAGGAGTGCTCTGATGGTGTTTCCTGCTTGGCAGGGGGTTGGACTCGATGACCCTTGTGGTCTCTTCCAACTCTATGATTCTATGATTCTATGATCAAACATTAAAAACTTACTTAAACAGGGCTGCCTTCAGATATCTTCTAAAAGTCAGATAGTTGTTTATTTCCTTGGCATCTGATGGGAGGGCGTTCCACAGGGAGGGCGCCACTACCGAGAAGGCCCTCTGCCTGGTTCCCTGTCACTACTCGCAGTGAAAGAACTGCCAGAAGGCTCTCGGAGCTGGACCTCGGTGTCCGGGCTGAACGATGGGGGTGGAGACGCTCCTTTACACACATTTACACATTATTTAGATTTCCTCCCCACAAAGCGGTTGCACATAGCATACTATCCAATTTGTTGGGACCAGCTGACAGCCATAGATGTTTATGGAACAAATTCAACTTGTAAAACATAGAGCTAGCTGAAACGCAACCTTTAGCTTTTTAATTAAAAATGCAAACAACCTTGTAAGGAAATGTTACAATTTAAACCGCTAGCATGATGTAGAACACTGCTGAAGAAGAAGAAAGCTCTCTGTTTATTTTTCTCATTCTCTGATTTCCCCTATGCGGTGTCAGAAAGAAGCTTGAAAGAAAGCCTCAAAGAATGATAGAATTGTGGAGTTGGAAGGGACCTTACACCAGCTCCTTCAGTGGGCAGCGGCGTGGCCTTCTCCAAGCTCAGATGGGTCACCTAAGGAAATCCCTGTGCAACCCGGGCATCCAGGATATCGACTGCTTTGTGCAGCTCCGTTTGCTTGTTACATTGGGGCAGACACCTAAAACAACTGTCACAGATGTCAGACTGGTTACAGCTAGTTTGGGATTTGTCCTCCAGGGCTACGATAACAGGGGGTCTTTGGGCTTTGGTGGTGGGAGTGCTCAATGACAAACATGTCACCTGGGAAGCCTGCAGGGCTTCATCTAAAGAGGTTACCCTTTAGAAATTCCTTTGGTGTGTGCCCTTCCTTGCTGCGCTTAGCTAGGTGAGGTCTCTAAGCTACAAGTCCTCTTGATTGGCTAGCTGATGGGGAAAGGCATTTCTGCCCTGATTACAGATGTAGCCTTAGAAGTGAGAGCCTGCCACTTCAAAGCCCCATGGCAGATCATTTGCATGACGTCGGGTGGCGTTACTGAACTTCTCCCTTTCGGGATAAGTCTTTTGTAATCGCAGCTTGGACAAAAAAAATAAATAATCAATCCCAGGCGTGACCTTTCCCATTGCTGGCTAACGAGCTTCTTCTGTTTGAGGAGCAGCCCTGTCAATCAGTATTGGTGCTCATAAGTGAAAGCTCCCATCATATCCTCTGCTAAGCCCTTTGTCTCCGTCCGGCGATGAAACGACAGAATGGAAGTGGAGACAGCCAAAACCAGCAAAAGCCAGGCAGCTGTGCAAAAGAGGAGTGTTTCTCCTTTATGGGAGATGCTCTCATGTTTTCTCCCCAATGGAAGGATTTGAGCTGATAAGAAGTGCCCGGCTGGATCAGAGCAAAGGCTCACCCTGGTTCCCTTTGAGAAGCCTGTGTGGGACACATGAGCACATAGGCCTTCCCAGCTTTAGTTCTCCAGGGGCACATTGCCTCTGATCCTTGAGGAAGGAGTGTGCCGTCACAACTAGTGAATATTGATAGCTGCATCCTGCATGGATTTGTCTAATCCATGGGTAGGCAAACTAAGGCCTGGGGGCCCGGATCCGGCCCAATCGCCTTCAAAATCCGGCCCATGGATGGTATAGGAATCAGTGTGTTTTTACATGAGTAGAATGTGCCCTTTTATTTAAAATGCATCTCTGGGTTATTTGTGGGGCATAGGAATTCATTCATTCCCCCCCCCAAAAAAAAATATAGTCTGGCCCCCCACAAGGTCTGAGGGATAGGGGATTGGCCCCCTGCTGAAAAAGTTTGCTGACCCCTGGTCTAATCCCCTTTAGAGGGGTGCCAACTCCATCTTGTGTTCCTTCGAGGAAGAGTGGGATAAAAATGTACATAACATATAAAACAAAATGAGCAACAATGACTTATTACAGTTCATTTGGCGTTGGGGGCTCAAACCTGTGGAACTCCCTGCTGACTGGTGAATCTCAGGCACAGGACAGAGATTCTCTGACGCCATCAGGCAGTTTTATGATTACTTTTTGCTTTGTTTCTGACTGTATAACTGTGTGTGTGTGTGTGTGTGTGTGTGTGTGTGTGTGTACACCACTCAGGAATGCTAAGGATAAAATTCGTGTCTTAAATAAAATGTTGTGAAGTGTTGTGAAATGTCAAGTGAACCATCTGAAAAAGGTTGTTTTGTAACAGCAGTACAGTGGTACCTCGGGTTACATACGCTTCAGGTTACAGACTCTGCTAACCCAGAAATAGTGCTTCAGGTTAAGAACTTTGCTTCAGGATGAGAACAGAAATCGTGCTCCGGCAGCATGGCAGCAGCAGGAGGCCCCATTAGCTAAAGTGGTGCTTTAGGTTAAGAACAATTTCAGGTTAAGAACGGACCTCCGGAACGAATTACCATAAGTACTTAACCCAAGGTACCACTGTATCTAGATTTGCATTTAAAAATAAAATAGCTACGTAATTCTGATTTGGCCAAAGTATTGGGAGTTCTTTCCTTCAACATCCAAGCCCTTGGCAAAGATGGAAGAACTTGCACAGAACAGAATTTGTACCACTGCCAGGCTGGTTGTGGCTTCTAAGCGCCACCACCCTCAACTAATTTAGGTGACTAACTTGGATGGTTATTATGCTTATGTAGCACAAGGCAAACTTGTTAGCTCAGTGGGCGGAAGGATGCCCAAACTGACTTGATATTTGCTTCTGAAAGGCCCCAGGATACATTGCGGAAGAAATGTTGCAAAGATTTTGGAATACCAAATATGTCCTAGAGCTTTTGCAATCTGTGCATGAACAATTCACGAACAAAAGAAGGAAAAATGGCAGAGTTAATAGCACTGTGCATTATTCACTCGACTCGAGCAGAAAGTATTCACTGCGATAGAGATGCTACCCATCTGTTAGTTACTGCATTAAAATAAGCTGTTAGCTTGATTGTGCCGTTTGTGAACTCATAATCATATTTTAAAATATCACCTTCAGCTATGGCTTTGCCAGCTCCGCCTACCTAAGCAAGATTGGGCTGGATTCGTGTGTGAGCGTGCATGTTTATGAGAGATCTTTATGGGAATCAAGGCCATCGTTGCAGAGAGCTTGTGGGGATATTTCAGCCTGTGGGGATTTTTTTTTTCTTTTTAAGACACTTGCCAAAACTTTTTGGCATTTGGTAAGTTTTGCAACCTTTTTATGTACATAGGATGAAAATGCAACACATTGTCTTAGCTTGCAGTTTCATATCTAAGCAAATAAGAGATGTAATTTGGTGACCGGCATGATTTTTATTTTATTTTTTGTTAACTCATATGGTCCTAGAGTAGGTAACAGCAATGTAAAATACAACATTAAAATCAGTTTAAAAGAAATTGCAGTCATTCCTAGAGTGGGCCCTGATCTTCCAAGATCAGCTGATTATATAAGCAAACCATTCACACTCCCCCACCCTGCTGCCTTATTTTGTTTTCATCTCTTGTCATCTCTTTCTTTTTCATTATGGTTGGGTCCTCAAAACCTGCAAGTGACCCGGACCTTTGAGAAGGCCTGGTTATAGCTGCTGAATACAAAGAGACTGAGGTAACTGAGAAGCCCTAAGCTATATATCAACAAATTAATGTGTGTGTGTGTGTGTGTGTGTGTGTGTATACACACACATTAATTTGTTGATATTTAATACATCTCAACAACTTATATTGAGCTACGTAAGGGATGTGGGTGGTGCTGTTGTCTAAACTACTGAGCCTCTTGGGCTTGCCGATTAGAAATTCAGTGGTTCAAATCCCCGTAATGGGGTGAGCTCCCATTGCTCTGTCCCAGCTTCTGCCAACCTAGCAGTTTGAAAGCACACCAGTGCAAGTAGATAAATAGGTACTGCTGCGGTGGGAAGGTAAACGGCATTTCCATGTGCTCTGGTTTCCGTCATGGTGTTCCGTTGCGCCAGAAGCGGTTTAGTCATTCATGCTGGCCACATGACCCAGAAAGCTGTCTGTGGACAAACAGCAGCTCCCTCGGCCTGAAAGCGAGATGAGTGCCGCAACTCCATAGTCAGCTTTGACTGGAGTTAACCATCCAGGGGTCCTTTACCTTTTTTACCTATTGAGCTACCAATATTTATACTCCAACTGATGTTTCTGAAGTGGCTTTCCAAACCATCACCAGAACTCCTTGCTTTTTAAGTCTCTGTCTCCATCTCACCTCTAGTACTGGAGCACTAGATATCCTCTGGCCTGAAGTTGGACCTCTCTCTCCTGCCCTGGCCTGCTCTAGATAATATTGGATTGGTGATGTAGCCTAATGGCCTGAGACCAGGACTTCTTAGAGGCAGAGGTCTCCAGCAACCAGGGGTGGTGAGGAAGAGATGGACCCATACTCTGTGCATTCCATGAGGGCTTGTGGGAGCTGAAGCCCAACTTTTCTCTCCAGAACCCCAAGGGAAACATCTCTGCCACCAGACTCTGGCAGTTGGTGAAGAGAGATCCCCCACAGCCATAAACCCCATAACCTTGAAAAAGCCAATGGCTGCAGAAGAAGGCATTGACCTTTTAACTGACTGAAAGACAGCACTGCCTCTAAACCAGGCATCCCCAACCTTCAGCCATCCAGATGTTTTGGACTACAATTCCCATGATCCCTGACCACTGGTCCTGTTAGCTAAGGATCATGGGAGTTGTAGGCCAAAACATCTGGAGGGCCACAGGTTGGGGATGCCTGCTCTAGACATTGACTACCTAGCCCTGCTATAGAAAGCTCATCAAGTTGCTGTAGGACATTGCTGAGAATACTTGACTGTTTGGCTTCAACTATAGGGGCACTGTCCATGGTCCTGAACCTCCATCACTCTCAGAGGCCTCACCTGTCCTTGCTATCCAACTACCGACATCACTTTGCTTGAGCTATCACTGAGCTGTGGACATCCCTGCACAGCTCAATGAGTAATGTGGGGTGGCAATTGGTTATTTGGGGTGGTGCAGCAATAAAGCAGCCAGCACATTTGTTTGTTGAGATTCCTGCGTTGCAGGAGGTTCCCTCCAACTCTACAGTTCTATGATTCTATGATCCTGACACTGTGCTTTGGGGTCTGGTTCACCAGGCTGCTTATGAGGATCAGAGCCAAGAACCTGGTCCACCTCCTCAACTGATGTTGGCGCTGCAGCCTGTGACTTGGTGTCCTGGACACTGCTAGACTCTGGGCTAACATAATGTAACTGCTCTCAGAATATTTGAGCAGATACATGCTAGGTGCCTTTGAGCATCTGAAGGGCTGTTGAATGGAACATGGAGTAGGCTGGTTCTCTGTTGATCTGGAGGGAAGATCCACCTGCCTCCATACTGCAGCTTCTTTGGGTTTCACAATCAAGGCCTCTTAGAAGATTCCAAAGGTGGGGGACTTCATCAGGACAAGGGCCAGATGTGCCCCTCCAGGCCGCCCTATCTCACCCTTGAAACACTCCCTAGGCTGCACCTTCTACTAGTCCTGCTTTGAACTCAAGAGTAGTGATTTTGCTTGGCTGGAATGTGATAGAGCCTCTTGTGGGACTGGATGGAGGTGTGTGTGTATGGTAGGAGTAATAAATAATAATAATATAAAAAAATATTTATACCCCACCCTTCCCGGTTCAAAACCAGGCTCAGGGGGGCTAGCAACACATTTAAAACACTTAATTGTAAAAGCAGCATAAAATACAGTATAAAAACATGAATAACAATAAAATTCAAAATTCAGAAATCAGTTTAGGGGAAATAAGCATTAGATAATCTCCAGGGCTAACTGGCTGAATTGGTCCTACTTGGGCCAGCGAGGAGGGCAGGGGAGAATTAGCTGTGGGGTCTCAGAGCGGGTGATCTTCATAAAAGGGGAGAGGGAGGGAAGAGAAGGAAAATAAAAGATCAGGCTGAATTCAAATTAAAGGCCAGGTGGAATAGCTCTGTCTTACAGGCCTGATGGAAGGAGGTTAAATCCTGAAGGGCCTAGTCTCATGGGACAGAGCATTCCACCAGGTCGGAGCAATCACTGAAAAGGCCCTGGCCCTGGTGAAGGATAGTCTAACTTCCTTAGGGCCTGGGACCTCTAAACTATGGTTATTCATGGACCTGTGGGGCATACCAGGAGAGGCGGTCCCATAAATATGAGGGCCCTAAGCCACAAAGGGCTTTAAAGGTAAAGTATACATTTGTTGCTTCACTCCTTTTTTCTTCTGACCCACCCACTCTCCTCATGTGACACCTTGGAAGATAATGCAGACCTCAGGCTGAAAAATGCTTTCCCACCCCTGCCCTAGGTAAGTAAATAAGACCCCCAGCTTTTCCAATAGCTTGAGGATGCTGCAAATCTCCCTGTGAGTTTGTTAGCCTGAAGTTTACCTAACTTGGCTTTCTTTGTGGCTGTCTGTCATTGAAAATCTTTGCGGCTAGCATGGATTTTTTCCCTCCCCAGCTGGTGCTGCAGCAGTCAGGTTTCTGGCTAATTTCATTCACAAGCAATTTGTTTTGCTTTCCCAATGTTATCAGGATTGCTCATTCTCTTTCAAGAGCCTTGCTTTGCTGCTGTGATCTCCTCTGCCTGTTTACTATTATCCCACAAGGTTAAACACCATTTGGATTTTGCTCGGGGCTCTCGCTGAATATCAAACTGCTGTTATTTGAACAACGGCATATTTATTATCCTGCTGAGCAGCAGGCAAGGGAGAGAGGAGGCCTGTTGCAGGATTTCTTATATGGAGGACAGTTCGGGTCATGAGGGAGGGCTGGGACTGCGGACATCAAACAGAATCATCTGCAGGAAATGATATGTGTTGAAGTTGTGTGTTTGCAAGATGGGAAGCTGAACTTTCATGTGTCGGGGGGAATACATATTGTGTGCGTGGAGATGCCCTAATCATCTGGAGAGCAAGTGAGGTGGAACATGGCTCTGTAACAGCCCTATACTCTTCCCCCCACCCGAAAGAAACCCTCACTGCTTGCCTCTTATTCAAGAGACCCATTTAAACACCCGAGTTTACACAGAATGTCAAAAGACTCCATTTTTCTGGTGCCTGGTTCCACACAAAACTCGCTTTTGATAACACGCCAAGAAGAGGCCGAGCCTATCTTGGCTGATCAATAGGCATCTCCCTTGTACATCGAGGCTGACAACTTGGGTCAACATCCATTTTGTGAACAGGATTTGTCCAAAAGCGACATTGCCACGTCGGCACATTATAGATTTCTGTATAGATCAGCACTTCATCTTCTAATGGTGTTTGCTCAGAATTCCAAGGGAGCTGGTTTGCGTATCTGTGTGTGTGTTTTCCCCCCTTTGCTTGCAAATATCCTTATAAATAAGGAGCATACCTTGAGGGTTTATTACTCCACATAAAAAATAAAGCCTAAAAGGAAAGGGAAGTTGACATAAAGCAATTACCCGAGCTATTAAAGGGATTTATTTGAATGTGCAAATATTTTCTACCAGTGTTAACAACTCTGCTGGGAAAGAAGGAGGAAAAACTCTCGGCCAGGCTCCTGCTTACAGACAATAATTCAGATATTTTTGTTGAAAGCTGGATGATGAATCCTGAGTGAGGCTATCATTTGTTACCTGTCCATAACCCCTTGCTTGCCAATCAACATTGTTTGCTGGGCTCTCGTAGCTCATAAAGCCTTTTGGTGGGCCATTTGCACTGTTTTGCAAAGATAAAGTGATAAATGAGTATGTGCTTGCTCTTTTCTATGTGAAATATGGAGTGAGTAGGAGGAGGGGGCGAGCATAAACCTGGAATTAGGTTTACAGCTGTGGTTAATTTGGAGAAAGAGATTCAAAACGACATCCTTTGAATTTTCTTTCAGCAGTACTAAATGTTAAACATTACTAAATTGGATGCTGCAAAAGCAGCAACTTTGGGGCAAATAGTAACAGGAGGGGGATTTTCAGCTGGAAGCTGGTGCATTTTCCCAATTTGTATCAGATCAGGGGTATTGTGTGTGCTTTTCCTTCAAAATAAAAATAGTTAGTTCAAGTAGACCTTTTTTTTAAAAAAAACATGAATAACGAAGTTGTCGTTTTGAATCAAGATGGCAGACTGAAACAGGACTTTGGCATGACTGTGCCCATTTTTGGCATAGGTTTGACATTTCCGCTTGTGATATTGTTGCCAAAATTGGCATGTGGGTTCCTGTGGTGGGAGTGGGAGTCTGTTTAGATAGTAAAGGTAAAGGTACCCCTGCCCGTACGGGCCAGTCTTGACAGACTCTAGGGTTGTGCGCCCATCTCACTTAAGAGGCCGAGGGCCAGCGCTGTCCGGAGACACTTCCGGGTCACGTGGCTAGCGTGACAAAGCCGCATCTGGCGAGCCAGCGCAGCACACGGAAACGCCATTTACCTTCCCGCCAGTAAGCGGTCCCTATTTATCTACTTGCACCTGGGGGTGCTTTCGAACTGCTAGGTTGGCAGGCGCTGGGACCGAGCAACGGGAGTGCACCCCGCTGCGGGGATTCGAACCGCCGACCTTTTGATTGGCAAGCCCTAGGCGCTGAGGCTTTTACCCACAGCGCCACAGCCACCATATTTAATCAAGATGGTGGACTGAAACAAAACTTTCAAATGACTTCACCTAGTTTTTGACATCGTGGAGCACAGCAACTTATTCTGGGTGCGTTACCAAGCTTGATCTCCAGTAATGGCTGGTGTCCGTTGGGATGGATAGGGTGAAAGGCAGGTAGCCGCAACAATATATTGAGCCAGAATGGATGCCCAGACAAAGGCAACTGATTCGAGGTTTGCCCCCATCTTCTTCCCTGCTGTGATCTACAAGGGCAAGGCTGTGATTAAGGAGGAGGCAGCTGACCTCCAGGACCACGCCTTGGACAGGCTATAAGAGACTCAATACCTCATTGAGAAACAAGCTATGCAGAGCCTGAATGGTTGTAAAGGCTAGGCTGTGAGCAGCAGTCTATGGTAAGCGAGAACTCTGGGCCAAGCCAATGATTGGGATGAAATAGTAATTTGGAACCAAAGGACGAGCTAGGAAGCGGGATCAGGAGGAAGCAAGCAGGTCAAGATTAAAGGACAGGACAGGAGGTAGGGACCAAATGACAAAGCAGATGGAGGAACAAGGCAGAAGGCAGAACAGAAGGACAAACCAAAGGATACAGAGCCATGCTAGAGCTTGGGGAGACCTTGTTGCAAGGCTTGAATGAGACAGGAAATCCTCTTAGTACAGTCCTTCCGGTTCAGGAGTGAACACATGCAAAAGCGACAAGAATGGACAACACATTGATTTATCCAAGTGGGAAGAGTGTGCACACCTTTTTCAAACCCTGCCCCCCTTTGAAAAAGAGCCTCTCTACCTCCAGCTGCACAATCCATGAAATTTACTCTAATCACAAACCACACATGGCGCTCCACAGGCACACACCATCACATAGAGCTTATCTCAGTGTAGGAAACAATCTCACATATGAAATAGCTTAGAGGCAGCGGAATGAAAATGACAACAACAAATCCTTTCTAAGTCTTCAGGCTGTAAGCATCTATCCACACAGTCCAATAAACATACTGAGGATTTGCTAAAGGAAACAGTGTTGGCAGGAAATGTTTCCCATGGCCTGACCAAGTGTCAAATTCATGGAGGATGACGCTGTCAGTGGCTTCCAGCCACAATGGTGATGCTTCACCTGCATTGCTGGATACAGTATGCCTCTGAATGCCCCATATGCCACCAGAGACTGGAGATCAGAAGTGGAGAGAGGGCTCTTGTGCTCAGGTCCTGCTTGCAGAATTCCCATAAGTATCTGGTCGGCCACTGTAAGAATAGGATGCCGGACTGTATGGGCCATTGACCAGCAAGCTCTTCTTATGTCCTGCTGGGATGAGGGGCAAATGTTGCATCTGCCTTGGTGAATGTAATTGGAGTTTAACCAGCTCATATGAGGGTATGTTTTGATCTTTATCATCAAGATTAGGTGCCAGATAGAGAAAGTGAACTGAATTAACCTACGTGCCTAACGAGTTATTAGTAGCCATGTGTTTTAACCATGATCTTTGAAATCCTGAAGCTCAGTTTTCTGAATAGGATTGCCTAATAACTGTGTTGACCTCCACTTTATGCAGGGGAGAAGATAAGGACACCTTGGTATGGGGTGGCAAGGCAGGAAATCTGCCAGTACTTTCACATGCCATTTTTTATTGTTGTAAGAAGACTTAGGAGGCCAAAGTCCATCTCTGTGTGATGTCTAGTGCTCCTGTCTCTCTCTGTGCTGTCTTATCTCTGAACCTTTTCTCTCTTTTTTGGCCCAGTTGCCTATCAATTCTGCTTATCTCGTTCCACACTTACACTTCATCAATTGACATTCCAGTTGCCACAGTAGCTGTGCTCGGCTGTTTTGTAAGACTAGCACAGCCATGCCCTTCCAAGATTATACAACCTTCTAAGATTATACAATAATCTTATAATTATACCACCACCATCATCATAATAAGGGATGCATTGCAACCATTAATGCCCATCTCCAGGTGTTGCCTATACTGTTTTCTGTGCTTCATTATTTTTTTACATAGGCAACTGATTTGGACTCTTCTTTCAGAGTGACTTAAGTTGTGTTTTCCATGAAATCCCATTATACGTAACAAAACTTGCACATCATTCCCTTGAAACTGAAGAACCTTGAGTTCAGTGTTCTTAAATGCTCCACTTTGGAGCTCCCCTTTCATGATGATTGGGTGACTCTAGGTTGCAAGAGACAGGGAACCTGCTACAGATATAGTAACATGCCTTCAGCCCACCACAACTCCAGACCACTACACCACTGAAGGTGATCCACCTGTCCCTATTTACAAGTGAGAGCCCCACTTTTTTATTCCCAACTGATCGTTATTGCTATTTCCCCCACTTTGGGGAAAAACTTGTCAGAGTGTTGTTAGTGAACACATGAAGCTGCAGTGATACCAGGCCAGAGATGTCTGCTTTGACTGGCAGCAGGTCTGTAGGGTCTCAACCAGAGAACATTTCCTATTCTTCCTATTTGATTATTTTTTACTGGAAATAATGGGGGTTTATCTGGGGACCTTCTGCATGTAAACATTGTGCCTGCATTTAGGTAATTTTAGACTCTGAACTTAATGGTCTTACACAGACCCCTCTTCAGATAGTAATGTAGAGTTTGTCCACTTCAAAATGTAATACACCCCTGCTGTGTTTGGGGAACCTCCTTCCCAGTTTGCTGAGGACTTATGCCCCCTAGTCCAGCCTTGATGACACTATTGGTTCATTCCCTGAGGTGTGGTCCCTCCCATAAGTTGTGGTTTTTCATTTTCAAGGTACAGTTGAATGTGCTTTGGGATGAGCGCATTCGAGTTGCGCTCCGCGGAATGGAGCGCGTTACTTCCGGGTTTCGCCGCTTGTGCAGATGCTCAAAATGACGTCACATGCATGTGCAGAAGCTTTGAAACGTGACGCATGCATGCGCAAATGTGCCATCACTTCTAGATGTGAACAGGGCTCCGGAACGGATCCCGTTCGCATCTAGAGGTACCACTGTATCAGCCTTCTTTGTTTCTCTAGGAGAATGGGGAGTGAGAGGCAAAGAAAGGATGTCTAGTGTACATGCATTTAAGCCAGGAGGACAAGAAGAGGAAAATTTGACAGCTTCCAGCTCATCCAAAATTAATGTGGTGTATTGATCCAGAGTTCTTGGACCAGGAAGGGCAGTGAGAGATACTTAGTAAACAACCTCAAGGCATTATCTTAACCTAGCCTTTCTTGTCTGAGTACCCTCCAGATGTTTTGGACTGTAGTTTCCATAAGACTCAGCCAGCATGGCCAATGGGATTTGTAGACCAAAAACAAACAAACACCACAAACAAACCTTGAGGACATCAAATTGGAGGAAGCTGGTGTAGTCCACACCCTCTTCATTCGTGAGAGATTACAATTGGGACGTGCTTGTAACATTTCCCTCTCATCTCCCATCAAGGTTTTTGGATAATGCTCCTATTTCTCCCGTCTCAACTCCCCTCTCCACCCCCCCCCATCATTGCTACAGGCTCTGTGCTGTCAGTCCAATGTCCCTGTTCATTTCCTCTGCAACACCTATCAATTGGATTTTATAAGCCAAATACAATATTTGCTCTTTGGACTAAAGATATTTTTTTGGGGGTGGGGTGGAATTGGAGCAGCGAACTCAGAAGCCGAACCTGGAGAAAACAACATAACCAAGTTGGATCCAGTTAAGGCTCACGAGAAGAGTTTGTGCAGTACTGTGGCTGAGAAAGCAATTCTCTGCTCTTTTTAAAAGTTGGCTTTCCAAGTGGGACTTACAACAAAAAATGCTGCATTCTAGAGTGCTCTTTTACAGATAATTAATTCAGTGGTCCTCATTTTTTCTTGGTCTTTTTTCCTTTTTTTGAGGGGAGTTCCTTCCTTTAGGGACTTTTCCTCTAAAGATTTCTGTTAATTTCCCAGAGTCCCCACCCACCGCACCTCCCTCCTTGGTACTGATGGTGCTGATGTTTTGGCCGCATAAGGCAATGACTCTCATCCTCTGAACACTGGGGATAGAGGGAGAAATTTTGAAGAATTTTATACAGAGATTGTTTTAGCTGCTGGCCGACGATTCCTTTCTTAAGCAGATTGATAGTTGTCAGCGCAGCACGGTTGGCTGATGTCTCAGCTAATTGTTGGGAGATGGTTTCCTGACTTGTGTGTTTGAAGGATATATCCATCAGAGCTTGGAGAATGTGACAACCCCCTCAGGTAAGGGGAGAGGCAGGTGTATGATGGCTTTATGAAGATACATCAGTTATAAGAGGCAGAGATAGCAGTTTGCTTTGGTCCATGATTTGGTGCAATGCTCCCTCATTGAATCTCTTGAACCACTGCTCAAAAAAGAATGCAGACCTGTCGTTCAGTCCACAGATCTATGAACCTTTTAGAGATGAATCAGAAGAGGCTTGACCTTTTTTCCGCTTTAACAGAATAGAGCTGCTTGGTGTAGCTTCAAAGGGTGGCATCTCCACCACAATAGGTGAAAATGGTTTTTCAAAATGGTCCAGGAAGTAACCACACATAATTAGGTATGCAATGGGCCATTGTACAGACAGAAAGATGGTTGCCCATTTATGGGTGAGCCAATCTGTCAGTTTCAGTTTCTCAGTTTCCCTTTCTTAAGTTTAGTCCCTTCAATTTCTACAAATTCGTACCTTGGTTGTCAAACACCTTGGTACTCGGACGGTTTGTTTGTTTTTTTTAAAAAATAATATTTATTATTTTTAAACCTTACAAAAAAGAAAGAAGAAAAAAAGTAGAAAAAAACATACAATACAATATATAAACAATACACAACACAACATTAACACATTAAACAAAGCAAAAGCAAAAACAGTTCAAAAAACACACATCATACCATCTCAATATCCTCTCTTTCATTCCCTTGTTTCATCGACCTCCTCTCACCTCCCTTTTTGTATTCCATTTCTATTAATTGTTTCAGCAAATCCTTTCCATCTTTCTCTATTTTCTGTCATATGATTATCTTAACATATTTTAACCTTATTTTCCATTAAAACTATAATACTTATTTATGCTTAATTCCTTAAAACATTTCTACTAAAGCCAAATAATTTCCTTCCAACATTTTTCTAACATTCATTAATTTTACATTATTTCCATATATAGATTTTAAACTTTTTCCAATATTCTTCCACTGTCTCTTCTCCCTGGTCTCGGATTCTGCCAGTCATTTCCGTCAATTCCATATAGTCCATCAACCTGGTGGTACTCGGACGTTTTGGCTCCCCAACGCCTCAAACCTGGAAGTGAGTGTTCCGGTTTGCGAAGGGTTTTCAGAAGCTGAACATCCAACAGAGCTTCCGATTGAGTGCAGGAAGCTCCTGCAGCCAATCAGAAGCTGCGCCTTGGTTTTCGAACTGTTCTGGGAGTTGATAGGACTCCTGGAATGGATTAAGTTCGGCAACCAAGGTACCACTGTATTAGTTTGTGATTTTCTTTTCAAAAAAATAAGTGCTCATAAAAATCCACCAGCGTTTTAGTGCAGATTTCTCCCAATGCACATTTTTATATGCCATTTTTATACACGTTTTTGCAAAGCAATTTCCCATAAGAAAATGCATTTTTGTATGTTATTTTCATAATGTATTGATTACATTCAACTATATCAGGGCTGGGGCATCTTTGGCCCTCCAGAAGTTGTTGGGTTCCAATTCCCATCAGGCCCAGCCAGCACAGCCAGTGGTTAGGGATGATGGGAGTTCAAGTCTAGCAACATCTAGAGCAGGCGTGGGCAAACTCGGCCCTCCAGATGTTTTGGGACTACAACTCCCATCATCCCTGACTACTGTTCCTGTTAGCTAGGGATGATGGGAGTTGTAGTCCCCAAGCATCTGGAGGACCAAGTTTGCCTGTGCCTGATCTAGAGGGCCAAAGGTCCCCCAGCCTTGTTCTACACATCTAGCTATTCTAGGTATTCCACCCGTTTCCCAGAAAAGACATTAAGCCCACTGGTTTGTAATATGTTGCAGATCTCCTCTGGATCCCTTTTAAAATATTCGTATCACAATGGCCAATTTCCAGCTCTCAAGGTATAGAAGGGACAAATTGCAAACCTTGGTTAGAAGGTCATCAATTTCACATTTAAGGTCTTTAAGAAATCTTGGGTGGATGCCATCCAGACCTGGCAATTCCCCAGTTTAAATTCTATCAATAAGATCTAGAATGTCATCTCTAAGCACCACCATTTGCCCCAGTCCTTCCTGGGAAAGTTAGCTTAGGTACCCTTTTGATAATGGAGTCACATCACATACTTCTTGTATTTATTGGTTGTGTAGTTTTATTTATGAAAAGGATTTATGGCCCACATTTGATTGTTATCGATGCTAGGGTGGGGTACAGCATAAAATAAATTATAAGCAACCAAATCAATAAAACAGTAAACAAATTCATAAAAAAAACACCACGAGACAGAGAAAAGCCATAGCAGTAATTCGTCCCAAACACCTAAAATGCATTAGCAAATAGGTCCATCTTCACTTGACACTCAGACGACAGCCATGTTGGCATCAAGTGTGCCTAAAAGGCAGCAGCAAAGAACCTCAGACCTGGGGGACAAATTGTGGCCCTCCATTTCTCTCCCTGGCCCTCAGAACTCTCCCCAAGCCACACCTCCTCTCTTCAGGCCACACCCACCACTGACCCTGTTTCTCGCCTTCCTTGAGTGTTCTTGCCTGACTGGAATGTGGCCTTGAACTCTGATAATGCCTCTTGCTGGTCTGCATGGAAGATACAGAGGGTTGTGTGAGTGTGTTTAGAAGCTAGTCTATAGCACCAAAGGTATACTTTACATTCATTATTCCACTATCTCTTGTCTCTGGCCCTGCCCTCCACTGGCACGTTGCCCAGAAAGGACCACAGCCCTCAAACTTAAAGAAGTTTCCTTCTGCTGCTGCAGGTACTGTATATAGATATATATTACATAGAGTTATACACAATAACTGTAACCATTCCAAAACATAAAAATAAAAGAGGTTCTTTTGAACCTTCAGACCTCCTTTCCCCCCTCCATGGGTTCCAATTCTAAAGATGTTATCTTTTTCTTTTTTCATGCATCTTTTACCATTATCCATCTATTATATAATCATAGTAATCAAAGTTCATTTCACTTTACAAGTGTCACTGTATCCCTGACAATGATTTTAACTGTCTACAGTGGTCTTTTAAGTATATTAAGAATTTATTTCAGTCTTTTAAGGATACTTGGTCTTCCTGGTTTCTGATCTTTCCCGTCAGTCTTGCCATATCTGCATATTCCATCAGCTTGGTCTGCCACTCTTGTCTGGTCAGTACTTCTCCTTCTTTCCATCTCTGGACTGGAAGCATCTTCGCTGCCGTCATTGCGTACATAAACAGTCTTTTATTTTCTTTTGATAGTTCTTCACCTATTATACCTAACAGGAAAACCTCTGGATTTTTAACAAAAGTTTTCTTAAACATTTTCTTTTAACTCATTATTTATCATTTCCCAAAAAGCTTTTACACTCCACAGGACCACCACATATGATTAAAAAGTACCCTCTTTCTTTTTGCATTTTAAGCACAAATTTGAGCTGGTTCTATACATTTTTGCAATTTTACTCGGTGTTAAATACCAACAATACATCATTTTCATATAATTTTCTTTCAACGAACAGCAACCCATCCACTCTCATGTAGGACCCTGGCAGAGACACATGCCCGACTGGCATGTTCTCCCTCCTGGTCAATCATTCGGGAGCTTCAAAAGCTTTTTTCAACCCGAACATCACAGCGACTGATGCCAAAAAGCATCAGCACCCAGGGATCCGCAGAGTATTCACAGTTTGTGTAACAGACCTCAGTAGCTCAGCATTTTGGCTAATCTATGTTTATTTACATATACAGTGGTACCTTTGGATATGAATGGGATCCATTTCGGAGCCCCGTTTGCATCCAGAAGCATAAGTAACTAGCGACGGAACATCTGTGCACGCGCGTGTTGCTTTTCGCTGCTTCTGCGCATGCGTGCGATATCATTTTGAGCTTCTGCGTCTGCGCGAGCGGTGAAACCCGGAAGAAACGTCCTCCGTTACTTCCGGGTTTCCACAGAGCGCAACTCAAACATGCTCAACATGAAGCATATTCAACCCGAGGTATGACTGTAATACACTCGGAGCATTCTGACTTAGCTCCTTCCTCTTTCTCATCAGACAGCAAAGAGAAAAAGAACAAAGGACAATAGTCCCACTTCACGGAACACACTAACACAAACATCCTGTCTCCATCACTTCCCACACTGTGGAATTAAAACATACACCGTCATGTGATAGGCAACAATCTCATGACTGCAAACACGGAGCAGGAATCTTAACAGGTATAGGGCATGCCACGAATGGGACACAGCCATGTAAAGGGTGCTATCCTGCATCACCACCAAAGGATCCTCACCTAACAGAGGGATGCAGAGAAGAGCCTTTCCCCACCAATCTAAAAGTGTAGGCAGCACAGTATAGGGAGAGATGCTCCTTTAGGAATATATGCACCCTCGATTAACAACTGGCAATATTTGGAGGGCCAAAGTTCATCTTGTCCTAGTTCCAGGGATGGGTTAGAGAGGCTCAGGCACTTTAACTTTCAGGGGCTGATATCTGAGCCAAAGAGCATCTCTCTTTTTCTCAATTAAATGCTGAAGCATACACTGCAGGTTATTTTCCACAGGAAGTAAAATATTGGCGCTCCCCCCAACTCGGTAAACACCACACAGTGCCTTTCTTCCGAATCACCTGGCCTTTCTCTGCCATCCAATATTGACTCAGCTAAGCCACTTCCGAGAGCATCGCTCGTCAGTTAGCAAACACACCTCTCCCATCCATTCCGCCTCACCCTGCTTTCGCTGCCTTTTTGTGGATTTGAAGGCCTTCCACACATCACTTGGGCTCTGTGATGGGGGTCCTGTTCTCAGGCATCCTTTATTTAGCAAAGGTTCCTCAGCAGGGCATGTCTTTGCCCCCCTCAGTTGGTGACTTACTTCCATGTCCCATTTCCTTCGTTTAATATTTGTGCCATCTCTCTAATCTGCATAATACGAAGACCGTAGGAAAGATCTTTTGCTTCCCACCAACCCACCCGATTTATCCTTTGGTTTTGCTGATTTGGTCCGATGTTTTCCATAGAAGGAACAGTCACACAAGGGAAATAACCATAGCAGTTTTCTAAGAGATAAGCCACAAACTAAAGGGTGGCTTAGCTTTCCAGCAGCGGGGATGGCCTAGGAGAAAACAGCTAGCTACACAAGCAACTCCTTCCTATTCATGACTATCTCTTTCTTGGTCCTTGGCCCAGATCTTACTGGCTCATAAACAACTGGGCCCAAGTGTTGGCAGGTACATGGACACAGGAAGATAGCTCCCCTCCAAAACAAGTTGTTTAAAATGAATAAATGTACCACAACTGGGAGTTTATGAACAACTCCCTGTAGTTGTCTCTTTACTAGTGGTTTGATCTTCAGCAATGTCGTCATTAATGCCTTGCCCTCTAAAGCTTCACTACTGATCTTTGCACATCAGTTCTTGGCTGAAGTGACAGGAGTAGGCTAGCCTGGATGTCCACCCTCTGCCCCCACCCCCAGCCAATTAGCAACTCTGGATTTACAGTGGTACCTCGGGTTACAGACGCTTCAGGTTACAGACGCTTCAGGTTACAGACTCCACTAACCTAGAAATAGTACCTCGGGTTAAGAACTTTGCTTCAGGATAAGAACAGAAATTGTGCTCTGGTGGCGTGGCAGCAGTGGGAGGCCCCATTAGCTAAAGTGGTACCTCAGGTTAAGAACAGTTTCAGGTTAACAACGGACCTCCAGAACGAATTAAGTTCTTAACCCGAGGAACCACTGTATAGATTTAGGGAACTGTTGGGAACTGGGATCAGCTGTCCCTTGTGGTGAGCCACTGAACTGCAGGTGACAGCTTCTCAGTGAAGTACCTTCAAACCCAGAATGAACTTTGCCCACTGAGGCAGGCCAGTGGATCTTCCTGGTTTTGGAAGGTGTATAAGTGCTTTCCTGTACCAGTTGAGGCTTTCTTGAGCTACAAGCCTTTCCTTGAGTTCTGGTATGTTTCTGAATCCTTGGTCCTTCAGGCTTGCTTCTAAAATCTCCTTGTGCACTTTGAAAGTTACAATAAGGCATGAAATAAGGTAACAAAATGCTGACATTGTTAATTTAAAGAACGCAGAATCGGAAGGGGTGGGGAAGTCCAAGTTGTTTTTGTTTGTTTTTGTTGTTAAAAAAAGGGAAAATTTGTTTCTTGCAATTATGTTATTTGTTTGTAACCTATAAAACTATGGAAAGAAACGCAATAAAAAATTTATAAAAAAAAAAAAAAATCAATGTGAAGCAAGCAAAAAAAAATAAAAAAAATCTCCTTGTGCACTTTGACCTTGACCATGAGTGGCCAAGATGGGGAGGGACCAGCAATGCACACCTGTCCTCCTGGCACCAATGTCACTGTGGCTTACCTGGAAGGAGAGGGATGAGGCGGTGAGGAGGTCCCCCTGCTTTCCACCCTACCAGTTCCATTGGGCACCAGCCATCTCTGTTTCCAGGCCCTTCCCATCAGCTGATTACCTCTCACCCCCTCTTGTATTTCCCCAGTGTAAACTCATTGTGCTGTTTTCAAGACCTGACTCCCTTCAGATTTCTTTGTACTAGTTTTCTGTCTTGGCTGATCTTCACAGCCTGAATATCAGCCTGTTAATATCACCTACGACTTTCATTAATATGCCCTTTGCTCCTTCCACCAAATCATTAATGAGGAGATTAAATCAGGTCTGTCCAAACCCTGATCCCAGAGGTCCCATCACAAAATGCCTCTTCCTCCACACTACCCCAGCCTGCTTGTTGCCATTTATCATTCTCTTTTGTCATTGGCCTTTTAGCCAATTCTCAATCCATATTTGCTTCTCTCCGAGCCAATTTAAATTACATTTTTTAGTTACAGTTTAATGAGGCACCATATCGAATGCTTTAATAAGACAGAAGTATATCATAGGCACAGCATTCCTTATGCCACTTAACCTTACTGCTCATTCCAAAATAGCAATTATAGTTGCCTGGCAAGATTATCCCTTATAAGAATTCTTGGCTGGAGGCAGATGGCTCCCCCACCATCACAAGGAGCTGAAGGTGGTTTGAAAGAGGGATCCCTGCTTTCTGAGTGTATTTATTTATGACCTCTTGGTCAAGCAGGGTTTTGTATTGTTTCGAAAACCTGCCTTTCAGCAGAGCCAACCAGTGGATGCCACTGTTGATGAACCTAGGGCCACATTCCCCAGTGGGGTGAGTTGCAGGGGCAGATCTGGGCAAAGCAAAGTTTACCTTTGTACCGTAGGCTTCTTTCTACACACACAGCTCTTGGAATCTTCCAGTCTTGTCAGACAATGGAGGAGTGTGTCTTTGGGATGAAGTCAAGTTGTTGGAAGTTTGCAGCACCTGCTGTGGCTGTAGACACCAGTGCAACAGTTTTGTTGCAGCTGGGGCAGATGAAGGCTCCTGGTTGTGCTGCTGTAGGTACACCATTGCGTTCAGTGGTGTGCAGTCAATGGACTAGGCTAGGCTAGTCCCCTACATGTTCCCCTGCCCACATTCTTCTCAAATCCTGAGAAGCTTCTGCCCGGCTTTGGGAGGCAGGCGCGATGCTCATGCGTGCGACATCAGGACTGCACGACACCAGGAGCCCACCCCAATTGCCCTCTCAAGCTGGCACCTCTGGCCCTAACTGTTCCCCTATGAAAAATGTCACCACAAGCCACTGATGGCATTCCTTCTCTCTGTGCTCCTCCCAGTGGTCATTTGTGAGTTGAGGACCCACCACCCGCTTGAGGATAAGAAAGACACAAGGATGCAGTATATTAGGTTAATGGGCTAAAAAAGGCCACAACTTTATTGATGTGATTGCATGTGAGAGGTATTGGCTTAGGCATTGGATAAAACAACCAAGCGTGACTCCACCCCCTCAGGGAGGGGTGAGTCTGACAAGGGTTAACCACCAGTAGGAGGAGCTTGTTGATGCAAATACAACTGGAAGCTCCCCCTGACGAAACCCATTATATACCTTTAAGGTAAAGGTAAAGGGACCCCTGACCATTAGTCCAGTCATGGACGACTCTGGGGTTGCAGCGCTCATCTCGCTTTACTGGCCAAGGGAGCCGGTGTACAGCTTCTGGGTCATGTGGCCAGCATGACTAAGCCGCTTCTGGTGAACCAGAGCAGCACACAGAAACACCGTTTACCTTCCTGCCAGAGCCGTACCTATGTATCTACTTGCACTTTGACGTGCTTTCAAACTGCTAGGTTGGCAGGAGCAGGGACCGAGCAATGGTAGCTCACCCTGTTGCGGGAATTCGAATCGCCGACTTTCTGATCGGCAAGCCCTAGGCTCTGTGGTTTAGACCACAGTGCCACCCGTGTCCCTTTATATACCTTTAGGCGCCAGGCAAAAACGATCCTTTTTAACCAGGCCTTTGGTTGACCTGATCAACATCCTATACCCTTTTAAAATGTGGCTCTTGGTGGAGGGGGTTGAGGGGGTTTGATTTTGATTTTATATACTGTGATCTTTTTATGTAAACCGCCCTGAGACCCTTGGGTATAGGGTAGTGTATAAATTCAATAAACAACAACAACACAGTGCCATGGAGTTTGCATATAGCAGGAAGGGAATGGACCAGTGAACAGAGGAGCTGGGAGAAGGAAGAGGGCTGTGTTTCACATATTGATTTGTCATAAGTAGCCAAATCTTTAACTGCAGCTTGCTGAATTGATTATTTGAAGCTTTCAATAGTGTATAACCAGAGTTAACTCAACACACAGGTCTCTGGGTAAGATACACTTATCCCAGTAGGAATCTATGGCTACAGTAAATTCAGTAAAGCTTACTCCCAGGAAAGTGCGGCTACCGGGAGATTGCAGCCTAATTCATGAGCAAGGCCTCATTAATAGATAGGGCATCCTTGGCTTTTTTGGCCTGAGCTTTAAGCACAAGTGCAGGAAGCCTGGTCTGCACATGCAGCTGAATGAGGTGGCTGGGCCATGAGGTGGCGCAATGGACTGTTCCACTGCAGCCAGAGGGGCACTTGGTTTTTTGGCCAAATAGTAGGGCTGGCCCATAGAAGGAGCTCTGCAAGTTCTTTTCCTCCTCTGTTTTATGCACACATCACTGTGAATGTCACCTCTGGAGAACGGCCCCGACAGAGCCTCCTGTGCTATCTGTGTGTCTGAAGTGTTCAGACCTTAGAGGAGCTCCTGGCTTTGGGCACTAGATGTGCTTTTTCTGCCTTGTCGAACCTCGTGAGGCCAGTTTGCATCTTGTTTGCTAAGAGGAGCTGGCAGCAGGAAAGCTCTTTCCCCAGGAAGGCAGCTGAAATAAGGAGCAGAAAGCATAGATGAGAAGCAACAGCTGCCAGGTGCCATAAGAAGAAAGAGAATGGCCAGAGGAAGTGGGACGCAGCCCTTGGTGAGACCAACGCCTGGCCTGATCCAGGAACCCCCAAATAACCTTTGTTGTTCCTTTGCTGTCGTGTTTGTGTGTGCGAAGCTCCCATAAGAGGTAGTGGTGGCCGTCAACTTGGATGGCTTTAAAAGAGGATCAGATACATTCTTGGAAGATAATAAGGCTATCAGTAGCTCCTAGCCATGAAGGTGATGTTCTGCCTCCACTAATGGAGGTGTTAGGAGCTCAGCCTACACTCGAGTAGGACCCTGGTAGAGACACATGCCCAACTGGCATGTTCCCTCCCTCCTGGTATTTCGTTTGGGAGCTTCAAAAGCTTTCTTCTGCCCGAACATCACAGCGACCGATGCCAACCGAAACTGGCACACTTAGGGATCTGCAGAGTTTGTGCATCATGCGTAACAGAACCTCAGCAACTCAGCATTTTGGCTAATCTACTTTATTTACATATAAACACACACAGAGCACTGCAACATGGCTCCCTCTCTCTCTAGCATCAGACAGCAAAGAGAAAAAGAACAAAGGACAATAGTCCCACTTCACAGAACACAGGAACACAAACATCCTGTCTCCGTCACTTCCCACTTTGTGGAGTCAAAACATATACCGTCATGTGATAGACAACAATCCCATGACTGCAGTCATGGAGCAGGAATTCTAACAGGAGGCAGGGTGCCTCTAAATCCCAGTTACAAGGAATCACAAGTGGGGAGAGTGATCTTACCCTAAGGTCTGGTTTGGGGCTTCCCATAGGTGTTTGGCCACTGTGAGAATGGACACAACTGAACTAGATGGGCCATTGGCCTGATCCAGGAAGCTATTCTTAGGTTTTCCTCTTAAGAAGGTGCCTCCAAAATGTGGCAGAGAGGAGGGCAGGGAGAGAAGGTGGTTTTGCTTTATTTGTGGAGATAATAACAATGGGGTTCACGATGACACCATTCAAAAAGCTGGGTTCTTCATGAAGCTCACTGAGATCTTGGAGGACACACAAGGAAAGGCTGAAGTTTTTGAGCAGGGGAACAGACTACCTCCAAAAACAATGTCTCTCTTTCGCAAGATAATTTTAAGCATAAGATGGATGGCCACCTGCAGTAAATGATGCACCAGGGGATTTCTTGCATGAGCAGAGGTGTTGGCTAAATTATCTTTGGGGGATCTCCCAAGTCATTGAATCTTGGGCAAGTAATAAAGCTCATCCTGCAAGAAAAAGAATGGTTGCCATGGTTGAGTCGGACTATTGGTCTATCCAGCCCAGTATCATCAACTCTGACTAGCAAGCTGTCAAGCAGAGGTCTTTAACATCATCTGCTACCCTTTTAGAAAGGAAACTGCAAGTTGGGGTGCCCTGATCTGGCTTGGAACTACAGTGAGGTAGCAAAAGCTTAAAGTCACTGCAGCCCCCGCCCCCGCCCCCATGCACAAAGGTCCTGATCCAGACCTTTGAAAAAGCAATTCACAGAACTGTCAATTTCATGAATGGAGTCTCATCTAATTTGTCCCAAAATAGGTATGCGTAAGTTGAATCCAAAAGGGATGCGGGTGGCACTGTGGGCTAAACCACAGAGCCTAGGGCTTGCCAATCAGAAGGTTGGCAGTTTGAATCCCCGTGACGGGGTGAGCTCCCGTTGCTCGGTCCCTGCTCCTGCCAACCTAGCAGTTTGAAAGCACATCAAAGTGCAAGTAGATAAATAGGTACCGCTCAAGCGGGAAGGTATACGGCGTTTCTGTGCGCTGCTCTGGTTCGCCAGAAGTGGCTTAGTCATGCTGTCCACAAGACCTGGAAGCTGTATGCCGGCTCCCTCAGCCAATAAAGCGAGATGAGCACCGCAACCCCAGAGTCGGCCAAGACTGGACCTAATGGTCAGGGGTCCCTTTACCTTTACTAAGTTGAATCCAGTGCATTATTAATTCTCTGTTCTTACCTCCCTCTGCTTCCCCTCCCTCTGTCCCCTTCCCCTGTGTCGACTGTAAGCTCTTTGGAGCAGGGATGTGTTGTTGCCTTGACACTGTAAAGCAGGATGCGCATTGACAGCGCTATGTATGTGATTTATGTATTTAGTTATCACATTTGCTTGTTTGAGTTTAACTAGGAGATGGCATGACAGCCCAAATCCAGATGTCAATGAAATAACTGTGGTGTCGAGCGTTTGCTGAACTGGATCGAAAAAGGCTGCCTCACAAACCGACGCCTCTATTCTTAACTTGCGAAATGCCCATCATGATGATGAGCAGAAATGTACATGTAGAATGAAGGGCACACTGGGAGTTTTGGAGCATGGTGCCATGATGGCACGCAGCTCTGTTTCTCTGTAACATCTGAAGTCTGGGGAGGCTGTGCAAACCTTGGACTGGTGCCTGAATGCAGTGCTGGACTGGACGAAGGCCAATAAATTGAGTTTGAACCTTGCAAAGACAGAGGCTTTGTGAGCGAGTGGTTCCAGTGCCCAGTTGCCTGTTCTGGACAGGGTGGCCTTCCCTCTAAAGGAGCAGGTGTGTAGCATAGCTTCTACATCATTAGAAGGCCAAGCATCCTCTGTGGCAAGGAGTGCCTTTAACCAGCTTTGCCTGGTATGCCAGCTATAGCCATATCACGATAACTTGGCCACTGTAAAAAAAAATTCCTTCCAGTAGCACCTTAAAGACCAACTAAGTTAGTTCTTGGTATGAGCTTTCGTGTGCATGCACACTTCTTCAGATACACTGAAACAGAAGTTGCCAGATCCTTCTATATAGTGAGAAGGTGGGGAGGGGTATTACTCCCCACCCCTGAGTAATACCCCTCCCCACCTTCTCACTATATAGAAGGATCTGGCAACTTCTGTTTCAGTGTATCTGAAGAAGTGTGCATGCACACGAAAGCTCATACCAAGAACTAACTTAGTTGGTCTTTAAGGTGCTACTGGAAGGAATTTTTTTTTGTTTTGACTATGGCAGACCAACACGGCTACCCATCTGTAACTTGGCCACTGTAGTCCATGCATTGGTAATGTGAAAACTGGATTGCTGCAATGCTCTCTATATGGGGCTGCCCTTGGCCCTGGTCTGGTGGGGAATGCAGTGGCTAGACTGCAGATGGGTGACAACTTGGACACCTCTGCTAAAGCATCTGCAATGGCTGCCCAAATGCTATTGGGCCAGGTTCATGGTTCTTGTGTTGATATACAACTTGGCCCAGGATACCTTAAGGACCACCTGAGCCATTATATTCCAGCTCCATCACTGAGATCATCCAGAGGAGCCCCGTTAGTTGTCTGTTAGTAGACTCTACTTTTAAAAGGGAAGCTTTTTAATGTGCAATGTCTCATTTGGTTTTTATATATGTTTTATTATGTTTTTATATATGTTGGAAGCCACCCAGAATGGCTGGGGCAACCCAGTCAGATGGGCGGGGTACAAATAATGAAGTCATTATTGTTGTTGTCCTGACTGGCCTCCAGTAGGTGTCAGGCATCAGGTGTCACAGGTACCATGATGTGGGAACACAATTCCAGAAGGGATTTGGCAGGCATCCTTGCTTTTGGTCTCACATCCCAGGGGTTAAAACCCCACCATTTGTAGGTCCTTAAAGCATGTCAAAGTGCAAGTAGATAAATAGGTACCACTCCGGTGGGAAGGTAAACGCCGTTTCCGTGCGCTGCTCTGGTTCGCCAGAAGCGGCTTAGTCATGCTGGCCACGTGACCCGGAAGCTGTACACTAGCTCCCTCAGCCAGTAAAGCGAGATGAGCACTGCAACCCCAGAGTCGGCCACAACTGGACCTAATGGTCAGGGGTCCCTTTACCTTTACATTAAAAGCATAACAAGGTTAGCTGAAATCCTGAACAGAAGCACTTCTCTTAGGGGCCGGGAAAACACGGCAGCATTCTGTTGTGGGTCCTTACTTGCATGCGTGTATATATATATATATAAAATTATCCATCAACGTGCCCTGCAACAAATCACAGCTGTCTAGCCACTTCTAAAATACAATTAAGGGAGTGTGCTCAATCAGCGCATGCAGGTTGTATACATGTGTTTAGTTTGCTAGGATCAGAAGCTAGCATGTGAAGCCCTGCTTTCTAAACATAGCTTTTTCTCCAGAGTTATGTTTGGAAAGTGAACGGCTGGGTCCCTCTTTAATGCCCTTCCAGACAGCAATTTAGTGGGTGTAATCCTTGTATTGTCTCGCTAGGTGGTGCTCTAACATGACACTCAGTGGCCTGCAAAGATTAGCCCCGTTTTAATGGGTGTTTTTTTGTTTTGTTACTGTGCAATCCTTGTATTATGTTGCTAGGTGGCGCGTTAGCATGGCACACTTCGGCATGCAAGCACTAGCCCTTGTAAATCCCACATGAACCAGAGGAGAAACGGAAGAAATCCATGCAAGGACTTGGTTTGTATAAATTCTCTACTAGGAGAGCCTAAGTGGAGAAAGTTCTGTTTCCATGCTTCACAACCCATTCATGACTACAGCTCCCTATCCTGGACACCCGGTTTAATTCCTACAGTGCTGTGGTCATTGTGATGAGGCCGTGGGTGGAAAACCTGAACCTGATTCATTACTGTTTCCTTCCATGGTGAGAAGTGAGAAGGCTAGCAGGGAACTGGTCCAAAGCTCACAGTACTTCCTCCTTCCCCAGAATACTGAGCAGAAGCTTTTTCATTTTTAGCCTCTCCCTCCAACCCCCCCAATCCAAAGCTGTTTTTTTCTCTCCTTCTGGGTCACACTCAGGAAGAGGCTGTCGCTTTTCAGCAGATTACATCAGTTGCTATTGATCGTCCAACTGGTTTATTACCTCATCATTCACCAGGGAGAAAATTACTTTGCTGCAGATTATGCAGTAGTTCAAATTCCTGAGTGAGGAGAGCGGAATACAAATGGAAAAAAGGGGTCTTTCTCCGGCTCAGCAGTGGGGCGAAAGACAGAATACACAGCCAAAGATGGGGGGGAAAGGCTTGCAGCTGCCCTTGCAACAGGCTGGGCAAGTGCCTTTCGATCAGGAACCACCCCCCCCCCACCCCCAGGAAAAGCACCAGAGAGATGTCAAGAAACCCACCCAAAGGGATGTTAAACATCAGCTGTGCTGGAGGGGGAGGAGATGGAATAAGAATACAGGAAGCTATCTCCTACCAAGTCAGGGTTGAGCATCTCCTTTAGTGTTTCGTTTTATTTCATTTGAGCTTTTATAACTCACCTTCTTATGTAACTGCAACACTTGGGGTGGCTTATGGCATACAAAAATTAACTCTCACTCTCTAATCCGTGACATCACATCATCATACATTACATAACTATATGTTAAAAGAAAAACTGCTCCCTTTCCCTTATGGGGTATATAGAGTCCTTAAGTGGGTTCCCTATCAGTAGGAGAAAATAACAGAGGCCAGCCAGAGTATGTTGAGAAGTAAAGCTGCTAGTAAGCCTGATCTTTAGTCAAGGAACTGTTGCAACAGGGTCCCCACTCACCACACGCAGGAGGAAGGAGAACCCTGAGCAAGCCCTTATACAGACTTTTGAAATTGCTCATCCTGTCGCCCAAGACCACCCCCCAAAACAACATACATACATTGCAGAAGGAGGCGGCCTACAGCAGAGGAGATGGTCTACAGCAGAAATCCTGCCTGCCAGGATACCTGATAATGCTCACTGAGTGCATTACCTGGGCAGTCTGGCCATTCTTTTGTGATGGTTAATACTTTAGTTCCTGAATCCAGGTCACAGGCTCACCCTATTCATACACAAGCAAAAAGACAATGGAAAGGCTTTCGCCATTTGCCTCCCTTACTGTGGAGGAATATTTGAGGTCATTGGGAGAGTCAAAATGGCTTCAGGATTGCTCTCCCATACTATTTCAGACACATGGTTCGTATATTTAGATATGTGTGCATTTATGAATATTTATTCTGTGTTTCTTAAAATTCTTATAACAATACAAAATAACTTTAATAGAACCAAAACAATGCAGGACACAACCATTTTCTACATGTTGGAAGAGAAATTTCAAAAAGAAACCAATTGCATCCATTTAGCAACAATCAATCAGGGACTGCTTAGCCAGGAAGGTGTCTTGGTAATAAATCCATCCAGAAATATTTCTGGAGAAGTGGTGGTTGTATTGCACCTCTTTGACTGGTCATATAACACAAGAAGGGGTCCCGTGCATCTCTTTGCAAATGGTTTTCAGTTACGGCAAGTGGCCACCACCCTTGCAATGAGAATTTCATGGAGTACTTCCACAATATCATCAAAACAGTGGGTGGTATCCAACAAGTGCATCCTTTCAGCACAAGGATCAGGGCTCATGCAATAGGATTTCCCCCTCTCCACCCAACATGTGTGCCCCAAATCTGCTTTAGAGCAGTTGGAGGAACCCCAAGAACCGATTTAGGGAGTATGCTGCAGGAAGAGATGGGGAAGATTTCTGCATAAGAAAAAACCATCATACTAGTAGAACGAGTCACTTAGTGCTACTTTTGATTCAACCGAACAAAAATATACATTCCACCATGATACAGGCATATTCAGAACACACTGGGCATATGTGTTGGAAGCATATGTACAGGACCTCGATTTGGCCCTATTTTGATGCAATTTTGGAGTCCGCTCTGTTGTTTCACTTTGATCCAACTTTTTTGGACGAGTTTTCATGCTGTGATGGAGGAATGGCATGTCTGCTTTTGCTATGTGTGACAATATCATTCTGTGCTGTTGAATTAAAATAGCGACATTGCCTACCTCGTCAAATAAAAGCCTGCAGGAATAGATTGCCGTTGGCATCCATCTGTCTCAAGAGACAATGGAGTGCACCTTCGGAGGTGAAGTCAACTGCTGCGTTAGCAGCACCAAAGTGACCCCCACCCCCAGGGCACAAGCTGGCCTGCCCAGATGACAAGACCCTTCTCTCAGCCTCACTGATGTGGTCCAAAGGAAAGCAGAGCAATACATTTGGCACCAGCTTGTCGCACAACGGTAAATTAATCAAGCAAACTTGACATGAGCCAACAGTGTGACGCGGCAGCTAAAAAAGCCAATGCAATTCTGGGCCTCATCAATAGGAGTATAGCATCTAGATCAAGGGAAGTAATAGTGCCACTGTATTCTGCTCTGGTCAGACCTCACCTGGAGTACTGTGTCCAGTTCTGGGCACCACAGTTCAAGAAGGACACTGACAAACTGGAACGTGTCCAGAGGAGGGCAACCAAAATGGTCAAAGGCCTGGAAATGATGCCTTATGAGGAACGGCTAAGGGAGCTGGGCATGTTTAGCCTGGAGAAGAGGAGGTTAAGGGGTGATATGATAGCCATGTTCAAATATATAAAAGGATGTCACATAGAGGAGGGAGAAAGGTTGTTTTCTGCTGCTCCAGAGAAGCGGACACGGAGCAATGGATCCAAACTACAAGAAAGAAGATTCCACCTAAACATTAGGAAGAACTTCCTGACAGTAAGAGCTGTTCGACAGTGGAATTTGCTGCCAAGGAGTGTGGTGGAGTCTCCTTCTTTGGAGGTCTTTAAGCAGAGGCTTGACAACCATATGTCAGGAGTGCTCTGATGGTGTTTCCTGCTTGGCAGGGGGTTGGACTCGATGGCCCTTGTGGTCTCTTCCAACTCTATGATTCTATGATTCTATGATTCTATGATTCTTTATAAACAGAATAAAGGTTTACTGAAGAAAATACAGTCATACCTCATGTTACGTTTGCTTCAGGTTGAGACTTTTCAGGTTGCGTCCTGCGGTGACCCGGAAGTACCAGAAAGGGTTACTTCCAGGTTTCGCCACTCACACATGCGCAGACATGCAAAATGTCATCATGCACATGTGCATGCACAGAAGTGGTGAATCGCAACCCGTGCATGTGCAGACGCGGGTTGCGTTCTGCTCATGTTGCGAATGGGCCTCCGGAACGGATCCCATTTGCAACCAGAGGTACCACTGTAAACTTGTTCAGAAACAGCATAGTTAAAGAGCATATACAGAGTGCTCATAACAGCTTTCTTAGTTTTCACAGAGGCAAACATCTTAGTTACTGATTAACTGGTGTCCTGGAGCCGCTCTTTCTGCAACAACACACTCACATACGGAGCTGAGACTGACTCTGGTAGAGACTGCATTACAGTGTGAGGCCCAGAGAGATGGCTGGTTACATCTCTATGGAACCCAAGATGAATCACGAGCTACAGTGACGTGGCAGTTTACTGCTAACAGTTACAGCTAGCAGGCTTGAAATGATTGTGTGGGCCTTGCCTTACTGCTTCTGCTCTTAAGAACTTTTGTCCATGACACAGCTTGGCTACAGGCATTACTGGAAGGAGGCATATAAGGAGGCCATCCATCTGTCTTAGGAACTCCATTCTGGATTTGTGTAGGGTTTACTCCTTAGCCTCTTCTTTTCTCGAAAATATACCACAAGCCAGCTGAGGTTTAGGGTCAGAGGTTTCCTTCTTCTAGATAGGCTACCTTTCCAGGTGATGAGCCCCATCTGCCCCTCCCTTCCCTCCACAGCATGTGTAGAAGCTGCCTTCTTGACCATGGGACCCACTATTGCTGTCATCCGCAAGATGTTCCATAATCTGTGTGCAGCCATTGAGAAGTTGCTCTTTTGCTGTCCCACCATCCATACTAGAGGAGGTGGTCTTCTCCTGATCTTAGGCAGCAGGCAGGATGATATGGGAGGAGATGGTCCCTAAGGCATCTTGGACATAGTGTTGTCATATCAATACCAGTTGTTGGGAATCACAAGTGTGGAGAGTGCTGTTGCACTTAAATCCTGTTTATGGGCTTCACATAGGCAACTGGTTGGCCAATTTGAGAACGGAATGTTGGACTAAATGGGCCTTTGGCCTGATGCAGCAGGACTCTTGTTATGTCAGGGCACAGGAAAAGACCATCTTCATTATAACATGGTTCAACCTTTGTCTTTCTCTAGGCTTTTTAAAGCCAACATTGCCTACATTTTAGAACTTCTAGAATGATGTTTTAGATGTTGGGAAGCTGGTGGGTCTGTGAACTCCTCTTAAATAATTTTATGGGTGTGGGGAGGAGACTATCGTCAGGATGCATGAAAGTTAAGTTATGCATCATTATTATCAGTGAGTTGCATCAAAGTACATTCTGCTCAGAGAAGACTCATTGAAATGAATGAACTGAGATAAGTAATGCCCATTAACTTCAGTGGGTCTACTCTGCATAAGACTAACATGGGATACATCCCTGTGTTTGGAGAATCTGAGGTCTTCCCCCTGGGAGGGAACCTTGGCAGTAGCAACAGTAAGAAAATGGCTATCTCATCTCATTGCAGAGATAGAAGCCATTGTGACATCAGCAGCCTATAAACCAATCCTTTCTGCCTGCCCCTTCTGACCTCAAATGTCACCGTGGAAAACAGAGCAATACTGTTGACTACAAACTTTCCCACCAAATAATTTAATTTCTGTGGGTCACTTACCGCTTTTGCCCACCCTGCATTTCCTTTCCCTCCTACAAATCCCCTGAGATCCACCTGCTTGTCCAAACTCCAGGGAGTCGTTTTCTCCTGACATTGCTTTCTTTGGTATGCATGCATGCAGAAGGAGTTGTCAGCCTTGTATATTCTCCAAAAGTATCATAAAAACAAATTACACTATTAAAGTTATCTGATACGCTGACGGGCTTCTCAAGTGTCTAATAAATCTCTGGCAAAAAGAGGAACAAGAAAAAAAGGTTAGCATGGAAGGGGAAGGTCATTATTATGGAATTGGTATTCTCATTTGTACTGTGGTGTGGGATTCTAAGGAGAGCTGCAGACACGTAGCCAGAAACTTTGCGCTGTGGACCCTGAGGGGGTAGGAAATCATTTGCAGGGCAGCCAGAGCATAAATACAGCAGGCCTAAGTTATTGAATTGTGTAAGTTCTTAGTGAGCAAGTTGCTGCTTTCCCTTATATCAGAGATGCGAGGGGGGCATTTTTTCAGCCTGGGGGCCGCATTACCTCATAGGGAACCTTCCCAGGGCCATATGCCAGTGGCTTGGCAAGGAGCAGCAGATGGGATGGTTGTCCTTGCCTCTGCACCATGCAAAAGTCTACCCACACAACTCTCTCCAACCTCCATCCAGGCAAGCAAGCAAGAAGTACTGTGACAATTCAAGGTTACGATTTAGCCAGGATGAGGAGGGTGCGTAGCACGAGGAGTGAGAGGCCTGGAGGGCTATGTTTGACCCCTGGGTCTTCAGTTCCCAACCACCATAATAAGCAAAGGTGCTAGAGCAGGGGTCAGCAAACCTTTTCAGCAAGGGGCTGGTCCACTGTCCCTCAGACCTTGTGGGGGGGGGCCGGACTATATTTTGGAGAAAAACAGAGAATGAATTCCTATGCCCCACGAATAACCCAGAAATGTATTTTAAATACAGTGGTACCTCGGGTTAAGAACTTAATTCATTCTGGAGGTCTGTTCTTAACCTGAAACTGTTCTTAACCTGAAGCACCACTTTAGCTAATGGGGCCTCCTGCTGCCGCTGCGCAATTTCTGTTCTCATCCTGAAGCAAATTTCTTATCCCGAGGTAATATTTCTGGGTTAGCGGAGTCTGTAACCTGAAGCGCCTGTAACCCGAGGTACCACTGTAAAAGGACACATTGTACTCACGTAAAAAACACGCTGATTCCCGGACCATCCACGGGCCAGATTTAGAAGGCGATTGGGCCGGATCTGGCCCCCAGGCCTTAGTTTGCCTACACGTGTGCTAGAGACTGGTCTGGCACCTGCATTTGGCATCCTCAAGCAACAGCTAAAGTCCTAACAGAGCCCACAACTGACCCCTGCCATGCCCCCCCCCTTAACAGGTCCTCTGAGCCAAAGAGGACCTAGCAACTGGGTCTGGGACCTGTCATTCTCATTTCCCAAGATGCCACCAATATAGCATAACTCTGGGCCTGGCAGGGAATTTTAAATAGTGAAATAGTAGGGTGCTGTTGAGGTGCTGCTGCTAAGGATGGGTGGATCTGTATATTTTTGGACCTCTTCAGTTTCTTGTAGTCCCTCCCACCACCCTTCTGCATCATTCTGCAACTTTTAAAAACACCACAAATATTCATTTTTTGGGGGGTACATGTTTTATTCTAAACTGTGCATGTTGATGTACCTTTTAAGAGTGAGAGAGAACTTTTTACAAATTTCAGAGAAGTGTAGAAGCTGAAGGATAACTGCTTTCCGATCCATGTATTAGTCTGGGAATTGCAAATCAGGTCGGTTAACTTTAAAATGCAGCTCAAACAGTGTTCCCAGGTACTCCTTTCTGCAGCTTGCAACTGCCAAGTAAGACTGCGGTGCCAGGAAGACTTGCTAATGGAGGAGAGAACACTTTGCCAATGGCTTCCTGAAACCTAGAGCCAGCTGTGGCTGGAGATTCATTTTATTATCATTTCTAACACAATCTGAAAATTCAGAGAGGCTGCTTGGGGATATCGCTGAAGGGACCAGTCCCCCAAAGATATATCTCTCCCTCCCCAGTGTTTATATTACAATAGCTGTTGTTGCAGGTCACCCTGTGGGGAAACAGGCACATCACTGCCCGAGAGAATGAAGCCATTTCAGATCCTTCTGCACAACTCGGCCTCATTACTTCTTGGAGTTTTGAAGAAGCCAGGGTTGTCTTGTCTCTCCAAGACTATTATCTATTCCAGAGAGAGATGCAGCACACATTCTCTCCCTGCACTAGCTTATCCGTTTCATGATTGGCTTAGCTAAGCACTGCCAGAAATCTCTCTGGGCTGGCAAAAAGCCCTTCTGCAGCCATGAGATCCAAGCCCTTCTCCCTGCACCCAGGGTGTGTTTTGGCTGCAACGGGGAGGAGGACTCTGACCTTCAGCTGTGAGAGCAGCCTTATCTAGACAACAGCCTGGTCATGATGGAGGGCCACAAGTTCCCCAATCCTGGCATTGGGCTCATGTTAACATGCAAGTCTGTGTGCCCAAATAATGTGCATTTGAGTTTAGTCCGATGCCCAGAAATGTAACTTGAGAAGCTAGGACTTTACACATACAGTGGTACCTCGCAAGACGAATGCCTCGCAAGACGGAAAACTCGCTAGACGAAAGGGTTTTTTGTTTTTTGAGCTGCTTCGCAAGACGATTTTCCCTATGGGCTTGCTTCGCAAGACGGAAACGTCTTGCAAGTTTGTTTCCTTTTTCTTAACACCGTTAATACAGTTGCGACTTGACTTCGAGGAGCAACTCATAGCACGCGGTGTGGTAGCCTTTTTTGAGGTTTTTGAAGACTTTGGTGATTTTTGAAGCTTTTCCAAAACTTTTCCGACACTGTGCTTCACAAGACGAAAAAAATCGCAAGACGACAAAACTCGCGGAACGAATTAATTTCGTCTTGCGAGGCACCACTGTACAAAGAGCTGAGGTTAGAGCAAATACCTTGCCAATATGGGAATTACCTTCTTAATACAGAGCTTGGATCCAGTGGCCAAATTAAGAATTTCCACTGGAGCAGCTTCCAATTCGTTAAGTAGAGCTGTTTTAATTAAGGAGTGCAGACTTTGAGTTTATGAACTGCATAACTCTCCGCTGAAGATTTCGGGGTCTGCGCTAGCATAAATTTGCCCTGCACAATCAGAGTGATGAACTGTGCAATGTAATGGAAATCGGGCCTGTTCAGTGTCACAATGGGAAGCGCCGCCTTTTGCGAATTTAGCACTGTAGGCACAAACCTTCAGTCACAAAGTGGATCTGATTATGACACAAGACACCAGAGGCCGGTGTGCTCCCCTGCTTCTCTTTTTCAGTTGCACCTGCTAGCTAAAGAGGGGTAATTTCTTTGCCTTTGATTTTCTTCTGTCAACCTCTTTAAAGCAGTTCCGTTGCTCCCAGATTATTCCGATGACTGGATATAGTTAAGTGTTGCAAATCCTTTGCGCAACCGAGTTGCCAGCTGTCTCTTATTCAAGTCGGAATGTCCTTTTGACTTGAGGATGATCAGCTGCCGCACAGGAGATGCTTCTTTCTTTTGAAATTTGGATGTGGCCGGCCTTCCATTCCCTGACCTTCTCCAGCATTGCTGGTGTGATGCTGGCTAGGTACTCGAGAGTGATGTAGTGGGAGAGAATTGCAGCGGGACATAGCTTCTTCCAGAGCAGGAGTGATGATGTCATCTGCTGGAGTGCCAGGCTAACTGGCAGCCTCTCCTAGCTCTGGTAAATGAATGAGGATTCAGTAGCAGTTTCAGTGGAAAGCCTCCTAGAGCAAGGTTAATGGGCAGGGCGAGGGCACCTTGCTCCAAAGCTCCACTTTGAGCTCCTGGTGTTTCCTTTGAAGCTACGCTTTCCCCCACCCGACACCCGACAGGCCCAACAAAGGTAGTCAGTGGTAAGGGGTGATGGGCAATGGAGGCTTGTCCATTTGGGCAAATGGGGCACTGCCCCACTGTTATGTACTGAGTTGAATAGGATCCAAAAGGCAGCAGTCTGATTGGTCC
Organism: Podarcis muralis; assembly: GCF_964188315.1. Classification (NCBI taxonomy): domain Eukaryota; kingdom Metazoa; phylum Chordata; class Lepidosauria; order Squamata; family Lacertidae; genus Podarcis; species Podarcis muralis. The sequence continues at coordinate 12,668,416 of NC_135669.1, read as the reverse complement.
TAGAACAATAGGGTCCAGAATGCAGCAGTCTGATTGGTCCACAGGAGCCACCCAATCCAGCTCCAGGTGGAAGTGAATCCGCAACCTGATTGGCCTACAGGTGAATCCCGGAATTAGCCAACCACGTGGGGCCCATTGTGTAAATAATGTATATAAAGCAGACATTCTGGGGGAACTTCCATTCCTCCTCACCACTATGAGCTGAATAAAGAGCACGAAATCCACTTTCGACTCCGAGTATATTTCACCCACCAACCTCAATCTGCCCTCAGCCAGCCCGTACTGGCCCTGCCTTCTACTTATGACCAGCCCAGGGGCTGGCACTGCCTGTCAGCTTCCTCCAAATTAATCTCAGCATTGTTCTCATAGAACTCAGCAGGGAGGTGGATGGGGACAAACCAGGATTCAACGTCTGCATTAAATCTCACTCCACCTACTGCTGGGCCTCCATGCCTCCCCCTCCGACCAATTCCACTGGACACCAGCTACCACTGGCAATAACATCTGGAGGGCAGCAGGTTCCCCGATCTCAGTTTAAGGCTCCAACTCATGGCTCTCTAAGAGCTCTATACAACCTACGGATTTGCTTTCTAGTCTCTCAAGTTACCAGCATGCCTCCTTCCTCCAGCCAGGCTACAAGCCCTCTGGCATACTGTCCTGCAAGGTCCTTTGAAAGGTGAAATAGATTGCAATCATCAGAGGCTCTTCAAGCAAACTGCTCTGGTCTTGTCCCATCACCTGGGAGGCACGAGCTTTAATGGAGGGATGCAGGGAATGCCTCTGGCCCCTGATGTAAAAAGATTACAGCCAAGCCCTTGGTGATGCTGTTACTCAAAAATGCCTCGTGCAAACACCTTGGCTTCTCTCATTTAGCTTCATATACATAGCCTCCTCCACCATTTCACAGGTGAAAGCAGGAACATGCTTGTAATGCCCCAGCTACATACCAGGGATCATTACCTTAGTCTTTCCCGCTGTCACACATTGCTGAAGGCTCTACTTTGCCTTCATCTTAATGCCATATTCATTATTCTGCACTCGCCCATTCCCCATTGCTTTCAAAGTCAAGAGGGTGATGGTTCCTTTGGATAAATTTATCATAGAAAAAAAACAGAATTGCTCTCCAATAGGTTATTATCACATCAAAACACACCTCAGTGGCTCTGGCGGGCAAAACAGCAGCCCATGCACTGAATGGTGTCAGAAGGTTCAATGCACTTGCGTTCGCAATAAAATGGTGCAAACTAGATTTGATGCAGTTGGCAACTGTATGCATGGTTATCTGGATTGGGACCTTGGGTAGGAGGACTTTAACTCTTTGCTTCCCCACCCCTGGCTGCAGACCTGGTTCAGTTTGGCAAGGCCTAGGCTTGCTTTTTTGCATAGCATCCTGCCCCCGTGGCAAATAGCAGGGCCACCACCCCTGATCTAGGCTGGTGCCACAGTGTGCAGGAATGTTTAAAGCCCTCTACTCCCCATATCAGGGATCTTATCTGGAATGGGGCAGCTATTCCAGCGTTTTCCTATTTAAAAGGCATCCAGACAATCGTTAATTACATGTGCGGCATTGCACTGATCTGGGCCCGAAATTCTAAAGGTCTGAGAGAGAGCTCAGCTCTGAGCATCTGTAGCAACTCACAATAAAAATTATAGCACAAGGCCATTCTGAAAAGGCTGAAATAGAAACCAAATAGTACAGTTCAGAGCAGTTTTAGTTAGCTCTAGCAACACAGAACCATGCATCTAACTCAGGCTGCAGCTACACAGCTATTAAAAAACGCTCTGAAAATGCTCTGAAAAAAATGTTTTTAAAGCTCACAATGGAAAATTTCACAGAGTTCCAATTTCAGCTCAACAGTTGAAAGGTGACAGTAAAGGAGCCCTGGATGGTTAAGTCCAGTCAAAGATGACTATGGGGTTGCAGCTCTCATCTTGCTTTCAGGCCAAGGGAGCTGCCGTTTGTCCACAGACACCTTTCCAGGTCATGTGGCCAGCTTCTGGTGCAATGGAACACTGTGATGGAAGCCAGAGCGCACAGAAATGCCGATTACCTTCCCGCTGCAGCGGTACCTATTTACAGTGGTACCTCGGGTTACATACGCTTCAGGTTACAGACGCTTCAGGTTACAGACTCCGCTAACCCAGAAATAGTACCTCGAGTTAAGAACTTTGCTTCAGGATGAGAACAGAAATTGTGCTCCAGCTGCACAGCGGCAGCAGGAGGCCCCATTAGCTAAAGTGGTGCTTCAGGTTAAGAACAGTTTCAGGTTAAGAACAGACCTCCAGAACGAATTAAGTACTTAACCAGAGGTTCCACTGTATCTACTTGCACTGGCATGCTTTTGAACGGCCAGGTTGGCAGAAGCTGGGACCGAGCAACAGGAGCTCACCCCATCGCATGGATTCGAACCACCAACCTTCTGACTGGCAAGCCCAAGAGGCTCAGTGGTTTAGACCACAGCGCCACCTGCGTCCCTAGCTCTGCAGTGCCACCTGGTGTCACAGTGTTATAACACATTTCTAATGTTTTATTTTTACTAATGTAGCGGAGTCCTCAGCAATTTTCACACTGACTGGCTGAGGCTCTCCAGGGTTTCAGACCCATCTTAGAGATGCTGGGGGTGGAACCTGGGACCTTCTGCAAGCAGAGCAAATGCTCTCCCACTGAGCTAAAACCTCAGCAATGTAACATGTAGCACACACCATCCAGTCGCTTATTTCAAACCAGAAAACCTTAAAACCTTGCAGCAGCATTTCTTCTAACATGATGGCGTACAGATTCAGGATGAGATTTTGCTAAATCCCAAATAGATGTTAAGCTACTTTATGAGTTACTTTGATGTTAGCAAATTTAAGAATCTGTTTGTTTGTTTGTTTGTTTATTAAAAACGGTAGACCAATGTTTGCCCATCTTCAATGTACATGGGAGATTATTTCCCCCTCGCAGTCTGTGGCTGTGGGCAGCTAAATAAATAGTGAGGGAGATCATAAACTTGATTATTACCACAGTAACAGAAGAATGACTTATATAGGATCTTACAAAAATGGCATCAGTTAGAACCAAGCTGGTGTCAGTGCTATCCTTAAAGAGAACGCACCTAACTAGATATATTGTCCAGCCCACATTTGATAGCATAGATGTGATTTACTACAGGGCCTTTAAAAAAGAGAAAATCTGGAACTGCCTAGTGGTATGTGATGATCATTTGTGCACAAATTGTATGTGGCTACAAAACACCTCTGCATTTTCCTTGTGGGTAAATATATTCCGTTTTGCTTATAGTTGCATTCCCTGACATTTAGAAGCCTATAAAGAGTGGGAGAAAGCCCTCAGAACTTAGAATTTGACAGGAATTTGATGTAGAAAAGAACCATATTTTCCTCTGATTAGAAACATTGGCTCTGTGGCGAGTACCACTGAGACTGCCAGGAGTGTCTTTGGCAAGGGGAGGAAAGTTGGGTAGCACCTGCGTCACTTTTCACATTGTTATCAGTCCCTTTTAGTATCACCTAACATCTGTCATGGCTGGTGCCCAATGTGGCTGGGGGGACAGAAAGGAAGGGAGCCCAAACAATGGGTGGAGTCAGACCCAATGACAGGCAAAGCCAAGTAATGCTACTTTTGCCCAGTGGTCTAACATGGGTTACCAGTGCCCGGAGCCGTGGGAGAGGGGAGGGAGGAAAACAGATGGAATATGCATGCACGTTCAACTGTCTAATGGCGTCTACATCACCTGGGAGAACACAGCTGCAGAGATAAGGAAAGAAGAGTCATTCCATTGTCTTGAGAGGTCACTTCCTGGCTTTCATAGAGAAGCCATTTTCAATGCACCCAGCAATGGAAACACACAGCTGTATTGAGGCAACTCTGGGTGTTGAAATTTTGCACCCCTAACAATTTTGCACCCCGGGCAATCACCCCTATGCCCCTCTACACTACTACACTGTTTTTGCCCCACCCTCCTTCCTGCTGAGTTCTGTAAGGGCAACCCTGGGACTATGGAGGGGTAAGCTGACAGGCAGTGCCATCCTCTGGACTAGAAGTAGTTAGGTGGGTACGAGTTGGCTGATAGCAGACTGAGACTGATGGGTCATTTTCCCATTTGGCCTAATGAACCAGCCTCCACTATCTCACAGCATATTGCTTTTGCATGACTTGAATTTTGGAACTGCCCGAATGTTCTTTCTTAGCTTCCTGTTTCCCGCCTGTAACTGCCCTGTCTTCTTCTTCTTCTTCTTCTTCTTCTTCTTCTTCTTCTTCTTCTTCTTCTTCTTCCTGGATCATAGCCACCCATCTTGCCCTTTAGCCCAAACTGCTGCTACAGAAATACAGTTCTGAAGGGGATGGGATATCAGGCGTCACCAGGACAGGAGTTTGGGGCAGACACCAGAGCCCCTCTCAAAGAATGATCAGGAAGGCCCAAAACTGCATTCCACAGTTTGAAGCAAGGCAAAGTAATACACATTTCCATTTAAAAGTGCCCACTCCCGAATAAGTCCAGATTCTGTTGTATCAACTGCCTGGGTACTGAAGCTCAACAGAAGATGCTCTCCTGGTAGCTCCTGTGTTAAATGAAGTGTGTAGTGTGGGGGTCTTCGGAAGAGCCTTTTCAGTGGTGGCTCCATGTCTGCAGAATGACATTCCCACTGCTCCCAACTCTGTATTTGTGTGTGTGTGTGGTGTTTTTTTTTTTAAAGACTCTACTTTTTTCCCACTGGGCTTTTATTGAGCTGATCAGTTAGTAAAGCCATTCTTATGCTGTTTTTAATGATGCTAGATATATAATTTATAAGATTTATTTTTAAGTGTTTGTTATGTATTATGTTTTTCTGTTATCTTGGGTTGTGTGTGTGTGTGTGTGTGTGTGTGTGTGTAGACCACCCTTTGACTGTTTCCTGATGAAGGGCAGTACAGAAATCTCTTAATGAAATAAATAAGCAATGCCGGCCCAACTACCTCTTGCCTCAATCTTGGCCCATCTGGTCCCAAGTTGGCTGGGGCTGATGTGGTCCAAAACATCTGGGAAGCACCAGGTTACAAAGCCTCCTTTTCACTAAATGCATAGCATGCAACTATGTCTGCAGGCTGTTTTTTTTTTTTTAATTATTATTATTATTAAAGGTAAAGGTACCCCTGCCCGTACGGGCCAGTCTTGACAGACTCTAGGCTCATCTCACTCTATAGGCCGGGAGCCAGCGCTGTCCGCAGACACTTCCGGGTCACGTGGCCAGCGTGACAAAGCTGCAACTGGCTAGCCAGCACCAGCGCAGCACACGGAAACGCCGTTTACCTTCCCGCTATAAAGCGGTCCCTATTTATCTACTTGCACCCGGGGGTGCTTTCGAACTGCTAGGTTGGCAGGAGCTGGGACCGAACAACGGGAGCGCACCCCGCTGCAGGGATTCGAACCACCGACCTTTCGATCGGCAAGTCCTAGGCGCTGAGGCTTTTGCCCACAGCGCCACCCGTGACCCATTATTATTATTATTATTATTATTATTATTATTATTATTATTAATGGGGGTGGGGATTGTGGCCAGAACCACAATGCACAAGGAAGAGAGCTTTATTCCTTCCCTCTCCAGCTGTCAGCAATTGGGACATGTTTCTGTGAGGCTTAGCAGACAAAATTCCCATTGATGCCAAGGACGACTTTTCAAAAAAGAAAAAAAAAAGCTTCATAACCCCCCCCCCCCAAGTTGGGGGTTCAATTCAGATTGTAGCTGGGGAATCAGGGGGGGGATTAAAGCCCCCCTCCTTGCATGCTGCTCACTGTGCATTTAGCACAACATAAGTCGACCCGAAAATTACCCAACTGCACCACTGGAGAGATGGAGATTCTAGGACTGCATCAGCTGGAGTCTTGTGTGTGCCAGTGTAATGCACAAACATGCCTGTTTGTTCTCTCTCTCTCTCTTAGCCCTGTTTTGAGGATTAGGCTGCTGTTGTGTCATTACTTTGATTTAGCATGTATTTAAAGGTCGCCAGGTGATGTAGCGAAACGGCTCGCGATTCAACAGCACTGACATCGGCTCCGTTTGACCTTGCTGCTGCAGTTAATTAACTTGTGTTGAGATAAAGCTGGCTGCGACTCCTTCCAGCAAAGGCAGACTTTTATTTCTCCAGTCTATTGTCAGCGGAGAGGGAAGTGGAGACTGAGCTGAAGCCTTCACATCTCTTTGTAGGCCTATATTGTGATGCTTTGGTGGGTAATTACCAAGGGTAATTATCATCCAGGGCCAGCTCCAGGTCTGAGGTGGGACCCTTCGGGGGGGGGTGCTATCATGTTAGGGGCCTTACCTGTTGAGTAGGGAAGCAGTGGCTGTACTCTGGTGAACACTCAGACACTTGGAGACTCCATTTAAATTTCCCAGAGTGCCCCTGATGTTGCATCACTCTAAGACTGCGTTGGGAACCTAAAACGGCATTTCTAGCATGCCTGAAACTTATTGGATCACTGCAAACATTAAACCCAGGTATGGCTGCCATGAACTCTGCTTTACAGAGGACATTCCTGTATTTTTGGCAGGGTTGAAGGGTGGGTGGACTTCCAGTCCATGGACCTAATCTGGCCTGCTAGGCTTCCCTATTTGGCTTATCACAGCATTTTGGGCAAGCCATAACCATCTGCCCCACTCCCACACATATGATGCTGGTCTGATTGCTGAAGTTGGACTCAGCTACATTGGCAAAGTAAAAGCACTTTACTGCATATGTGTTGCATATGCATTCTAACACTGTGGCACCAGAGGGCGCTGTGGAGTTCCGTTTTTGCCAACCCGATTTATCATACAAAGTTTACAGCGCATTGAACTGAAATGCTTCTTTGATGTGTCTAGCTCCAACCATCTTCTTTAAAACCACACCAGCAGTTTTTTTAGGAGGAGCTGGAACTGCCTGACAATTTGTTGCTCATGATGCTGCTCCTCCAATATGGACCCCCTTTTTCATTTCTTGCAGAAACCCAGTACAGTGGTACCTCGGGTGAAGTACTTAATTCGTTCCGGAGGTCCGTTCTTAACCTGAAACTGTTCTTAACCTGAAGCACCACTTTAGCTAATGGGGCCTCCTGCTGCTGCTGCACCACCAGAGCATGATTTCTGTTCTCATCCTGAAGCAAAGTTCTTAACCTGAGGTAATATTTCTGGGTTAGCGGAGTCTGTAACCTGAAGCATATGTAACCCGAGGTACCACTGTAATTTACAACCCCTTGGATTACTTGGCTGTTGGGCACCAGTAGTTTTTCAGTCTATGTGCAGAGGGCGATCTTTCATCGGGTTTTGCTTAGTTGGGCCTTAATTATTCCATCCTGGTGTCTTCCCTCCTCCTCCTCCCTTTTGGATCTGGTGAAATACAGTTAACAATTCTCTATGGCACTAAGAACCTGGTGACGAAGGGTCCTTGATTATAGCCAGCCAGCTCCATTGGCCTCAGGGACTTGACTGGAAATAGCAGCCGTGTTCATTCTTTCACAGCCTTCTCTGTAGAGGATACTCAAAATCTGGGCTCCAAGTCTATGATATCCTGGAGACAATTTTTTTATTTTAAAAAAAAGAAACTAGGGAAAGCAAATGTGTTAGAAAAGAATGTGGCTCAGAGGCCAACTGGCTACAGCTCAGTCGGAAAAGATGTTTAAAGCTGTGGCCCAAAGACCATGAACCCGAGAGAGAGGAACCATAGAAGTTTCTTCTTTTAGATGTTGCCAAGGGCTCCGTCTTATTATGCTTTCTCTGTGTGCTTGGGTATGTGGATCCAATGGTATAAAGTAAGGTGACAATAGCATTTGTACCTGGCTAAACATTGTTGCAGAAGGGACGTGGGTGGTGCTGTGGGTTAAACCACAGAGCCTAGGACTTGCTGATCAGAAGGTTGGCGGTTTGAATCCCCGTGACGGGGTGAGCTCCCGTTGCTCGGTCTCTGCTCCTGCCAACCTAGCAGTTCGGAAGCACGTCAAAGTGCAAGTAGATAAATAGGTACCGCTCCAGCGGGAAGGTAAACAGCGTTTCCATGCGCTGCTCTGGTTCGTCAGAAGTGACTTAGTCATGCTGGCCACATGACCTGGAAGCTGTACGCCGGCTCCCTCGGCCAAGAAAGTGAGATGAGCACCGCAACCCCAGAGTCGGCCACGACTGGACCTAATGGTCAGGGGTCCCTTTACCTCTACCTTAAGCATTGTTGCAAATCATTTGAACTAATGGTGGGATAGCCTTAATCATGTTTTTTTTCTCACAGCAACCTTCTGGGGTAGACCACCATTACTCCTGTTTTTCAGAAGGGACAGCTGAAGCTGAGACATAATGGCCCAGTGTGGACATCATGCTAACCCATAGTTTACTGCTTTCAGATTAAGCCTTGGTGAGCAGAGGTGGCCCACTCATGAGGCAGGGTGAAGCACCCACCTCAGGTGGGTGCCTTTCCCACCTCATTGCTTCCACTGCTGCTCCAGGTAAGCGAGGCTGTGGTGGTGGCAGAACAGCACAGTTTTGCTTAGCTTTTATTTTATTTTATTGAATTTATATGCCGCCCTATACCTGAGGGCCTCAAGGCCGTTCACAGAATAGAATTAAGATATAAAACCACAAAATACATGATAAAAATAATAACAACAACCCAATAGCCCCTCCCCCCAAAAACACACATTTTAAAAGGGCATAGGATGTCAGTCAGATCAACCAAAGGCCTGGTTGGAAAGGAACATTTTTGCCTGGTGCCTAAAGGTGTGTAAGGAAGGCGCCAGGTAAACTTCCCTGGGGAGAACATTCCACAGACAGGGAGCCACTGCAGAGAAGGCCCTGTTCTCATATGGCCACCCTCTGGACCTCTCAAGGAGGATGCGCACAAAGAAGGACCTCAGAAAATGATCTCAGGGTCCGGGTAGATTATTTGGAAAGAGGCAGTACTGTGGTCCTGAGCCATTTAAGGCTTTATAGGTCAATACTAGCACTTAAATTGAGCCCGGAAACTAGCCAGTGCAGTTGGACCAGGATTGGTGTAATATGCTCAATCTGTCTTGGTCTGGTGAGCAACCTGGTTGCTGAATTCTGCACTAGCTGAAGTTTCCGAACCGCCTTCAGAGGCAGCCCTATGTGTAACGCATTTCAGTAATCTAACCTTGAGGTTACCAGAGCATAGACAACAATAGTTAGTCTATCCCTGTTCAGATAGGGGCATAGCTGGGCCACCAGCCGAAGCTGATGGAAGGCACTCTGGGCCACTGAGGCCACCTGAGCCTCAGGCAACAGCAAAGGATCCAGGAGGTCCCTCAAGCTACAAACCTGCTCCTTCAGAGGAAGTGCAACTCCATCAAGAACAGGCTCCCAGCCATCTGGTCTAGGGAACCACCCACTAAGAGTGCCTCCATCTTTTCTGGATTGAGCTTCAGTTTGTTGGCTCTCACCCAGTCCATTACTGAGGCAAGACACTGGTCCAGCACTTCCACTGCCTCACTTGTAGATGTAAAGGAGAAATAAAGCTGAGTGTCATCAGCATACTGCTGACAACGTACTCTGAACCTCCGGATAACCCCACCTAGTGGTTTCATGTTGGTCTCCACTCCACCAGGGGTGGCCTGCAGCAAAGCCTTGCCGAAGGCCCCCTCTGACTGAGAGTGTCACAAGAGGGAGGCATTTCGGTGTAGAGCCCAGCATCCCAGTGGTGTGGCGAGGCTTCGCAAGGGCTTTTCCTTGCAGAGAAGCTCTTGCAGAGCCTCATGTCCCCATCACAGAGGCAGCTGTGAGGCATTATGCCTCAGGCGCCAAAATATCTTGGGCTGCCCTGGTGAGCCTCATTCTGGGGATCTCTGCTCTCCAGCATAGTCGCAAGGAGGAATTGAGAAAAGTTTCCTTTTGGTTTAGATTAATTGCCGCTTGCCACATTGTCTGAACCTGGGCAAACAGTGCTTAATATTAACTATGGCTCATGGAAATAAGTCCAGACTGATTTATGAAGCTGACTTGTTTTCACTAGTCCTACTTAATATTAACCACTGTTTATGTTTTGTACATAACCCTAAAGGTAAAGGGACCCCTGACCATTAGGTCCAGTTGTGGCTGACTCTGGGGTTGCGGCGCTCATCTCGCTTTATTGGCCGAGGGAACCGGCGTACAGCTTCCGGGTCATGTGGCCAGCATGACTAACCAGAGCAGCGCACGGAAACGCCGTTTACCTTCCTGCCAGCACTTTGATGTGCTTTTGAACTGCTAGGTTGGCAGGAGCAGGGACTGAGCAACGGGAGCTCACCCCGTCGCAGGGATACGAACCACCGACCTTCTGATCAACAAGTCCTAGGCTCTGTGGTTTAACCCACAGCGCCACCCATGTCCCTAAACCTATACATAACCCTAAACCATGGTTGATCTAAGATAAGAGAAGCTTCCAATCTTCTTCTCTTGGCTGTTATGGGGGAGAAGTGGAGAGGGGAGCATGTAGGTCCCTGACTTGCTCCAACTTTCCCCCATAACTTTAGCACATGCTTAGCCAAAGGTTCACCTAAGAACCACCCAATGTGTTTAAGAAGGAGGTGTGGCTTACTTATCCAGTCTTCCAAATTAAGATTTGTGTAATCAAGGTGTGGACTAGCTTCAGGCTCTAAAAAGAAATTAAAGCCCCAGTGTTCCACTAATGTGTGTTACATTTATGAAGCAAAAGAATATTTGCAAGAACCCCAGTAACCAGCACACACCACCACAAACTAGCCAGTGTTGCCCAGTGGAATATGCATACCCTTAAATGGTCTCCCCTGCGTCAGCTCATATGGGCTCATGAATATCATGGAGGGTGGAGAGGGGGAACAATGGACAAGGATTCTTTGAAAGAAAGTTCTGGCAAAGCCTACAGGGAACCTTGCCAAACATTTCTGCCCTTAATCCATTTTGAACTGCCACCGTTGCCAGCTTTTGCAGTTTTTACTGCAAGTCTCAAAATGTTAGGGTTTTTTCCATCCTTAATGTTCAGTGGGCTATGTTACTTCATGCAAGCTCAAATTTCATTTTCTCCAAAGTCATTTTCCAAGCCTCATAGCTATAAAGAAAAATCTTTCAACATGAACCAAAAAATGTGATCTGAGAGGACCCCAGGGCTAAACAAACAATTTTTTTAAAAAAAGTGTATATGTACATATGCAGATATAGGAAAGACCACATGATATGTAAGCCAATCTCATGAATATTTCTGGCATTGATTCAGTATTTTTTTTTTTAAATAACTCTTTACTGGATTTTATCAACAAGGATCATAGGAATAATAAATGAGACAAATAAACAGATCAAGTCTTCTAATGTCATTTGTACATCACAAAAACAGCATAATAAATTTGCAGCGATATCTAAGACATATGGTTCATTATTAGTGGTCAATCTTCAAGTTCTTGGTTCATGGAGTATTTTAAATTACTCCATGAACATGGGAGAGGGGATTCAAAGTGAAGATAATAATTTATGTTTAAATTTAATAAAACTATTTCTGGTTTGGCTTCAAGTTGTTGTTTTGTTATTTTATTAATTTTCTGGAATATCAAATTCTAGAAAGGCTGGATTTTTGTACCTTGCCACCATATGTGGAGATATGTACTGAGTGTGGGGCAGCCCCTCCAGCCACGTGGTGTGGTTCCAGGATTTATCATTGCCAACTTCCTAGGGGTTAGGTTCCACTTATATATGAGTTTTAGGGTTAATTCTCTATTGCTCAGCAAAATAGACTCAAAGCATTTTCTTGTCCAAAGTCTATTCCATTGACCTAGGTCAAGTTCATAGCTGAAATCACTTTCCCAATGATGTTTAATAGGGTCAAGTGAACCCACCGATGCACTGAGTAGAATTTTATAGATTGCAGATATATACCTGGGTATTGTCTTTCTGTGGATATTACAAGCCTTTCAAATGGGGCTGGTGGTCTTGTGGCTGGGTAATTGGGATTGCAAAAAAAGAAAAAGAAAAAAGGTGCAGATTTGGTGGAGTAGCAGCCAAGGGGTTTGCAAGTTTCCTAGTTTATTCTGTATTTCTTTGTATGATAGTGGTGTATTTCTGTTATAAAAGTCACGTAACTGACACTGAAATCCCATGATCCCAGGCCAGAAGTTAACAATCTCCCTTGACCTACATGACAGGATCACAAGTCCAGCCATATATGTATTCTGCTTCTTCAACCCTACACAAAAATGACGATCCTCCCTTTATTTGAGGAACTGCTGAACTCTGTGATTAGCTGTGATTAGCTAGCTCCCCAGAAATGCAGAAGGTACATTTAAGTTAAGGGGGAAAGAGACCAGTCTAAATTAGACAGGCACCCACCTCTAGCAGGGAAGCTGACACAAAAGTTTTTGCTTTTTGCTGTTCTGTCTTTTGTTGCCATAGTTGTTTCTGTTAAAGAGTCATGCCTTCTGTTAAGTTCTATCAGTTTCGTTTCCATTGGTGGAGGGAGAGGCCTCTTTTGAGGTTGGTGCCATCTTGGCTGTGACCTGCATTATTGCCCTTACTGAAGTGAGCCTTCTATCTCTGGGCAGGAAGAATTGAGCAATGTCTTTTATTTTCAGCTTTTCTGAATCCCTTTTTGTCCCCCAGTCCTTTCTTCAAGGTTTGGGGTTTTTCAAGACAGCAGGGGCTTTTCTTCCAAGCTGTTTTTCTGGGCCTTGGAGCAGAGTTTAGAGTTTAAGTGGCCATCTTCCTTCCTTCCTTCCTTCATGGCCATGCCCCCACTTGAGTCAGTATTTGCGAATGCTAAGTTATTAGCAAGGTTGATTGTGGGAAAGACCTTAGCGAAGGGGTGGGGCATCTGTTTTGAAAGCTAATTCTTTTTTTTTAAATTTAAATTTTATTAACATACACACACACACACACACACACACACACACACACACACTATAAGACACACTTTTCCCCTCCTAAAAAGTAAGGGGAAATGTGTGTGAGTCTTATGGAGCAAATGCAGGCTGCACAACTTTTGCTGAAGCCAGGAAAGCAAGAGGGATCAGTGCGCACCGATCCCTCTTGCTCTCCTGGCTTCACTTCGCTGGAGAGGCGCTGCACAACTTTCCCTCTCTGCGCAGCACCCCTTCAGCGAAGCGGGAGGAGAAACGGAGCCCCTTCCGTTTCTCCTCCCGCTTTGCTGGAGAGGTGCTGAGCAGAGAGGGAGAGAATATTTTTTTTCTTGTTCTCCTCATCTAAAACTAGGTGCGTCTTCTGGTCGGGTGCGCCTGATAGAGTGAAAGATACGGTACATTTACACAATACACGTACACAACACAGTACCTTATTTTCATAACATAAAACATAATACATAAACATAAAACATCATAACATAAAACATAAAACATACCTACATGTGTGTGATTGTGTGTGTGATTGCGACACACACACACACACTTAATAGGCACAAAGGTTGATCCCTGCTTACTCTCTGTGATAGTTTTCTTTTTTCCCCTTTTATTTTATTAACATATAAAACACATACATATACATTTACACAATACACGTACACAGCACACTATCTAATTTTCATAGCATAAAACATACCTACATTACTCTATATAATACCTACCTATACTGTACATATCAACATACCTACACACCTACCCCACACGGACACCCACCAAGTGACTTGACTTCCAGCCATTCTTGTTACGCTACTTTATTTTTCCAACTAGCTTAAACGCATTTCATTATTTTTTAAATCTCTTCTTCTATCTTGACTTTACTCTCCTTTCACTCTAACCATTTTCTGGATTCACTCAATATCTGTCAGAAATTCTACTTTTTCCACATAAATTTTGATGTATTCTTTAAAGATAGCCCATTCCTTATTCACTTTTTGTACCATATCTCCTCTTATCCTCCCTGTTAGTTCGGCAATATCGAAGTATCGCATCATTTTAGATAACCAGTCTGTTTTAGTTGGGACACTGCTGCTTTTCCAATTTTTAAGTTTTGCAAGCTAATTCTGGTTTGACTTCAAATTGCTGTTTTGTTATTTTATTAATCTTCTGGAATATCGAATTCCAGAAGGGCTGTATTTTTGTACCTCCCCACCACATGTGGAGATATGTACTGTGTGGGGTAGCTCTTCCAGCAATGTGGTGTGGTGCCAGGATTTATCACTGCCAACTTCCTAGGGGTTAGGTACCACTTATTTATGAGTTTTAGGGTTAATTCTCTATTGCTCAGCCAAATTGGGGGAGAGGCCTTAGTGAAGGGGTAAGACATCTGTTTTGCAAGCAAAAGATCCCAGATTCAGTCCCAGGCATCTCCAGATAGGGATGGAGGAAGACCATTTGCTGAAATCTTGGAGCTCAGTCAGCATGTGGAGAACACTGAGCTAAATGGACCAAAGATCTGACTTCCATTTCGTCCTTGCTGCAGCCACAAATCAGGAAACAGTTTGCTATTAAATGTGCTGTGCAGCCTGGTATTATACACATTTATGAAGATTCCCACTGAGTTAAATGGGGCTTACTTCTCCCCCAGCACACACATGCACAGCTAAGTGTCAGGACTGAAGTTTAGTGTAATCAATCTGATGTCAGATCAGCATCTTAATCTTTCTGCCTTGTCCTTGGCGCAAATAAACACCAGGCAATTAAGAAGAAAAAGACATCATGGCCTGTATCCAGCATTCTTTGTCCACTAGTGCAAAAGTTCTTGCACTAGGGGACGGGTGAGTTTTCATGCTGGTGGGTTTTGCTGGCTACATCTCTTCTCCCTTATTAATTGTCTTAAGAAACTTTGTGTAGAGGGCAGCTCAACGCACTGCAAAATGCAGTGCTGGGGAGCCGAAAGCCGGCCAGCCACCACCTTAATTTGCTCAGAGGCCCAAATTTGTATCTATACATATAAATAAGCATGCACAAATTTTATACAAATCTGTGGCATAGTCTAGTGCCCCAGGTCTTTTAATAACCAAGCAATGCCCCTGGTTCTTAGGATTGTAGCCTCAAATCCCTTTTAGCTGTTCAGCACTAATTAAGGTCAGGTTGTCAAGTAAGCATGCCATCAACTAATGGGAATAGGTTGCAAACTGGCCAAACTGCCAATCCCTTTCCTAGAACGATGCCACATTAAATTAAATCCCCCAGGCTCCTTCTACAACCTATTTTCATCATGGATTTATAGCAGGTGCACAAAAGAGGGAGAGATTTTGAAATTTTGTTTGAGGGGGGTTAATATCCACAAGTGACCGCGCATCGCAAGCAATTGGGAAATGAATGTTGGGCCTGAGAACTTCCATTCTTCGGGAACGTGTTTTCCTCTCATGGTTCTGAGTATCTTATTAGACTGGAAGGCTGATTCGGTAACATTAAATACTGGGTGGGTTCTGCTGGCTGGGAAAGGGTGTTTTCAGGGGTGGATCCAACTTTGCTGCGATGTACCTTGAATCTGAACAGAAAGCTGTTGGTGTAGGGTCCTCTCCCTTGCTCTGGACAAAGAGCGGCTATCTTGTTTTTATCCACACAGTTACTTGCAAACCACAGCAAGCTTATGTTACAGGCTGCTTAAACTAGAGCTGTGTGCAAATAGCTTCTCAAGATCCTCCATCCTATTTTCATCTGACAAAAGTGGGCTTCGGTCCATGAAAGTTTAAGCCGTAATAAATTGGCTAGCCTTTGAGGTGCAATAGGACTCTTTGTTTAAGTTTTAAATTCCTGCGAAACATCAAACTGCATGAACTGAAACGAAAATAGCTTGACTAATTTTCTCTAGCCAGTGTAACTGAGCGGTTGGCAGATCCAACACAGTGTTATATGAACGTACCATCAGGGCAAGGATTTCTGCATGAACAACATAGAAGCCAACACAATTGTGGGGGCTGGGCACCCATAAAGTCAGTGAGGAAAGCCGGCAGGTGGCAGTGGCCCTGTCTCCGAGAGAGAAGCAGTTCAGCTCCATCGTCCACAGACAGACAGACAGGTATCCTTTGGGGGGGGAGGGCGATGCTTGGATACAGAAGTAGACTCTCTCTGCCTCCGTGTCCAACTCCCTCCCTGCAGAAAAGGGTGCTTCTCTGGCAATGGAGAGGAGGAAGAAGAGGTGCCACTGTCGCCGCTGCAGCACAAACATGCAATGTTACATGCACACACCTGCACGTAGTGTGTGTACATGCAGGCATGTGCTTGTGATGTCACGTCTGCGTTGCGGCAGTGGGCACCCACAACTCTGAGGGTGAGATGGCACCTCTGATGAGCAGCGGAACATTCTTCCCTTCCCCGAACACAGCACCAAAATCTGTCCCAGGGGTTTCCCAAACTCTCGGGAGCAGATTTGGGGAGGATATAGGTTGCATGTGGGGAGGGGGGGGGAAGTCTCATTGCACACGTAAAAATGTGTACTGATGGCATGTGTTAGTTGAATACTGCCCAGGACTTCCATTCATATTGAGCTGAACTGGTCAAAACTTTGACCATGGTTAGTTGCATCATTGGAACATATTGGCATATGAGAGATTCGGCTTATAGGTGCAGTAACATTACTGTAAGCTTAGAGAACTGGCCTCTTTCATAGGGCTCATTTGACACACGGACTGTCATCTGACTTTGTTTGTTTCCCCGAGAATGTAATTATAACTCGTGCTGTGTGTAAAATCAGCCCAAGCAACGTCCTTGGCAGAGGAGCCACTTGGCATTGCTAGAGAAAAACCTTGCTTCCAGGGGAGATATAGGCATTTCAATTTCCAGTTTCTGGGTTTCTGTTTTGGCAGGGATCTTCAAACCAGTTATTCTGGACCAGAGCCATCAAAGTCAGTGGGACAGCCCCAGCATTGCGGGACCGTAGCTTTGAATTCCTTGCAGTGCACTGAAGCGGAGAAATCTATCTCTGCGACCTCAGGGGCTGCTTTGTACATACTTCAATCCTTCCCCACTGACGTGGAGCCTTCGTCTCCAGGGTGGGGTGTCAGTATAATGGATTAGTGGTGCCTGCTATCTTCTTCATCACCAGCGTCATCGCCTATCTTCATATATAAATCAGTATTGCAGATCATGGTCTTCTGTTATTCTGAGCAGTTTCTGTGAGAACCCATTTACACTAGTGTAATCCTTTTTAAGCTAGCGAAGCTTCACCAATGTACGTGGCCATTGAACCAGACTGTGCTATTAAACCGTGCCAAAATTAGCCTTTATGTTTGTGGCTGGTGGGGTGTTGTGTTTTGCTGAAGAAAGAGGCAGCTAGGTGGTATATTGAACCTAGGCTCACAATAGCGTTAACTTGGCATTATCCTGCGGTCCTGGTGCCCTCCACAAAGAAACGAACGAAGGAGGTAGAGAAATGTTGGCTCAGCCTTCCCAAGGAGAGCAGGGAAAATAGCATCGCCTGTCAAATGGAAAGGGATGAAAACAGCAGGGAGAGGAATTACATCTCCAGGCTTTCAGAAGACGATTGCAATCAAATGAAAGTGTGTAGCGTTTGACAGTTTCCCTTTTAAAATGGCTCAATTAAGGAAGAATCTGGAAAGATCTCTGGATGCCTCTCCTGTAATTAGAGATGTTATTACACCCCCCCACCCCACCCCCACTGAACATTAGGCTTGTCATCTTGAGTTCTGAAGGGCCAGCTGCAATGGAGGGAGTCCAAAGGATGCTTGACATGAGTGGGAGCCGATAGGTGCTGAGATGAGGAGGTGATGTAGGGAGGGGTGCAGTGGGACAATAGGATGCATTGTTACTGGAGGAGTGTGTTTTCCATCATCAAAGACCTTAAAAATATATATTGGACATTCCCCTATCGCAAGGATGGACAACCTGTGGCCCTCCAGATGTTGTTGGACTCCAACTCCCATCAGCCCCCAGTCAACATGGTCAATGGTCAGGGATGGTGGGAGCTGTAGCCCAACCAAATATCTAGAGTGCCACAGGTTTCCTATTCTTGCGCTAGCTAATACTCCAGCATGCTACCATGTACCTTCCCCAAAGATTTGTGGTAAGGTGCTAATTTCCTAGCAATCTGCTTTTTACTAGGTCAGAATACTGGTCCATCTGTGTATTCTGATGGACAGCAGCTCTCTAAGATCTCAAGCCAGAAATCTTTCTCATCATCTGCCTCCTGATCATTTTATTTGAAGTGTTAAGGACTGACCATGGAGCCTTCTGCATGCCAAGGGTGTACCCCACCACCAAATTGTGGTCCCTCCCACCAGTGATGTTCAAATGTTATCAGGTGTTCTGTGGCTGGTATCTGAAGACAACACTGCCCCAAAGACAGATTTGTAATTAGTCTTCCATTAGTGACATTTCCTTCCTCAAAAAATTGTCAAGTAAGTTCTAGTGTGAATGTCAGGTTGCAGACGGAGCACAATTAACTTGCCTCCATGCTGCTGGCCCCATTGAAACGGAAGGAGAGATACTGATAGAGTAGGATATGTAACAACTGGTGGGGATATTTTTTATCAGGACTATGGTGCATAGGGCAGGGTTGTATCAATCCCCAGGTTCAGTTCCCAGCATCTTCAGGTAGGCCTGGGAAAGACTCCTCCCTGAAACCCTGGAGAGGCGCTGCCAGTCAATACGAGATGGACCCAGGTCAGCCTTTCTCAATCTTGGGTCCGCAGATGTTGTTGGACTTCATCTCCCACCAGCCCTGGCCACTGGTACTGTCAGAAGCTCATCCTACACTCGAGTAGGACCCTGGCAGAGACACATGCCCAACAGGCATGTTCTCTCCCTCCTGGTCAATCGTTCGGGAGCTTCAAAAGCTTTCTTCAGCCTGAATATCACAGCGAACGATGCCAACAGACACCGGCACACTTAGGGATCCACAGAGTTTGTGCATCATGCGAAACAGACCTCAGCAACTCAGCATTTTGGCTAATCTACTTTATTTACACATAAACACACACAGAGCACTGCAACATGGCTCCCTCTCTCTCTAGCATCAGTCAGAAAAGAGAAAAAGAACAAAGGACAATAGTCCCACTTCACGGAACACAGTAACACAAACATACTGTCTCTGTCACTTCCCACTCTGTGGAGTCAAAACATATACCATCATGTGAAAGACAACAATCCCATGACTGCAATCATGGAGCAGGAAATCTAACAGTTAATGCTAGCTAGGGATGGTGGGAATTGTAGTCCAACAACATCTGGGGAGCCAAGGTTGAGAAAGGCTGGCCTAGATGGACCAGTGGTTTGATTCAGTATAAGGCAGCTTCTTATGCTCCTATGGGTCAGGGAAGAGCTGTAGCTGAGTGGTAGAGCACATGTTTTGCACGCCAAAGGTCCCAGGTTCAGTCCCTGGCATCTCTAGATATGGCTGGGAAATAGCTCCTGTGTGAAACCTTGGAGAGCCACCACCAATCAGTACTAGGCAAGATGGTTCAATGGTATAAGTTGCTATAAGGCAGCTTTTTATTTTCCTCTACCCTTGTGCTGATAGGTTCAATCCAATTGCCCCACCATTGACTGCTTTTTTTAAAATAAACAAACTACAAACTGTGGAAGATCCTATTTGACCAATTTAGAAGAAGAAGAAGAGTTTGGATTTGATATCCCGCCTTTCACTCCCCTTCAGGAGTCTCAAAGCGGCTCACATTCTCCTTTCCCTTCCTCCCCCACAACAAACACTCTGTGAGGTGAGTGGGGCTGAGAGACTTCAGAGAAGTGTGACTAGCCCAAGGTCACCCAGCAGCTGAATGTGGAGGAGCGGAGACGTGAATCCGGCTCCCCAGATTACGAGTCCACCGCTCTTAACCACTACACCACACTGGCTCTCCAAACTTAGCCCTTTGGAGGACGCTATCCTGCATTAGGTTTAAGGATTTGGGAGTAATTTGATTCTGTTTGCATTCAGAAGCAAACCTACCCGATGTATACTTTGCAAAACAAGACATGAACCAAAATTCACACAACCACCCTGTGAAATTTACACTTTTCCAAATTTTGCAATGCAGTTCTTCAGTCAAGTAATGTACATAATTGCATATATTGGGGTAAAATGTGTGTTGAAATGCATATATTTGTGAAAACACTATACAAAAGTGCATTACAGGAAACTTGATTTGTAAAAAATGTGTATATTGAGCAATATTGCACACACAAATGTGCGTCTTATGAGAAATTCACACTAAAAGGCTGGTGAATTTTCAGGAGGACTTTAAAAGAATCCCAAATTCTTGTGAAAATGTGACGAGCTGAATACTGGACAAATGAGAAAGTGTGAGAAAGCAAAGCTGATGGATATGTCTATCCCTTGTTATGTTATCCTTCAGCTGCTACATACAAAGTACTAGCAGGAACCAGTGGGGTGACAAGGGCAAAGAGAATGGGAATGTGCCCCTCATTTTAGAATCCCTTTAGTCCCGCTTTAGTCCCCCAACCTTCATGAAAGCCCATGTTTATGACAGGTTACAAGCCCATGGGGGCAAGGAACTACAGTGGTACCTCAGGTTACATACGCTTCAGGTTACATACGCTTCAGGTTACAGACTCCGCTAACACAGAAATAGTGCTTCAGGTTAAGAACTTCGCTTCAGGATGAGAACAGAAATCGTGCTCTGGCGGCGTGGCGGCAGCAGGAGGCCCCATTAGCTAAAGTGGTGCTTCAGGTTAAGAACAGTTTCAGGTTAAGAACGGATCTCTGGAACAAATTAAGTACTTAACTCGAGGCACCACTGTAGTGGCCTTCCAGCTGACTACAATTCCCATCATCCCTGACTCTTGGCCATCCTGGATGTGACTTGTGTGAGACCACAGGCTCCCCATCTCTGGCTTACCATTTCAGAAAACGATTTGAGCCCAAACGCTTTCAGTCCATCAAACCCTCCAGTTACTATGGCTAGAGATCAATCCCCAAAAGTGACCATGTGAATGGAGCTTGAATCCTGTGGCTCACGTTAGCAGGGCTTCAAACCAAGTTCTTGTTAATGAATTTCTATACCACTTATGTGACCAAAATGACTTCTAAGTGGTTTACAAGTACAAAATCAATTATAAACTATCTATGCATAATTGACACACACACAGAGAGAGACACACACTCCAGTGAAACATCCATAATTAAAATATACAATAAAACAAGCTTGTCAAAAAGCCTAACAATTGAAACATTTAAATGAGCGATTAAAATCATTAGATCAGGAAGTTCAAGTTAAGGCTGGACAAGGAGCTGAGATGAAAAGTGCAGTATAGATTTCCAAGCATCCTAAATAAGCCAAATGGTGACATCATCCTGCAGCAAAAAATATATAAAAAACTTAATAGAAAGGGATATTAATTTACCTACATTTCTATACAGAAGAGGAAGGAGAATGGAAACGAGAGAGTTCGAGTAGTGAAGCTATGAGATGGGATTATGATCTACTGAGCATAACTGTTTGGAGTCCCATAATTAGAATGTCAAAAATTGATGGCTAAGATTTACACAGGGCAGCGCAGAAGGGAAGAGGTAGCATTGCGATGTGCTATTTCAACAGAATGAGCTAAGGCAGCTATATACTTTCATTATGAAGATGGCATAAAAGCATTGGACACATGGAACTCAGAACCAAGGAGGAAATTATAGATGGGATCAGCTCCAGCCCCTGCAGACTGACGATGAATGATGAGGCTGAAATTTTCCTAGACGGCTAAGTGAGGAATTTAGAAATCACTCGGTGCTTGTTCTCACAAGTGTCTTTAATTGGCTTAAAATGAACCAAATATGCAGAATCAAAAGTGTTTGAAGCTGTGATAAAAAGGCAATGTTATGATTCAGAATATAGAACATCCACCTGGAGGAGAAATCATCCTGCAGTCTGAGAGCATTTACAAGTCTGGTGTGTTACGAATATCACTTTCTGCTGAGCTCCAAAAGTTAAAAGCAGGGCTGGATGAATCCGTCACCTTTGGTTTTTCTCGCATTCTCTTTTTCCCCATTTTAAGTTCCCCATTTTAAGTTAAAAACAAAAACAAAAATCCATGAATATCTGTTTGCATTTTTTGTGGGCATTACTCCTAATATATGCATTTTTGTACACAATTTTGCCTAACCTACATATTTTTGCACACTTCACCTAACATAATGCAATTTTGCATGCTATTTTCTGTATCTGTTTTTGTGCACACTTTCCCTTGATATGCATGCTTTCATGTGCCTGTTTTGCTTGGAGATTTGCTCTGTAAAATTAGGAGAATTGCAAAATTTGAAGGATAGTTGTATTTTAGATCACACATGGTTTGGGCAGGGCAAATTGGATCGTTTTGCACTTAACTACTAGTTAATAGATTCCTTGAGACAGAAATGAGGGCTCCAATATTCTCTTGGTGAAAAACAGCCTCCATGAATAAAAGAATAGGGGGGCTTGCACACTCAGCACAAATGCCACAAGATCACATTGCATGGTGGGGGGGGCACACACAAAAAGGCAGATGCGGAGACTAGCTGAAGGCTACTGCACAAGACCAAAATGAGTAGGCTATACCTGCCAACTCTATGGAGCTGGGATACCTTGCCCCCCCCAATTCCTCTGGGGGCTCAGCCCCCACAATATTTTTCCCACCCTGTCCGTCCCTTCTTTTCTTGCTTGCTTGATCCTTCCCTCCATGGGGCTTGGCACAGAGCAGCCGAGGAGGACATGGGCAGGTGGGCAAGCCAGCAAAGAAGGCACCTTCCCATGGTGGGGGTAGCAGCCTCTTCGGGGCCCACCCCCCAAATACCTTGGTTGCAGCCAGAGCACTGGCTAGAGCACCTGGCCAGCAGGCACTGGCAGCGGGCACAGGAGAGGCAGGCGCCCTGCTGGCACATGAGGCAAGGAGGGAGGAGAAGCAGGCAGAGCAAGCAGCCTGACCATGCTGTTGATACCACCACCAACTATCTGCCTGGGCATGTGCTGTCCCGACTCCTGGCTCAGAAGGAGCTGCTGGGGCCACGTCACTGCCACGTTTCACTCCGCTCAATGTCGTAACATCGTCAGGGTGGTGCGCAGGGCCCTCCAATAACTTTAAGAAGATGGCAGCTATGGATGGGACAGGGTTTCATACTGTCCTGTGGTGGAGATGAACAGGGGTGGCTGTCAGGCTTTGGGGAAGCAGCTTCCTCCCCCCCTTTGGCCACAGATAAGCAGAACAAAGTGAAAATACAGTGGTACCTCGGGTTAAGTACTTAATTTGTTCCGGAGGTCCGTTCTTAACCTGAAACTGTTCTTAACCTGAAGCACTACTTTAGCTAATGGGGCCTCCTGCTGCCGCCGCGTCGCCAGAGCACGATTTCTGTTCTCATCCTGAAGCAAAGTTCTTAACTCGAGGTACTATTTCTGGGTTAGTAGAGTCTGTAACCTGAAGCGTATGTAACCTGAGGTACCACTGTATATATACGCAAGTAAGGACCCACAACAGAATGGTGCCGTGTCAGTTCTGCCCAGCTGTTGTCTTCCGAACTATGCCCCTCTGCAAACCACTGCTCCAAATCTATACTGCTCCACTGTTCCTGGGCAGCTTCAGGATCCTGGTCAGGAGCGGGGGGGGGGGGGAGGGAGGCTCCTCATCAGAGTAGCTCTCCTCAGCTTGGTCTCTGACAGTGGCCTTCTGAATGCAAATGGAAACCTGCATGAGGACTCTCTGACGGTGCACAGCAAACGAATGTGTCTGAGCCCTCCCAGTGTGGAATTTATGGAGCATCTAGATCCCAAAGCCTATGCTGCCACTGTGTGTGTCTTTTCTGAGGATAGTATTTTCTGATGGGGGCATGCATCTGCATACCAGGTGCTAGGAATCACAGGTGGGGAGAATGTTTTTACACTCAGGTTCTGCTTGGGGGCTTCCCATGGGCATCTGGTTAGCCACTGTGAGAACGGGGCGGGTATCCAATTAACATGTTCCATCAGCACAAGGATTTCTGCTTGCAGAACTGAAAACAACAACACCCCTTCTGTGCCCTCCCCATGCCCCCCTCAGATCTGCCCTGGAGAGTTGGAGAACCTGTTCCTTATTCCTTTTTGTATCACATCTTGTTATATTAGGAGCCTGCAGTCAGGGACTGCTTTAGTTTTCCATATACGTACTTTATAACACTTGGAAAATATTGGGCACTTTATAAGAGTTTAGCAGCAGCAACAGCAATAGCAATTCAAATCAATAATTATAAGAATTGTGGTAAATAGTATTTGTGAAGTTCGTAACTATGTAAGGCATACAAAGGACTTCCAGCACTTGAGTTCTATATAAACGTTCAGTTATTCTCCCCCTCCTCCTCTAAGATGATATGTTCTTCATGTTAAGTGTTACCCATCATGCTGCTTGTTTGACAGCTTGGATCAGGCCTCAGACACTTGATGAAGAGAGGCATTTATTTCATGAAAATGGAGGGGGAGGCCCAGGTCAGAGGATGAGCACATGTCTTCTGCATGCAAAGGTTCCAAGTTTGTTCATTCTTCCTCTTTCTTTTTGCTTAATAGATAATGGTTCGGTCAGAAGAGCAAGAGACTCTTAATCCCAGGGTTGTGGGTTCAATCCCACATTGGATGAAAGATTGCTGGATTGCTGGGGGTTAGACTAGATGAGCCTTGTGGCCTTATCCAACTCTAGAATTGTACAATTCTATTATTATTCTTTCTCCTTTCAGACCAACATTGTCTCCCAGTCCCTGGCTTCTCCCATGTGAAAAGGACCAGGTAGTAGGGGATATGGAGGACCCCATCCCACCCTGCACAAACACATCTGACACCCCAGAGAGCCACTGCCAGTCACAGTACTGGGCCACCTAGACCAAATGTCTGACCTGGTACACAGCAGCTTCCTATGATTCTATCTTCTCAGAAATGGAATAGCACCAGAATTTGTTGGTGCCTTCCTGTCTGGGGACAGTAAGATCACGAGCGAAGATTCCCATAACAGAGGAGGGCTCTAATAACTGATAAAGCACCATCCTGGAGGAGCTGGTTTTCATAACCTCCTTACTGGAACTCGCTCATATTAGGAGACGAGATATAAAAACTTCCTTTTGCAGGACTCAGCCTGCCTCCATCCTGGGCTGAGTGAGATCCAGCAGCTCAGCCCCACCCTAACCCTAGGTAAAGGCAAAGGTACCCCTGCCCGTATGGGCCAGTCTTGACAGACTCTAGGGTTGTGTGCTTATCTCACTCTATAGGCTGGGAGCCAGCGCTGTCCGCAGACACTTCCGGGTCACGTGGCCAGCGTGACAAGCTGCATCTGGCGAGCCAGCGCAGCACACGGAAACGCCGTTTACCTTCCCGCTAGTAAGCGGTCCCTATTTATCTACTTGCACCTGGGGGTGCTTTCGAACTGCTAGGTTGGCAGGCGCTGGGACCGGGCAATGGGAGCGCACCCCGCCACGGGGATTCGAACCGCCGACTATGCGATCAGCAAGTCCTAGGTGCTGAGGTTTTACCCACAGTGCCACCCGCGTCCCGACCCTAACCCTAAACCGAGATGAATCCCTTTATTTCCTCAACCTTAATGGAAGCCCATGTTTACGACAGCTTACAAGCCCAGAGAGGCTCTCTTCTAGAGAGACAGCTTACAAGCTGAGATAGGATGTTAGGCTAGTTCAGCTTCAGTGAACTACTGAGAATTTACCCCTGAGAAGGTGCTTAATCTCTGAAGTGAGGTTTGTTGAGGATCAAGCTTGTCTGGATGTTGCACCTTCTGCTCTGCACATAACACCTTGTTCCCGATCTCATCTGAGTGGTGGGAGATGACTGTATTTATTCCGTGACTGGGGGGGGGGAGCAGTTTGCACATGCACAGTAAGGTAAAGGTAAAGGGAGCCCTGACCATTAGGTCCAGTCATGACCGACTATGGGGTTGCGGCACTCATCTCGCTTTATTGGCTGAGGGAGCCGGCGTACAGCTTCTGGGTCATGTGGCCAGCATGACTAAGCCGCTTCTGGCGAACCAGAGCAGTGCAAGGAAACGCCATTTACCTTCCCGCCAGAGTGGTACTTATTTATCTACTTGCACTTTGACGTGCTTTCGAATTGCTAGGTTGGCAGGAGCTGGGACCGAGCAATGGGAGCTCACCCTGTCACGGGGATTCGAACCACCAACCTTCTGATCGGCAAGTCCTAGGCTCTGTGGTTTAACCCACAGCGCCACCTGCATCCCTTTGCACATGCATAAAGGAGCTCTATTCCCCCCCCCCCTTTTTTTTGCTCTTTCACTTGTTACTTGAGTTGAGACAAAGCAATAAAAACAGCTGTGGAACTAGCTGGCACCTCTATGACACTCCATGTGATGCTGCAGGCAATTATGGGGAGGGCAGAAGACAGCGATATCAATTCTGGGGGACTTGGAAATAATAGGAAGCTCATCGACCTCTGGATAACTAGGATCTTCACTTGTGGATAAGCATGGATGAAGTTGTTGACTTCAGTTTTTCATTTTCCCACTCTTTAAGTTCAGTTTGCTAGGCTTCCTCATCAGTTTGCTTTTTTAAAAAAGTATTTACAAGAATTCATTAGCATTTTAACATTTCTTCTAATGAACCAGTTTTAGTGCAATCTAGACAATTTCTGTAAGTAATTTCCCCCAATTCAATGCATATCTATATGTTATTTTCCCTGATATACATGCATTTTTGTGCACTTTCCCCATGAATACTATAGCAATGGGTACATTATTTGCCTGGAGAGCTGCGCCACAAAAGTTTTAAGAGAACTGCAGATTTCAAAGTTGTGTTTCAGGTCATCTATTGTTTTGGGAAATATGAACTAGGCGGTTTTCATTAAAATATGAAGTGAACTGCATCCCCCCCCCCATCCCCACTCTGAAGAAGCAATATTTTCTTCATTATTACTTCCTGGAGAAATCCCAGACCTTCCTGAGGGCACAACTGTCTGAGATGATGCTTTCCTACTCTTTCCAGAATGCCCCTTGTGGCTTCTATCCTGATTATTTCTCTGCGGGATGTCAATAGCCGGCACAGAGTTGACACCAGCCTTAGATGAGGGGCCCGACCACATCAGACTGGTAGGAGTCAGGTGTGAATTATGCACTGTGCAGTGAAAGTGGATAGAGATAAGTTTTTCTCCCACTCATAATACTAGAATTTGGGGGGCATGTCATCCAATGAAAGTGATCAGAAAGAGTTTTAGGGCAGGCAAAAGGAAATTCTTCACCCAGAACATCATGCATTTATAGAATTGGTTGCCACCAGATTCTAGTAGCATGTTGTTGTTGTTTAGTCATTTAGTCATGTCCGACTCTTTGTGACCCCATGGACCAGAGCACGCCAGGCACTACTGTCTTTCACTGCCTCCCACAGTGTGGTCAAACTCATGCTGGTAGCTTCGAGGACACTATCCAACCATCTCGTCCTCTGTCATCCCCTTCTCCTTGTGCCCTCCATCTTTCCCAACATCAGGGTCTTTTCCAGGAAGTCTTCTCTTCTCATGAGGTGGCCAAAGTATTGGAGCCTCAGCTTCACGATCTGTCCTTCCAGTGAGCACTCAGGACTGATTTTCTTAAGAGTGGATAGGTTTGATCTTCTTGCAGTCCATGGGACTCTCAAGAGTCTTCTCCAGCACCATAATTCAAAAGCATCAATTCTTCGGCGATCAGCCTTCTTTATGGTCCAGCTCTCACTTCCATACATCACTACTGGGAAAACCATAGCTTTAACTATACGGACCTTTGTTGGCAAGGTGATGTTTCTGCTTTTTAAGATGCTGTCTAGTAGCATAGGGAGCTTCAAATTCAAGGTTAGGTCTACCAACCTTTCAAGTTCAAAGGGGGCCTCTCAGAGGCATTTAGTTGGCCACTATGGGAAATACCATGTTGGGCTAGATTGGGGAGGGGGGAGGAATCCTGTGGCTCTCCAGATGTGGCTGGAGTTCAGCTCCGTCACCCCAACCATTGGCCATGCTGGGTGGGATGATGGGAGGTGGAATCTAGAAATATATGGAAGGCCACAAGTTCCTCACCCCTGGGCTGGATGGACCTTTGGCCTGATCCAGAAATGTTTCAATGTCCTTCTACATCTGAGTTGTATGGCACTCTATAACTCACCCTGAAGGCAACACCTTCAGAACTTTTGAGCAATGCTCCTTATTTTACAACACCAGTTTCTTTATCAGAGGTGGGGAACCTGTGGTCATCCAATTACTGATACCATACAGCCTGAGTCCATCTTTCCAAAGGGGAAAGGGTCTCTGTCCTCAGCCCCTGCACACCAATACCTGTTACTAGGCTCCATCTCCCAACATCTCTAATCATTGGTCATGCTGGTTAGGACTAGTGTGAGCTGAGAGTCCAACAACATCTGGAGGACCAAAGGTTCTCCATTCCTATTCTGTACAATGGTGCCAT
The DNA here is from genome assembly GCF_964188315.1 of Podarcis muralis. Lineage (NCBI taxonomy): Eukaryota > Metazoa > Chordata > Lepidosauria > Squamata > Lacertidae > Podarcis > Podarcis muralis. The sequence goes on along the minus strand of NC_135669.1, from coordinate 12,640,196 downwards.
TGATTGAAATAATCTTACTCTTCCCTGCTCTTTCCTAAGACATATTTCAGGTGGATTGCCCCACCCCAAGGTCAATTGCAAGGGAATGGTGGAATCACCTCCATTCCTGCATCGTTAGCATTGGCAAGCCCCTAATTTTCATTCATGTGGGGCTCCAGTAAGCCAGGCACCTCGATTTAATGCCGAAATCACTCCTCTTTATACCTGGAGGCTGGTGCTCTCTGTTAATTTAGTAACAGATTTGCATTTTTATCACTTTCTTGGCTTAACTGATGAACATTAATTCCCTGCAAGTTTCTACAATTGCTGGATACTTAATTATTTGGCCAAAACCTTCTGCAGAGAGAACCTCGTGCTATAAAAATGGCAATTTCCATCTTGATCTATTTTAGTACTTTTCAGAAGAAAAGAAGGGGGGGGGGGGAGAGAGAAAAGAAAGAAAGAAAGAAACAGGATTGATCCCTGAAGCAGCTCCTGGCCTGCGACTCGGTGGCAGAATAAGAAGAATGGGTGAATAATCTGTCTGATTTCTTTAGCTGACGAATGTCAGTTCCATTTTTATATTCAAGTCTGTCGACATTGCAACAGATTTCATCTTTGCCTTTCGTTCATCAACAGCTATTCTGTTCCTTTCCATCACTCTTGCAGGCTCCCCCCCCCATTTGAAATGGGAAAAGAGGCTGATGGGGGAGCAGGGGGGGGGGGAAGAAAATTTGTGCAGAAACTGTTTTTCTTTTCGCTCTTCCAGAAACTGAAAACCTGGGTGATTGGTATTTATCACAAGGCAGGAATCTTAAGTCTGCATTAGATACTGTTACAGAGAGGTACATAAAAGATGGATATATCATTTGCCAGGGCAAAGCCTGCCGGGCTTCTTCTAAGGGGTTAAAGGTCACATGAACAGTGGTGACACGTTTAAAAAGTAATAGTGTTGCTTAAAAGAGGATTAATCAAGTGTAGAACCACACTCCTCCCCCCCCAAAAAATATATTGAGAGATGTTCCTGCTGACCAAGCGCTGACCTCAGCTTAGCACAGGCTGAGACTTGAGTTGAAAGAAGTGTATCTTGAGATGGAAGAGAAGGGCAGTCCACAGACAGAGGACAGAAGGTTCACAAGGGCCTGGAGGCATTGTGTGTGTGAGAGAGGAGGCTACTTGTCATAACCTGGAAAAATCTTGGTGTTTATATTAAACTGCATCACCTCGAAATGTCCTGATAGCAGCGGAGATGTTGAAGGGGAAGAGAAGGCTCAGAAATGACGACTATAATGGTGATAATTTGATTTATTACCCACCCTTTAGCCTGAAGTTCCAGGGCTTCTGAGAATGCAATTTTTGTATCCTTTCATGCTTCTACAATTAGTGCAGGTGGCAGAGTCCAAAAGAGACAATGCTTGCTCCTTAAAACTCCTACATCGCTTGGTATCCCCTCCTCTTTGAGTCTTTCACTTCCATTTAAAAGAGCACATTGGAAAATCAGCCGCAAGGGAGCTCGCTACCTGGATTCTGATGGTGGCCCGGAGTGTGCGAACTGCGAACATTAATGCATATTTTCAAATCAAATGCACATTCTCACCTGATTTCTCTTCTTTCTGGAAACCCCCCAACCAATTTAGCTGTCATTTATGCAAGACTTGAGAGTTGACAGCTTAGCTTTGGTGTGTATACATGTGTTTAATTTGTGCATCTCCCTGGCATGGCACAACCACAGTCATAATAACTTTAAAAAAAGGGGGGGAGGTGTGTGTGTCTTGTTTATTGACATGCAGGTCTTATGTGTGACTATAGGAGAAGGCAGCTTTTTAATTACCTGGGTGGTGATGGGGGTGGGGCAGGGTCCCAGGCCTACCCTTAATGAGTTGGTGCATAAGTTAGCAGATGACACTTGCCAGCTCATTAGCTGTGGTTTCTCTTCATCAGAATCACCAGGTCTGCAGGGCAAGTGGGTACCTGTGTCCTGGTTTGATTTGTTTCTGTTTCTGCAAGGACAAAAACGAATGGCTTCATATCACAGGGAAGGTCAATTTAGGCCAAACATTCACCACAACCTCCCAAACTATACAAGTGATCCATGGAGCAATATTATCAAACCAGCTGAAGAAGTTGGGGAAACTCTTTTCTCCTTGCCCTCAGAAATTTCAAAGGGGAAAAAACACAAGTCAGGTGCATAGATGTAGGTTTTGTAAAGCCAATTGGTCATTGCGAGAAGAGCACATTCATCTCCCCCTGAGGTATGAATTTAATAAGATGCCTTGTGGTGGCATCAGGCTGTTGGTCCAGCTATCTTGGAACTAGCTGTACTTGCTGGCAACAGTGCCTATGCAGGTCTCAGGCAGAGGTCACTTTTATACCTGGTACCTGATATTCTGTGAAGGGAAAATGCTGAGTAGAAAATACTCAGCAGTGAACTGGACGCTGAACAGGATGAAGCTGGGTGGGATCTTTTGCTTGTGAAGTATCCATTATTGGACTATGGCCTCTCCATCTGCTTTATCCTAACTTAAACGCAGTATAGGGACGTGGGTGGTCCTGTGGGTTAAACCTCTGAGCCTGGGACTTGTTGATCAGAAGGTTGGCGGTTCGAATCCCCGCAACGGGGTGAGCTCCCGTTGCTCGGTCCCTGCTCCTGCCAACCTAGCAGTTTGAAAGCACCTCAAAGTGCAAGTAGATAAATAAATAGGTACCGCTTCGGCGGGTAGGTAAACGGCATTTCTCTGTGCTGCTCTGGTTCAACAGAAGTGACTTAGTCATGCTGGCCACATGACCTGGAAGCTGTACGCCGGCTCCCTCAGCCAATAAAGCGAGATGAGCACCGCAACCCCAGAGTTGGCCACGACTGGACCTAATGGTCAGGGGTCCCTTTAACAACTCTCAGCACTCAGGATTCTTGGAGGAGGACATGACCAGAGGCACCAACTTGTGCCAAAGATTAGGGGAGCCAGCGTTGTTTGTGTGTGTGACATCACACGCTTGTTGCACATCACGTGACATCACATCAACATGTCTGGAGGAGCTGCGGCAGAGCCAAATGCAGTGCCAACAGGGCTTCAACGGCTGACAGCCCTTCTTCTCTGGTGCTTGGCCTCCTCCTGCTGTTGCTGTTGCCATTGGGGGGCCCAAAAGAGCTTGGCCCCTAGGACACAGCACCCCTGGTCATGACTGCTTAAAGTGGTATGAAACGGTTTTAACTGTGTAGTGCAGATGGTTGCAGTGAAATCAACCATCTGAGAAAATGGGCTTTGGTCCATTTGAAGCTTATACAGTGGTACCTCTGGATGTGAACGGGATCCGTTCCAGTGCCCCGTTCGCATCCTGAAGCGAACACAACCCGCGTCTGCGCATCTGCGCAGGTCGCAATTTGCCGCTTCTGTGCATACGCGTGATGTCATTTTGAGCATCTGCGCATGCGCGAGTGGCAAAACCCGGAAATAACGCGTTCCGTTACTTCCAGGTCGCTGCGGAGTGCAACCCGAAAATGCTCAACCTGAATCAACTTCAACCCGAGGTATGACTGTACCATAATACATCTGTTAAGTCTTTATGGGGTCCATAATCATGATAGCTGTCAAAGGCACAGAAGGTATCTTGCTATCTCCCTGTGATGCTAGAGAGAATGGGTTCATAAGGCCTGGATCCAGACTAAGTCAGCTGAACTCAGGTTCAACAAATATTGGGCTCAGGGGCAGAGGAAGGGTGGGGTGGGGTGGGGGGCAGGCCACCCTGGGTGTTACCACTGACGGAGTGACAAAATGCCGGGTGGCACTCACCGCGGGGGCTGCAGCACGCCCCAGCCACATGTCTCTTCTGGGAGTGGCACGGTGTCTTGGACACCCGCAGGCTCTGCGCTGCCCCAAATGGTCCGCCCACCACATCCCCCTCAGCTGTAGGGTGGCTGAGTGGGAGGAGGCAGGCAGACTCCTAGGAGGCCCCGCAGAGCGTCCTGCCCTGGTTCGCCCTGCCCGGCGGGTGGCTGGTCCTGCCCCTGGGCACAGGGCATGCGCTCCACCCCAGGTGCCTGCTTGGCTTGCTGATTGGGCTGTGGCCAACTAGCCTCCACAGTAGACCCTTTGAAAATAAAGAACCTAACTGACTCATGCCTATTAACTTCAGTGGGTCTACTCTAAATAGGACTGGCATTGGATACAACTCTTGGTCTGGATCCATGCCATAGCTCTCATGGGTATTTTCTTATAATAAGCATATTCCTTTAAAAAGAGTCTTATGACACTGAACAGTCGGAGCATTTATTCTGATATACGCAATTGTAAACTGATGAAAAGGTCTCTTGTCCTTGAAAGCTTTTTGCACACTCGCCTTTTAAGATGCTTTTTTTAGTATTTGCTTTAGCAGACTTCATCCATAGAACTTCACCTCTAGAATTCATTTTTCTATTTCTTACATTGGTGGAGTGTGTGTAAAGAAGCTGACATCTTTCAGTGGCTTCCCTAATCCTTGTCTGTGGACTGACGGTGACAGCTTCAGCAGTCATGTTGCAAGGACCACTTTTTGCTCCTGGTTTTGCTAATTCAGCACTAAACCAGAAGCATAGCAAATGCAAGATGCTGCTGCAGGGCTAACCTCTGCAGAGGGTTTAAGTTAGGGTTCACCAAGCAGGCCCCATCTCCAGAATCGACTTTCACATACCTAGATCATGCAAAATAAGGAAGAATCAGCGCCATCGGTTAACATTATTTATAAAAGCAACTAAAGTCTGGAACACCCTGTCCTAAGGCAAAATGAAGACTATCTCACCTGTGGACTGAAAGAGTCTTTCAATATACACAGAGTGCATTTCTTTAATCCATTACAAAGTTCACAGGCCACATATCTGGAATTGGAGGGCACGGCTGCCAAATCAAAGGGCTTGGCTTGTCATAGCACCTCTCCTTTGCTGCATTAGGGAATAATAACAACAGCTTTCTCTACTGAATGCTAAGCAGTGTAGCCTGCCACCTAGACTGGTTGCACAGAATGAGCAAAATAAATCCACCCAATGTCTTTAGAGTCTCTGCACCTACCCAAGGGGAGCATTTTTTTTCAGGCTGCATCCCATGTGTCACTTTTCCTCCACGGGCATACAGTGACGTAGGAAAACACCTATATACACTGCCATCCTTCCATGTAGACGCTTACAGTGAAAAATGGGGGTCAAGTGGAGAGTGGAATTGAGGTCACAGCCATATTCCTCCTATCCATCTCCACACCTTCAGCTGAAGATGTGCACAAGGTCCATCCCACGTCTAAGTTGTACACCTGTGGGCTCTTTATGCGCAGTTAGGAACCTTGTTCTGGACATTATATTAAAAGTGGATCATGTATGGACAGGAGAGGGCAGGATCAAGCCTGCTGCCTTGCTCCCCATGTTTTGGCTTAATGCGTGAATAAACTTGTGTGTGTGCAAACTGCACATGTGACAAGGACCCTTACTTTTCCAGGGTATCATGAAGAGAAAGCTCAATTATGTGCAAGGGTTCTTTAGGTGAACCAGTGGAGGTCAGGTGCAAGCATAACAGCTGTAATCCTAGTTATCCCCCACACGTGCACACTGAACGTCTGGATGGTGAAAGCTCACTTTTCTCCAGCTTCCAATTAGTGAACTACAAACAGTTCTCTCCGTGGGTGAGAGAGTAGAACAGCAGCAGCAAACCCTTAGTCGGACTCGTCCTCAGGTTCGCACGTAGGTCAGGGGCGGATCCTGCCGCCGCGTTGCCCCTCCCACCTCCCTGCGTTTGTTCTAACACGGACACAACACGCACTCTGCCTTCTCACATGACGACGGTGCACTTCTCATACACACGTGTAGCAAGAACATTACTGTTTCAGGCGGGCAACCGAGGACCCCAACGGGGTGTGATTATTTCGTGCGTTGGAATTGCCCTTGCGCCCCGAGCGGGTTCCAGATTCAAATCGAGTCGCGTCGGCTGGCGACTTGATCCGGCGTGAGCCAGCGAGAGCGCTCCCCCCTGCCCGTCCGTGGGGCGACAGGGGAGGGAGCAGCTCGGCAAGCGCGTCCCTCCGGCGTGGCTGCTGGCGCCGTAGCCAAACCTCGCCCGCCTCCCATCCCGTTCGACCGCAGCCAACTCCTCTCGACCCGCGCGTTCTCCGGGCGAGGCGGGTTGGCGTCTCTTTCAGCCGCCGCTGGGGGAACCAGCAGCCTGACAAAGGGGCCGGGGCAGCGGAGTTGAAGCAAGTTCCACGGCGTGGCGGCTTCTCGGCTATCGCGCCCGGGCGAGCAAGGCACCAGCCAGGCGTCCGGAGCAACCTCAGCATCAGCAACGTGCTTGCTCCGCCGGGAGTCGCTCCAGAAGTGCTGCGCTCGCCCGTGCGCAAACGGCGCCTCGGAGTTGCTTTCCCCAAAGTGCCGGAGCCTGCCCGGATCGCGTGCCTCTCCATCTCCCCACCCCTCCCCTGCTGAACCCGAGGACCGCCTCCCTTCCCTCTCGCCACGGCTGGGGGCAGGTCCCCGGAGCCGACCCGCCCCCCTGCTGGGGAGCCGCCGCGAAAAGGAATCCGCTTTCCTCTGCTGGATGCGTCCCTGGAGGAGCTGAGCCATGCGGCGGCGGCTCCCGCTTTGGCTCCGGAGCTTCCTGTGCTTCTTGCCGGCCTTGGTGGGACCCGCTGCAGGTAAGATGCGCTTCGCAAGCCGGGCGCTTCGCTCCCAGCGCCTGATCTGAAGATCTTCTGTTATTACTCCACCCCCCCCCCCCCCAAAAAAAAGAGCTCTCGGGAGAGACCGCAGCTCCGGAGCTCCCCGTCGTCTAAGGGAAAGCGCAGTTTCTGGGCACAGCTGGGCAGGAAAGTAGCATTCAGAGGCGCACGATCCGGATGCGTTTGGCTTCCTTTCTTTTGGAGACGGGTTCCTTGTTGCCCGGGGATCCTGCGTTGGTCTAGGGGCAGCTCAGTGCGCCACAGTTCTGGAGTTTGGTGGGTCTCTAGTTGCTATTGTATCAGATCTTTTCGCTCCGGAAATCTGGGGGCAGGGAAACACCGAGGGAGGTGCCCAAAGGCTCCCGGCGAATCTGTGGCACCCGCTGGAGTAAATGGAGAGCCATGCTTTGGGGGTGGCAGTTTCAAGTCTAGATGAAAAGGCAAAAGGGGTTGGTTGATGTTGGTGAGATAACGACCCTATGAAAGGATGATAATGGGAGGCGGACAAGAGGGCATTAGGGTCTGGGCAGCCTGGGAAGGGGGGTCCTCTTTTTTTCACTGTGTCCCCCTTCCTCCCTGCCCCATTCTTGTCTTTGTGAGTTTGTCCAGAGTCTGTGTTAGACCACCAATCCTGACCCACTGCATTTCACTTCGTAGATCATTCCTTTTACAGAGCATTTGTCTGTGTAGGAAGATTGGAGTGAAACACGTGCGGATTCTCATGAAAGCCCGTTTATAGTTTCCCATTCTTTTTGTGCATGCGCTGCGTACAACATGCCGGGATGCTACATTTATTTTTATTTTTCCTTCTGGTGCACGTTCGATCCACAGCAAAAATGTATGCACCTGCAGTGGTTGCGCTTTCCCTGTCCGAAAGGTGTAAGATGCAAAAATGTGGTGTGCATGTACTCCCCAATGCGCAGCTGCCACGTTGTGGAGTCGCCTCCCCCTTCCATGTCACCCAGAATTGAGCACTCGGCCTGCGTGCGGAGAGATCCAGCCTCACCCAGAGGCTCTTCTGCTTTGCACTTTCCATTGAGGTAACAGATGGGCCCAAGTGTGATAAAAAGAAGTGCACACAAGGGGATGCGACTGGGTAGAGGCTAGCTTCAGAGAAGAGGCTGTCAGCTGGAGGGTGACTGACCTTTCAGATCCCTGACAATTGAAGGCTCCAGGCCTCCCCTGGCTTGGGGTTCGCACACAGCTTGCCTTAGCAAGATTTGTACCAGTCCCTCTCTCTGTGGCCAGAGACAGCGCTACGGTTTTCTGTATGCTCTTAATTTGCTTCCTACCAAAGCCCTGAGCAGTCTTTCCCCCCCTTTTCTGTGCGTGTGCAGAAACAAAAATCTTCAGGCCACAAACTCTCCCAGAATCTGTCCACTAGAGGAGGCATCAAGACACACTTTGGAAAAGGATGCAGCAGCCCAAGGCAGGAGATGGAACCATTGCATGTGTCGGTTTCAAAGCAAAATCTAAAGCTGCAAAACATGCAGCACTGGAAATAATAATAACCCATCTTTATTTACCATGGAGGGAAAGTGAGGGTTTTATTTTTTTAAGTGCTTTAAATTATGGGGCTGTAAAGTATTTCTGTTTAGAATTTAGGCAGATTTGGTGGGTGGGTTGGGGGCTGGGAGCTGAGTTCCAGCTCTTTAGGAGTGAACGAAAAAGAGTTTCAACATCCCTCTGACCACCCCAATCTGAATTTGGTTTACAGATGTGATTTTTGTCCCTGAAACTTGAAAGGTGATCAGTTTGAGGCTAGTTCTGTCCTGGAGGGTAGGGTGGAAAAGACAAGAATGGTGAGATTCCTAGAATTTTATTTTTAGGTTACCCCCTCCCCCCAAAAAAATATTACTTGACCATCCCATGCCTTGGTAGGAATTAAAGAAGCAACCACTGACAGTATATTCTTGTTGGCGAGGAACAGAGAGTTCCTTTGAGTGTGGGGCTGTGGACGAGGGTCTCAACCTAGGTTCCTTTTATTACATTGAATGCTATCAAATCTGTGGATGTTGCATGCCAGTTAGTTCCCTCACAACTGGCTGTTCCCAATCTCCTGCACAGTGAACATCGAAGGAATGACTTAGTCTGAATGACAATGGCTGCTGAAGGATAATGCCAAGTGAAAGGCGTGATGGATTCACATTTGCAATGTGTTGTTTTTTTTTGGGGGGGGGAAGAATGTGACTGATTTTTCATTGCACGTTGCTTCCAGCTGAGAGCAGGCGCTGGCAACAGGATCGGAGGGAATATGCTGCTCCTGCAAGCAGGGCTGTCGATTAGCTGTGTGCCTGTTGTTAGATCAGCAAACAGGAGCCTGTACTGCTTCATTAATATTTGCGTGTGTGCAGAGAGGAAGCTGAGTAGACTCCCACAATGAATAAAGTGTAGGGTTGTGGTTTTTTTTAAAAAAAGAATTAAACCTGTTGGAAGGTTGCTGACCCCTGGCTTAAACCAAAAACTCTGTGACCTTTGGTATGGTATTCTTTTATATATATATATATATATATATATATATATATATATATATATTTAGTATTTCCACACTATTCTTAGGGTAAGATCAGAATCAGATATTTTTGGCCTCGCAGGAAGCATGTGCAAGATAAACTGTGGATGTCAGAAACTCACAGTGCAATCCTAGGTACTTTTACTCAGAAGTAAGCTCGTAGTGTATTGAATGAGAATTTTCTTCCAGGAAAGTGTGTGTAGGATTGGAGCATAAAACCATAAATCTAGACATACTTTCTTTGGAGCAAGCCCTTTTGAACCCGGTGTGGTTTGGTTCCAAATAAACATACATAGCTATGCCTTTTTGCATACTGTAGCTAACGCCTTGCACAGCTCTTTCTGTCTGAGTGTGCCTTGTTCTCCTGTGGAAACTTCATTGCACACTGGAGCACCTCGCAGGATGGCCTAGGTTGGCTGGAATGTGCATTTGCAGATGTGAAAACAGGATGCCTTCAGGAAGTCCGAGGAATTTTCTTCCACCCATAAGCCTCTGTCAGAAAGCTTTAGAGGGGAAGAATTATGACAGGGGCTTTCAGAACAAGTCTTCAATGAGTCGCTTGAGACTGGCTATGTGTGTGCATGTTGATTTTCTTATGCTGCCTGCCATGCTATCCTGACCCCAAAGAAGGTTAAAAGGGATTGGATGCAGTGTGGATGTGTGCTTTGTTTGTCAATGCAATTGGATGCTGGTGTCGAATTATTGGGGTGTGCCTGAGTCTTGAAGTTCTTAATATTCAGTGATCACTGGTTTTTAGGTTGCTGGGTGTACTTTGGCCGACTTTTTCCATTTGCAAGCCAGATTGTCCAGTGGTAGCCAATGTGGTACCTTCAAATGGTGATGGCCTAAAACTCCCATCATCTCTGAGTGTTGACCACGTTGGCTGGGGCTAATGAGAAAATGTAGTCACATTTAGAATGTGTCAAGTCGGCTATCCTTGGTTAAGCGGTAAGTATCAAGGATGCATTTCAGGTCTGTGTGAAGACTGAATAACAAGGCAAGTCAGGGTGATTTGTGGGGTCCCCCCAAGTCAAAGTGCAATGGCAATTTGCCACCCCAAGTCAGATTGGAGCCCCTGCCAAACCTCGTTTTTCTCTGTTTCTTTGCTATATTGTCTATATATCTGTGTTTCTCTAGGTCCATGGGTTCTGCAAGAATTGAGACTGTCCAAAATGTTGCCTGTAGAGCACTAAAGAGCTCTGAATTGTGCTTTGTTAAAGCACAGCAGTGGAGGTTTTTTTAATAAAAGAGTTGAAAGCATCATTTTTGTTTTAAGAAAACAAAAAACAGCACCATCCTAGAATTCTTCAGAACTCTGCTGGCAGCATTCTACTCAGCCTTGCATTGTAAGGCCTATCAGAGACCTGATAAAGCCTCGAGGGAGGCCTGTAAAGGCCTATCGGAAGAACAAACAGCCACCAGAAAGAAAGGTGGATGTGAAGCTGCAGAGTTTTAAAAATGTACAAGCAAGAATGCACACCACTTGGTCACTGCTTAATTATTTTAAGGTGAGAAAGAGACAAACCCATGTGCCCCACACCCAGAAAGGATTATGGAGGAAGTGAATCACTTTTATTTCCCTCACAAAGGGCCCCTATATCTATTTCTCCACAATTTTCCAGGCTTAGTCCACTCTGGAGAGATTCCCCTACCTGTAAATTTCATCCACTCTGGCCAAAAGGAGAAAAAAGGTAGTCATTTTGCAATTCCCCATTATAGTGAATGGGAACCAAGGACTTTGTTTGTTTGTTTTGTAAATACAGAGTAGCTCAGAACATGAAATATCAAAGTGGAGAGAACATAGAGCTACTCAGAAACAGATCACATTTTTTGAAAAAGAAGCTATAGACACAAGGCTAATCTTGGGACATATGCTCACCCCCTAAGATATAGCTTCCACTAGGGCTATACATGGTACCTTGGTTTAAGAACAGTCTGGTTTAGGAACGATTTGGTTTACAAACTTCGCAAAACTGGAAAGAGTGTCTTGGTTTGAGAACTTTGCTTCGGTCTAAGAACGGAATCCGGACGGTGGAAGGGCACCGGCGGTGGGAGGCCTCATTAGGGAAAGTGCGCCTTTGTTTAAGAATGGTTTTGGTTTAAGAACGGACTTCCAGAATGGATTAAGTTCGTAAATCGAGGTACCACTGTACTCTGCACTGTCAATTGGCTTTTTCTTGTTTCCATGTGCTTTCACCTCCCTCTAAACCCCCCCCCCTCTAGTTTTTAGTTTTCTTGAGAAACCTGAAACTTTTCAGAAGAAGTCACACTCTTGATATGTCAGTATCTGACTTTGGAAGCTGTCTTATATGAAGGATCCCAGCAATACCTACTCTGACTGGCAACAGTTCTCTAGCGTCCTAAATCGTTAATTGCCCCCCCCCCCCCCCCAATCACTCGCTACCTGGATCTTTTTTACTGGAAGATACCAGATATTGAACCTGAGAACATCTCCATGCAAAACATCTACTCTACTACTGTGCCATTAATACAGCACAAAGTGGACTAGAAGGTAGGCAATTGGAGTTGAAACTGTATCTATGTGAGGCTAATCACAAAGGGCAGGGCTTCTCTGTAGCTTTCAGTGCTTGACTAGGAGTGAAGACGTCGCTTCCCTATGGCGTTTGGTCACCCTGGCTTTTTCCTCCTCTCCCACTGAATCATTGTGCAGCCTTGGTCATGTCTCTCAGCCTTCATTCTCCTTCTGTAACTTGGGGGGTTTCCTCCTGGAGCTATTACCCAAATATTGACAGTTAAGGTTGTAAAGCACTTAGAAACACTTGAGAAACATCATATAAATGTGTGAGTAGTAAGTGATATGTGGTGAGAATGGCTTATGGGCATCTTCAGTGTAGCGCCTGAGCAACTGAAGAAAAGGCACAGTAGTAAAAGTTAGACATTCTCTGGTTCTGTGCTTTTAAATATGAGCTTGATATGGAGCACTGATCAGCATATGGATATAAGTATTATCTCTTGCTGATGTTTGCCCATCAAGCTGCTGTTAAAAAGCACAGAACAGAAGATGGTCCCATAAGCTGGCAGTGGATCTGAAGTGGTCTAGGAATGCCATTGCTAGGACAGAGCTTGACTCAGGTGGCATTGCACGAAGGGCGCAGAGACAAGTAGTTAGCTTTATACAGTGGTACCTCCGGTTGCGGACGGGTTCTGTTCCGGAGGTCCGGTTGGATCCCGAGGTTTCCGCAACCTGAGGACCGCTTCTGCGCATGCGTGCAGGGCGAAACCCAGTAAAATACTTCTGGGTTTGCCGTGGGTGCATCCCAAAGTTTACGTAACCAGAGGTTACTACTACAGTCATACCTCGGAAGTCAAATGGAATTCGTTCCAGAAGTCCGTTCAACTTCCGAAACATTCGGAAAACAAGGTGCGACTTCTGATTGCTTTCCAATTGTGCAGGCGCATCGGAAACAATAGCAGAAGCCATGCAGGACGTTAGGCTTCCAAAAAAAAAAATAAAAAAAAATTGAAAGCCAGAACACTCACTTCTGGTTTTCAATCCTTCGGGAGCTGGAACATTTGACTCCCAAAGCATTCGGGAGCCGAGGTACGACTGTACTGTACTGTGCTACCAAAAAAAGAAAGAAAGAGAGATTGTAAAGTTAGGGTTTGCTGCCATGGCTCACTCTGCTTGCCATCTCTGCCTACCCGCCAACCCCTTTGCCAACGCTCCTTCTTCCACACCTGCCAACCCCTCCCCCCTCTACACCTGACCAAACATCCCTCCCTTTACACCTTGCCCACCCCCTTAACACAGTTTCCTAAACCTCCCCTTGCCCTTCATTCACAGCTCTCCCCAAGTCTCATCCCCTTTTAGAGTATGGGGGAGGCACTTCAGAGAGGGGTCTGGCAAACTGCTCTCTGGAGCACCTCCCTTAACAGCTTGCCTGGCCATTTGCCATCCGTACTGATTGTTTGTTCACCTGCCTACTGTTCTGTAGTCACACTGGAGCTGGCGTCACCACCTACTGGTGGCCAAAACAACTATAGTGTGATGACAGCCTTACATGTTTATGTATATAGGAAGACATGGGGAAGGACTGCAGCTCAGTGATAGAGTAAATGCAGCCAGTAGCCCTTGGCTAACTGAAGATTTATTGATGTTTGTGTGAAGGAGTTTTGTCCATCCTGAAACAGCAATTAAAAAAAATAAAATAGTGAGGCAGGTCTTTCTAAAATAATTCAGGTCTTTTTCTCTCTCGAATTTATTGTTACCGGAATGCTCTGTGTCCCACCTATAGCTCAAAGTCAGTGCAATTTGTGTGTCTCTGTGCGAATATCCTTCCATATACCGTAATCCAAATACTAGAGTTCCTCCTTCCTCCCCTGGAAAGCTGTCTAGCTAATTGAGGCCAGGCAGTGCTTGGCTGTGTCACTCGCTAAGAGGTTTGGCTTTTTTAAAAACATCTGAGAGTTTGGCAGACTCTAGGCTTTTCAATTTCATATGGTGGCAGATGATGCTGGTGGGAGGTGAGGGGGAAGAAGGAAATGGCACCAGCGGATTCCTCGACAGTTGCTGACTGCTACTGTTTTTGCGTCATTGTTTCGAGTTCCTGGGATCCTTATATGGGCAGAGCTCAGACCGGATCTTGTTCGCAGATCCTGGGAGGAAAGGGACATAACTCAATGGCAGAGCGCACATTCTTTAGTGTGTGCATGTGGCAAAGGTCCCTGATCCAATCCCCAGCATCTCCAGGTAGGACCGGGAGAGACTTTTGCCTGGAGTGTCACTGGAACATAAGGTAAAGGGACCCCTGACCATTAGGTCCAGTCGTGGCCGACTCTGGGGTTGCGGCCCTCATCTCGCTTTATTGACCAAGGGAGCTGGCGTACAGCTTCTGGGTCATGTGGCCAGCATGACTAAGCCGCTTCTGGCGAACCAGAGCAGTGCACGGAAATGCCGTTTACCTTCCCACCGGAGCAGTACCTATTTATCTACTTGTACTTTGACGTGCTTTCGAACCGCTAGGTTGGCAGGAGCAGGGACCGAGCAACAGGAGCTCACCACATCACAGGGATTCGAACAGCTGACCTTCTGATCGGCAAGTCCTAGGCTCAGTGGTTTAACCCACAGCACCACCCGCGTCCACTGGAACATGCAAAGCACTGAACTACATGGACCAATGGCCAAAAATCATAGAATTATAGAGTTAGAAGGGACCCTGAGGATCATCTAGTTCATCCTCTCCCCCCCCGCCCCCCGCAATGCAGGAATCTCAACTAAATGATCCATGACAGATGGCCATCCAACCTCTGCTTAAAACCCTCCAAGGAAGGAGAGTCTACAACCTGACTTGGTATAAGGGTTAAGACAGTGCTCTGTGCTCCTTCGTAACAGGGGAAAATGCCTATATTCTGGTGCAGAATTCAGCAGCCAGGTTGCTCAGCGGAGCAAGCCGGTTTGAGCATATTATACTGATCCTGGTCCGACTGCACTGGCTACTGATTAGTTTCCGGGCCCAATTCAAAGTACTGGCTTTGATGTATAAAGCCTTAAACGTCTCTGGACCGCAATACCTCAAAGACCGCCTTTTTCCACATGAATCTACCCGGACCCTGAGATCACCTTCTGAGGCCCTTCTTCATGTGCCTCCTCCTTGAGAGGTCTGGAGGGTGGGAACACGAGAATGGGCCTTCTCTGTAGTGGCTCCCCATCTGTGGAATGCTCTCCCCAGGGAAGTATGCCTGGCGTCTTTACTATACACCTTTAGGCGCTAGGCAGAAACGTTTCTTTTTAACCAGGCCTTTGGTTGACCTGATCAACATCCCATAACCCATAACCTTTAAAAAAAAAATTTCCGGGGGTATTATTGGGTTATTGCTTTTATTTTAATTTTATATACTGTGATCTTTTTATGTGAACTGCCCTGAGACCTCCAGGTATAGGGCGGTATATAAATTAAATCAATCAATCAATCAATCAATCAATCAATCAATTGATTAATTGTCTTGAGCCCTGTTCAGTTGTATAGCACTGTTCAGCTCTGTTGCCACAGATGGTGCATCTCTTTTTTCCTCAGGTTGCTACAAATCAACTTGCAGGTGACCGGTTTGCCTTGCAGGTCGAACTGTGGAGTGGGATGCTCTTAAATAGTGACCACACACCAAGTACCAATCTGCCCTGGGGATGGAGCAGGGGCAGCGAATGTGGTAGCCCTCCACATGCTGTGTTGGACTCCACCTCCTCCCAGCCCCAGCTAGTATGGCCAAGGATCCTGGAGCATCTCCTTTGCATCATGCAGAAAGTCTCTGGCTCAATGACTGGGTAGGACTGGGAGAGACCCCTGTCTGAAATCCCACAAGGCTGCTGCTAGTCAGTGCAGGCAGTCCTGAGCCAGGTGGTACAATGGTCTGACCCAGGATAAAGCAGCTTCTTGCATTCCAGAGCTGTAGTCCAATAACATTGGAAGGGTTACATACTGGTTTCCCCTGGATCATTCCAACTGTTAGAGTGAGAAAATCGTTCATGCCAATGTGTCCAAAAGTTCAAAGTCTTGCTCAACCAAGCAAGCATTGAGTCACCTCTTTCCATAGCTTTCTTCAGTGTTTGCTGTTTAGATTAATGAGATAAGGATGCTAAAAGGCTCTATACATCGGTGGGTGTTATAAAAATAGTAATTCTGGAGCATGTCAGTGAAGCGTATGAGGGATTATGATTTGTGTTCTTTTAGCAATGTTTTTCAAGTCTGGTTCTTCACTTGTTGGTTTAAGACAGCCTTTGACGCTGGCTTTGTGGGGCTGATGGGAGTTGCAGTTCAAAACATCTGGAGGGCACCAGGTTGGCAAAAGCTGGTCCTTAATCGATTTTGTCTTTTGGAAAGGAGACACAACCACCCCCTGCAGAGCATCTCATTTGCCTACAGAAGGTCCCACTTTCATTCCCTGGCATCTCCAGGTAGGGCTGGGAGAAACCTCTGCCTGAAATTCTGGAGAGCCCCTGTCTGTCAGTGTAGATACTATTGGGCTAGATGGATCATTGCACTGACTTGATATATGGCAGGTTCTGATTTTCCTGTGGTCCTTTGGGCTGTGAGCTGTCACAGCAAGACACAACAGGGGCTGCTATGAAGGCCTGACAGTGGAGAGAACTGTTGCAGCAGGACTCTTGGTTTTCATGATGAAATAGCAAAAGGCTCGGGCCACATACAAGCCTTGCCAGTGGGTAGCCCGCTTCCCTTTGGTGTTTCTCCAGTAGGACATGGAACCTATGGCTCTTCTGATGTTGATGGGCTCCAACTCCCATCAGTCACAGCCAGCATTGTCAAAAGTCAGGGATGATGGGAGTAGTAGTATAGAAACATTTGAAGTGCACAAGTTCTTCACCCCTTAAGCTAGAGTGGTAGCTCCCAATTAGGTAACTACTGCAGACCCTCTGTTTTTCAAAAGCCAAGGCATGGACCCCCTACTTTTGAAAATCTTGATATCTCTGTGGTAGTTTTTGTTGTGCAAATGGTGCCACCATATCCTCCAATGTGTCCCAGTGTAAAACTGGGATGCACGTCTTTTGGGCCGTGTTTCTGCACGGATCACGTGAACCGCGTGTGAGCATGGCACCCAAAAGCAGAATGTCCCAAGCAGTAGATGGGTATGAGCCATGGATCCCCTGGGTGGGTTACATGGACTCCTGGGGTCTGCGGACCAACAGTTGGGAATCACTCTTCGAGAGGCATGCGTTCAATTCATAACAAGTGAGAAATTGAACCAAATGGACCTCAAATAACGTTCTGCTTGCTGCAGCTAAGGCTCTGTCTTAAGCTGTTTGAGCAACTAACCACAGGGACCCTGGGCTGGAAGAAGACAGGCAATTTCTCCCCGCCCCCCAAAGGACCACCTTAAGGTCATTTACAAGAGTGTCCTGTGGTGGGGTCAATGGTTTATAGTTATTGGCATTTTGGATGTCAGTTTTGTGTCCATTTAATCTCTTGCATAGAGATTGACCTGTCTGTAGTGTGTAGAAAGCAGAGGGGCATCGTTGGGGGACAATGACATAAATTTCATTGGAAGAGGAACGGGTGAACAAACTCTTGATGTTATGGATGGCATTATTAGGTTGTGTTATAGCTTTGCCAGAGTAGACATGCAAACAGATTTGGCACCGAGGTCTGACTCCGTTCCTGGCCTCTATGTCCCTATATTTGCTGTTGCTGTTTTAGGTTGGGAAACCATCTGTAAGTAACTAACTGTGGTCAGTTTAATAATAAGCCAGCTTCGAACCTATATTTAGCCGTGGTCTATGAAACTGACTTGTTAAATCAGAAGGGCATGTTTTAAACCAGAATCCCGGCTTTGAACGTAACACGGCTATTCTTTGTTCTGCTTCTCATGTAACGTTGAACCAGAGTTTCAAACCAAGCGGCATGCACCAGCAGGCTCCTCATGTGTTAAACTAGAGTTTAAAACCAAACTCTGGTTTAACTCACTCGTGGAGCCTCCTGGTGCACGATGCTCAATAATGCTCCATTCACTCTTCAGCTGCTCCTGCCTTTGCCACATGGTGTAGAAACAAAAGGCTAAGCTGGCTTTGCATTACGTTCTAAACAGCTCAGAAAGATAGGATGCTGTCTTATGAGTCAGGGCATTGGCCCATCTAATTCAGTTTTGTCTACACGGACAGGCAGCAGCTCTCTAGAATACCATATTGGCCTGAATATAAGCCGCACTTTCCCCCCAAATTCTGACTGTGAAAATTTAAAGTGTGGCTGATATTCACAACCTTATAAGCGGCAGAGTGGCGCTGCCCCCCCCCCCCCGAGAGCAGCCCAGGAGCGTGGGGCAACAGCGAATCGCCTGCCCACAGATCCCAAGCCTCTCCTGAGCACTGGAAAGAGGGGGGAAGGGGGGAAGGCAGCCTAGGGGGGGAAGGTTCCCCCCTAGGAAGCAGCCTGGGTATTGTCTCTCTCTTCCCCTTCAATTTTCAAGGTGTGGCTTATTTGTGGGTGTGGCTTATATTCGGGCCAATACGGTAATTCCTAGTTATCTCTGGAGATGCCAGGGATTGAACCTGAGACCTTCTGCATGCAGAGCAGGTGTCCTATCGCTGAGCTATGGCCCCACCCCCACCCAAGGCTCACTGTTTTCTTCTCACCAGCCAAAGCCAGGACAAACCTTGCCTTCTGCTCATGGTTTGTTTGAAGAGGAACCTACACCTCATGAGCAGGGATTTGAACCTACGTACACCCCCCCCCCCAAGCTGGGATGCAGGTGGCGCTGTGGGTTAAACCACAGAGCCTAGGGCTTACCGATCAGAAGGTTGGCGGTTCGAATCCCTGTGACGGGGTGAGCTCCTGTTGCTCGGTCCCTGCTCCTGCCCACCTAGCAGTTCGAAAGCACGTCAAAGTGCAAGTAGATAAATAGGTACCACTCCGGCGGGAAGGTAAACAGTGTTTCTGTGCGCTGCTCTGGTTCACCAGAAGCGGCTTAGTCACGCCGGCCACATGACCTGGAAGCTGTATGCCGGCTCCCTCGGCCAATAAAGCGAGATGAGCGCCACAACCCCAGAGTCGTCCACGACTGGACCTAATGGTCAGGGGTCCCTTTACCTTTACCTTACCCCCCCCCCAGCCGCAATCCTACATGCTATCTGCTCCACCCCACTGTTTATTGGAAATGATCAGAAGGAAAAGCTGGGGGCAGAGCTAGGAAAAGTTCTGCTGTTCCACTGCTGCAGAACTTGCAGTGCTGACCACCACCCCCCCACTCTTGTCAGTGGTGTGAATCTGAAAAAACGATGAAGCTGGTTAAGGGCGCCAAGGCAAACAAAATGATTTTAGCCTACATGCTGCTCTTGTGGAGACAAGAGGGTGACTTGCAAATGTTCCCAGTAAGCTCTGGTCACCTCCCTGACCTGCTTTGGTGGTGGGTAGAGAAAAGGGCTCTTTAAGCTATGGGATGTAAGAAGTAGCCAGAAGCGACTTGGGGAGGGACCAAAGAACACTGGGTTTTGTCTTTCTTCCCTTGTTATGGGGGTGGGGAAATGGCCTCCATTGTGCAACTCTTTTCTCTCTTTCTGCTGCCGTAATCTTGGGGAGGGCGAATTTGCAACTGAATTCACAGGCACTGTTAAAGGACACTAAAAAAAAGAGAAAGAAGTGGTTTTGTTGTTTCATGGGGTTTTTTTTTCTTTGCAAGAAGAAAATGGCCCTGCTCATTCTTTGCCTTGTTAGGATCAAGACAGATTAGCTGTTTTTAAGGTGTTCTTTTGAGCCTGACGTCTATAGCAACAGTTGGAGGCAGGATCAGAATGTGAAATGGCTGTGGGACCCTGAATGTTGAAGCGTCAAACAAATCGAAGTGTCCAAGGGGTGGGAGGTGACAACACTGAATGTGTTGGGTGGGGGAATCGTTGCTGATAATGTGTAATTGGGTGCTTTTTGGGGGGTAGCAGATACTGAAATCCCTCTCCAGAGCCACACAAGAGATGTGGAAAGTTCAGGTGGCCCCTTTTCCTTACTCATCCTTGCAAGCTGCAAATGACTTTCTTTTAGCCATTGTGCATCATCTTTCTAGCCAGAGCAGCAATCAAGGCTGCTTACAATAAGGTAAAGGTAAAGGTACCCCTGCCCGTACGGGCCAGTCGTGTCCGACTCTAGGGTTGTGCACCCGTCTCACTCTATAGGCCGGGGGCCAGCACTGTCCGGAGACACTTCCGGGTCACGTGGCCAGCGTGACAAGCTGCATCTGGCGAGCCAGCGCAGCACACGGAAACGCCATTTACCTTCCCGCTAGTAAGCGGTCCCTATTTATCTACTTGCCCCCGGGGGTGCTTTCGAACTGCTAGGTTGGCAGGCGCTGGGACCGAGCAACAGGAGCGCACCCCGCCGCGGGGATTCGAACCGCCGACCTGACGATCGGCAAGTCCTAGGCGCTGAGGTTTTACCCACAGCGCCACCCGCGTCCCGCTTACAATAAGGTACAGATAAAAAAAGGATACAGAGCTAAGTCACCCAGCTGGATAACCTGTATGAAAAATATAAGAAGCCGTAATCATAAAAAAATGAATAAAATTGAAGGCTAGGTGGAGTGAAAATGACTTGGCAGTGGCCATAGCAGTTAAATTTTAACAGATCTGCGGCCATCATGCCCTGTAATGTTGTTGAGCTGCGGGCAAGTCTCATTTCAGTTGTTTGTGGGGGTAGAAGCAGCTGTTGGTCGCTAATGGGTTAACATTCTGCAGCCCCCTGACTCATTTTTATAAACATCTGCTAAAAGTAGAAGATTTGGATTTTCTCTGTTCACGAGGGATTTGCATGTCCTTGATTCAAGGGCTTCTGATGGGTTTTATTTCATTCCCGGATTAATAAACTCGGAGTAACCGGCTGTCGCATGGGCAGAGTTACTTAGCTAGCCATCAGCATTAGTTGGCATTTGGGAGTGGTTTCAGACTGAAGCCAGCTCCAGTCCCTGCCTGTGGAAGCGCTAAGTGGGAGAGAATTGACAGTGGCAGAACCCTGGAAATTATTCCTCCTGCCGGCAGCCTCCTGGAGAGATGATGGAGAATGGAACTGAAGGTCTTTGAAATGTGCTGGGATAATGGCGGAGGAAGGGGAAAAACTCATTTCACCAGGTCATAAAGTGTCCAGCCTGAATTTAGCTGTTAGCCAGCATGCGGCAACCTGTGCACAAGGACGGGGGTGGGGTGGGGGTGGGGAATTGATGTATCGCAGCCCATGTGCCCATGACAGTCGACAGTAGCCCAGTGACCCTAACAGACTTGTTGACATGCAGTGAGCAGAAGGATGCATTGCTCTTTCTGCATCTCAGGTCTGAACCATGAAGTAGTAGTAAAACATGCCACTAGGCATGTGAAGAGTGACTTTCCGTATTCGCTGAATAATTTGTGGCCAGCCTAAGGAAGGGGCAGGGTTTCTGGGTTAGAAGTTATGACTTGGAGGCAGACTTCAGCCTTAAGTTTTGCAGAGCCGTGAAGTCTCTCTTTCTCTCTCCCGCCCCCAGGAAACTTTGTTCCATCTTTCCTAGTTTCTGTAACTTCTAATGACATTTCCTGCACAATTCTGAAGCTACATTGATGAGGGCTAGAAACTTGATTTTTTAAAAGTGAGTTTAAGTGAGCAGGGTGGGATGGAAGAATGCACTCAAAGCCTTGAAAGTAGCATTCTCTTCTGCCCTCCCCTTCCCACATCCTTTGCTGCTCAAGCCTTGTCTCATCCTCCTCAAAGCCTTGTCACTCTGCTTTAGACATCAGGCCTTCTAAGGAGGACTCCTGTCACTTCGTGTCTTCCATACAGCACTTAATACCCTGATGGCTGGCGTATAAAGGTAAAGGTAAAGGTACCCCTGCCCGTACGGGCCAGTCTTGACAGACTCTAGGGTTGTGCGCCCATCTCACTCAAGAGGCCGGGGGCCAGCGCTGTCCGGAGACACTTTCCGGGTCACGTGGCCAGCGTGACATCGCTGCTCTGGCGAGCCAGAGCCGCACACGGAAACGCCGTTTACCTTCCCGCTAGTAAGCGGTCCCTATTTATCTACTTGCCCCCGGGGGTGCTTTCGAACTGCTAGGTTGGCAGGCGCTGGGACCGAGCAACGGGAGCGCACCCCGCCGCGGGGATTCGAACCGCCGACCTTTCGATCGGCAAGCCCTAGGCGCTGAGGCTTTTACCCACAGCGCCACCCGCGTCCCAATTATGGCTGGCGTATAATAAATGCCAAATGGTAGCAGAATATTGTTTGCAGGGCTGTTTGCTCAAAATGTGGTGTTTTCCGATTTACAGAAGTGTTTTGGAGCTGCATCCCAAATGCTAAGGGGGCTGGAGCAGTGCTTGGGACTATTTTGTTGGGAAGATGCATAAAGGGGGGCTTGATATGACAGAGCCTTGCAAACTTATACAGTAGTACTCCGTGTTGCGTCCGCTTCATGTTGTGTCTTTTCGCGTTACATCCTGCGGCAACCTAGAAGTACCGGAATGGGTTACTTCTGGGTTTTGCCGCTCGCGCATGCGCATAAGCGCTAAATCATGCTTCGTGCATGCGCAGAAGTGCCAAATCGCACTCTGCGCATGCGCAGAAGCGTCAAATTGCGCTGTGCGCCTGCGCAGACACAGTGCTTCAAGTTGCTGGCATTTCACGTTACAGACGGGCCTCCGGAGCAGATCCTGTCTGTAACACGAGGTACCACTGTAAAGTCATACCTCGGGTTACAGATGCTTCGGGTTGCGTGATTTTGGGTTGCGCACCACGCCGAACCTGGAAGTACTGGAACGGGTTACTTCCGGGTTTTGGCACATGTGCAGAAGTGCCGAATCATGACCCATGTGTGCGCAGACGCAGCGCTGTGGGTTGCGGACACTGTGGGTTGCGAACATGCTTCCCGCACGGATCACGTTCGCAACCCGAGCGTCCACTGTACATCATATGGAGAAAGTGGGTATAGACCTGCTTTCCAACTGCATTACATAATACTAGAACTCAGGGTCATCCAGGGAAAATGCAGAATATCCCAGGTTCAATTCCTGGGATCTTCAGGATGGCAGTGGCGGCTGCCAGTTTGGGTTGTATCCGATGCTAGTCTAATTCAGAGTAGAGCTGCTGAAGTTAATGGATCAGAGGACCAGCTTAGATTCATTAATTCCAGGGGGTCCCCCTTCCAATGAAGGTGGAGATGGAATTTCTCTCCCTCTCTCACAATACCTGAACTCCTGGACACCAACAAAGTTGAAGCTTGGGAGATTAACAACAGATCAAAGAAAGTACTTATTTGCGCAGCACATAGTTAAGCAATGGAACTGCCTTCCACAGGAGGGGCAGTGATGGCCGCATGGAGGAGAGGGCTGTCAATGGCTACTAGTCATGATGGTTCTGCTTTGCCTCCACAATCAGAGGCAGCAATACTTATGCATACCAGAAACTACAGGCTCTTCTTACATTCTTATGGGTCTGTGTAGAACTTAGTTGGAGACAGCCCGCTGCCTCTGAATATTAATCACTAGGAAACACCCGTAGGATGAAGAGGCTACTGCCCTCACGTCCAGCTTGTGGGCTTTCCAAAAGGCATCTGGTTGGCCACTCTGAAACAGGATTATAGACTGAGTAGGCTTTTAGTATGATCCAGCAGATTGTTCTCATGATACTGACAGGAAGGGAGGCATGGATTCTGCACCAGTGCAGAAAATGTGGTAATGGGCACAGAATTCAGCATTGCAATCCATATTTGTCTTACTTTTCTCTTTACAGTGGTACCTTGGTTCTCAAACTTAATCCATTCCGGAAATCCATTCCCAAACCAAAGCGTTCCAAAACCAAGGCGCACTTTCCCGTAGAAAGTAATGCAAAATGGATTAATCTGTTCAGACTTGTAAAGAACAACCCCTAAAACAGCAGTTTAACATGAATTTTACTATCTAACGAGACCGTTGATCCATAAAATGAAAGCTATAAACAATGTACTACAGTCATACAATCAATCAATCAATCAATCAATCAGTCAGTAGCTGAACTGGGTTCCACACAGCTGCAAAAACAAAAAATGCAAAATAAATAACAAAAGCAGACAGACCTCAGAGTAATGTTCAAAACGGAAGTGTGGCACTCAAATCGTAAGTGTAAGAATCAAATTGTCAGTGTAATACTCAAAACGGAGCACATTCGACTTCTGAAAAAAGTTCGCAAACTGGAACACTTACTTCCGGGTTTGGAGTGTTTGGGTTCCAAGTTGTTTGAGTACCAAGGCGTTTGAGAACCAAGGTACTACTGTATTTTAAAAAGGCAGATCACATCCACACCACACATTTAAAGCACTATTATACTATTTTAGGGGTGTTTGGGGAGGGGGTAGTACCTTTGAGGGAGACACATAATGCTCCTTCTGGGGCAGCTTGCCTGTCTTTGCTTCCTAACCTGCACTCAGCTTTCACCTGCTTTCACCTGTCAGCATGCGACAGTGGCCAAATCCCGGACAATGGCTTCAACTGGCAGGCTAAACCAGCTGAGGTTAGCCGATGGGTCTCAAACCCTCAGTGAGTTAGAGACTTCCTTTGCATGTGAAGACAGGCTGTGGTGAATTGAGTGGTCAAGTCGGTCCAACGGTCCAGAAGGTGGTTTCTGCATGTGCTGCAGAGGAAAGTGAGGGGCAGATAGGGCTCATCAACCTGGGAAAGTGGTCCATCTAGGAAAAGCAAAGCTCTGGTCCTAAACATCCACTGCCTTGCAAGATATCTTCAGGAGAAGAAAAGGCTAAGGAGTAAACCCTATACAAATCTCAGCTGAGTCCCTAAGACAGTTGGATGGCACCTGGTACACCTCCTTCTGGCAACTCCTGCAGCCAAGCTGGTGTCAAACGTATTGCTCTGCTTTCTTTTGGACCACATCATCAAGGCTGAGAAAGGGTCTTTTCGTCTGGGCAGCCTAGGGGCTCCATAAACGCTGCCCAGGCTTGTGCCCCAAACAGGTCACTTCGGTGCTGCTAACGCAGCAGTTTTACTTCACCACTAGAGGAATACTCCGTTGTTTCTTGAGGCGGACGGATGCCAACAACAATACCACTTTGATTGTCTTGGCTTCCACCAAACACTCATGGGAACTGCAGTTTGTTAAGGATGCTGAGAGCTGTTAGGAGGCTCCTCACAGAGCTAAAATTCCCAGTGCCTGTAGCAAACTACAATTTCCAGTGGTTTAAAACATTGGCAGACAAACTAGAAGGCCCAATCGCCTTCTAAATCCGGCCCATGGACGGTGTAGGAATCAGCATGTTTTTACATGAGTAGAATGTGTCCTTTTATTTAAAATTCATCTCTGGGTTATTTGTGGGGCATAGGAATTTGTTCATCCCCCCCCCCCCAAATATAGTCCGGCCCCCCACAAGGTCTGAGGGACAGTGGACTGGCCCCCTGCTGAAAAAGTTTGCTGACCCCTGGTTTAAAATGTATGGTGTGGATGCGACCTCAGTGTCTCTACCCGCTATGGCTTGTAAAGCACGGAAGTGCATAAGGAGGACTTGGTGAAATCTCAGAAAGCACAGGGGTGTGTGTGTCCAAATTAGATTTCCAGTGGGTGGGGCCTCCCCGACATGCAATCACATTGTTCCCTCCCCACAATTAGGCTAAGCAGAATAAATTATACATAAGGTGCAAATGGGCTTAATTTCCATAATTTATACAAATTGCAGACAATGATGGCCGAGGAAATTTCTGTGCCTGAGGCAGAAAATGAAATGTTGCATACTCCCCCTGCACAATATAAATAGTAATGGAGCTGTCACCTGATTCATCAATTAATTGGCAAAGATCTTTGTTTCTTTCTTAATTCATTTATTTAAATTTGTGGTTGCGTATAAACAGATGCTCCGAAGCATTTATCTTTTTTTAGGCGATGCTTGGGTTGTACCAGACATCTTCACCTTAGAAGAGGCCTTCTTTCCTGTGATTCCAGGATCTACCAGGTCAGCCTGTCTAGATAAGCCCGGGGTGGGAAGAGGTCTTTCCTGGGTCTCAGCCAGTGGATGGCCTTTCCTTAGCACAGGCTGAACGTTGGAAGATTGGAGACAAGCCAAAGAAGGTACTGCTTCACGCAGTGCATAATTCAACTATGTAATGCGTTCCCACAAGAGGCAGCGATGGCCACAAACATGGATGGCTTTAGAAGAGGATTAGACAAATGCATGGAGGATAAAGCTATCAATGGCTACGAACCTCCAGGGATGAAGGCAGCATGCTTCTGAGTAATTGTTGCTGGAAACCACAGGGAGAGAGCGCTGCTGCACTTGGGTCTTGTTGCGTCTTGCTGGGACTTCCCATAGGGATCTAGTTGACCACTGTGAGATGCTGGATCAGAGGGGCTACGGCCTGATCCAAGAGGCTGCTCTTACGTTCTTATGGCTGCATCAATATATTTTGCTGCCCAAGGCAAAGGACATGATGGCATATCCCCCCCTTCCCCAGTTCTGCATACAGAAGTTGAATCTTCCTTCAATACTAGCAGTGGGATTAGGTTCTCTTTTAGAACCATAGAATTGTAGAGTTGGAAGGGAGCATGAGAGTCATATATTCCAAGCCCCTGCAAAGCAGAATTCTTTTGCCCAACGTGAGACTCGAACCCACAACCCTGAGATGAAGAGTCTCAAGCTCTACCAACGGAGCTGTTCGGGACAGAGGCCAGCACAACAGTTAGGGGGATGGAGGATGAAATGTGTGGCAGGCTTGCAGCTCTATCTTCCAGCAGAAGGGGTCTCATGAGGGACAGCTGGGGGACTGTCACCACTGGCCCTTAGTACAGTGGTGCCTCGCAAGACGAAATTAATCCGTTCCGCGAGTCTCTTCGTCTTGCGGTTTTTTCGTCTTGCGAAGCACGGCTATTAGCGACTTAGCGGCTATTAAAGGCTTAGCGGCTTTAAGAAAAAGGAAACAAACTCGCAAGAACTTGCAAGACCATTTTGCGAAGCAAGCCCATAGGGAAATTTGTCTTGCGGAACGACTCAAAAAATGGAAAACCCTTTCGTCTAGCGAGTTTTTCGTCTTGCGAGGCATTCGTCTTGCGGGGCACCACTGTATTTTATTCATTATTTTACATAAAGTGGTACCTTGTGTTAAGAACTTACGGTAATTCGTTCTGGAGGTCCATTCTTAACCTAAAACTGTTCTTAACCTGAGGTACCACTTTAGCTAATGGGGTCTCCTGCTGCTGTTGTGCTGCTGCTGCACGATTTCTGTTCTCATCCTGAAGCAAAGTTCTTAACCCGAGGTACTATTTCTGGGTTAGTGGAGTCTGTAACCTGAAGCATCTGTAACCTGAAGTGTCTGTAACCCGATTCATTTTTGAATCAATCCCCGGGAATCATCCCAAAGCAATATAACCATGAAAACAACAACATTAAAACATATGTACAGTGGTACCTCGAGTCAAGTACTTAATTCGTTCCAGAGGTCCGTTCTTAACCTGAAACTGTTCTTAACCTGAAGCACCACTTTAGCTACTGGGGCCTCCTGCTGCTGCCGTGCTGCCACCGCATGATTTCTGTTCTCATCCTGAAGCAAAGATCTTAACCTGAAGCTCTATTTCTGTGTTGGCGGAGTCTGTAACCTGAAGCGTATGTAACCTGAGGTACATGTCAATGTATTTAGAAGATTGAAAATCTCCACTCAAAAGGCTTGTTGGAAGAGGAAAGTCTTCGATAAGCACCCAGAATACTGCAAAGAGGGCACCTGTTGGATATGTAATGGGAGGGGGCTGTAAAGGGTGGGTGCCACACTCTGAAAGTGTGATTCCTACATCATACAGAACGGACTTCCCAATAAGAGGGCATCTGTGGAATGCATTAATGAACTGGGCGGAGTCTGTATTTTAAGTATCCTGGTCCCGAGCTGTATAAGTCTTTGCCTATCAGTACAACAAGCACCTTGAATTTAACCTGTCAACTAATTGGCAGGTGGCAGCAGTTTTTCAGCAGAGGCATAACGGGACAGCAATGGTCTGCCCCAGTGAGCAGTTGAGTCACTGCATTTTCTGCTGCAATTTCTGGGCCTTGCGCATTGCCATAGCCCAGCCTTGAAGTTACCGGTGCACAGATGACAGTGGGCTGGTTGTCCCAATCCTGAAGTGGCCATAGCTGTGTTACCAGCTGACGCCACTGAGATTACTTGGGCCTCTAATGGCAGAGGTAGATCTAGGAGCATCTGCCTCCTGAAGTGGTTGCCCCCTCCTGCCCAATGGTAGGACTGGCCCTGTCTTACCCTTTACCTGCTATTGGATCTTTGGCAGTGCTAAGGATTGAACCCAAGACATTATGCATGCAGAGGTGGTGAGGCAAGCTACAGTCCCTCCCTTAAGTTAGCAAACTTATCCCACCTCTCTTCTGTAGGACTGAAGATAGTGAACATGAGATTTCCAGGCAGACTCCTATACAGTCACTGACCTGCTTAGCTTCAGCAATATTGTCATTTAGACTGTCATATGCTGTCAGAATATGTCTTGGGACACATTATTTTAAGATGTCACTTGCCTTCTGCATTTTTTTATATAACAAGAACCTTGTATTAGTATTATATAATTTAAAAATTTGGTGTCCAATTAATGGGAAACTCTGGTTTAATTTAATTAACCCAATTAAATGAAACGCTCTTGCCATTTAATCACTTAAATGGTGCAGTCCTGTGCTTGTCTACTCGAAAGAAAGCCTCATTAAGTTCCATGGGGCTTATTTTTAGGTAAGTGTGTATATCACTGCATCTTAAATTTTGCAGCCCTAACTGACAGCTTACTGTCCTAGCAGACTGTCTCCCTGTTGAATGACAGGGCCGGCTCCAGTTGCAGAATTTGTCTCCTTGTTACCATAGCTTTCTTGGCACAGATTATTTTTTAAATTTTGCATGCAGAGTACACACAGCCTTGTCAACCAGATGGTGGAGAGAGACAAATAGATGCGAGGATGAGAGGAACTCTCTCCTTTGCCTTTTGCAGCAGCCAGATGTCTGAATGATGCTTGGAGAGGTCTAGTTTCCTTCCAGTAGCCAGAGGCAAGAATGGATATTGGATTTCACATACCTGCATGTTAGAGATTCTCAGATCGGGGTTAAAAAATGGCTCTTTGATGGGAAGCCCAGAACCTTCCCTTTCCCTGAAGGTGGTTTAATATTTTGAAGGCTCAGGGAGAGATGCTATTTATCGCATTAGCTTCTCATATATGGGAGGGTGTGTGTTGCACAAACTATCAAGACTTTACCTGCTGATATGCCTTTGTGGCCTTCTGCTGATCAATATTTGTTAAGCTTTCAAGTGAGTAGGTGACCACTTCCTGCCATGCTGTAAACTTAGCTGGCATGTGATTGGCACCTGTCACGATCCTAAGAAAAAAACCTGAATGCCCAGGGAAGAGCTGCGCCTAAATGTACAGATGCATCTCCACAGCAGAAGGCATAAAAAGATAATGCTTTACTGATTTACATCTGTTGCATTCAGAGGCCATTGGATGATAGACAGAAGCAAATAAAGACCCTCTAGCCCAGAAGTGGATGGAAGACAAATGTTGGCCCAGCAATGGACCACTGAGCAATTTCTAGTGCGCCACCAAGGACAGGGACAGCCAAAGGGCTTCTCAGCAGCTGTTGTTGGACCACAGCCCACATCACTTCTGGCCAGTATAGCCAGAATGGTCAGGGATGTTGAGAATTGTGGTCCAGCATCGCAGGTTCCCCCATCCCTGAAGCAGATCTAGGTGTAATCCAGCAAGACACTCCTTATATTAGTAAGTATGAGTACATGCTCAGGATCAGATTCATTGTTCCATAACTGTTAAGAGATCCTGTGTCTGCCTTATGTAAGCTTACCATAAAGAGAACCTTCTGGATCAAACCAAATGTCCACATTGCCCAATACTTTCTGTCCCATGGTGGCCAAACAGAAGTCTCCAGGAAACTCACAGAAAGACTTCAAAGCAATTGTCTTTTCCATGTTTTGTTTTGTTTTGTTTTGTTTTGTTTTTTTTGCATACACGCCCATAACAGGTATTCAGTGACATATTGCTTCTGAACCTGGAGGTTTCCCTTTAGCCTGAAGATTTCCATTTAGCCATCATCATGGCTAATAGTCACTGTCCAATACCCTTCCAGTGGGGGGCCAAGCTTACCGAGTGGCTGCTGGGACCATATAACACAGTCCTAAAGGATCTACACTGGCTCCCAGTATGTTTCCAAGCACAATTCAAGGTGTTGGTGCTGACCTTTAAAGCCCTAAATGGCCTCTGCCCAATGTACCTGAAGGAGCATCTCCACCCCATTCAGCCTGGACACTGAGGTCCACCTCCAAGGGCCTTCTGACGGTTCCCTCACTTACAGAGAACCAGGTAGAGGGTCTTCTCGGCAGTGGCACCCTCCATGTGAAATGCCCTCCCATCAGATGTCAAGGAGGTAAAGAACTACACATCTTTTAGAAGACCTGAAGGCAGCCCTGTATCAGGAGGTTTTTAATGCTTGACATGTTATTATGGTTTTATATGTGTTGGAAGCCACCTAGAGTGGCTGGCGCAACCAAGCCAGATAGGCAGGGAATAAGGAGGAGGAGGAGGAGGAGAAGCCTGCCCAATTGGCAGGCAGTATGATGGACTGAGTGGGTGTGATCTAGGCACAAAGATTTTTCTCTTGCCTAAGCAGCAGAATGGTACCTTCTGCCCTTGAGGGTCTTTCTACCTTCTCCACAATAAACCTTCACGGATGCCTGACTGGAGAGCACATACTACAGCTCTTGGATCCAAGTGCAGGCTTAGCAACTCTGTGATTGGTCCCAGCACCTTGTCAGCTCGTGGAAGAACCATGGCACCATGGTAGATGCTGAGCACATGTTTTTGTGTGCAGAAGGTCCCATGTTCAATCCTTGGCATCTCCAGGGATCAGTCAACTGCCAGCAGGAAAGACCACTGCTGGATATCCTAGAGAGTAGTCAATACCGGACTGGGCTACCTGGATAAATAGTGGCGCAAGGCAGCTGTGCTCCCAGGGACAATCTAGCTGTTGAATAGCAACTCTCCTCTCCCCTCAA
This sequence comes from Podarcis muralis, assembly GCF_964188315.1. Taxonomy (NCBI): domain Eukaryota; kingdom Metazoa; phylum Chordata; class Lepidosauria; order Squamata; family Lacertidae; genus Podarcis; species Podarcis muralis. Next base: position 12,609,544 of record NC_135669.1, on the reverse strand, counting down.
AAGTTTCTGCAGCCGTGAAGCCAGGGCCGGCTCTAGCATGGAAGTCCATCCTTAGGAGGCTGCCTACTCTGTCTTTCTGTTCCTGCTCCCCATCATGTTCCCTCAACAGCAAGGAGAAGGAGAAGCATTGCTCCAGGAGCTGGCTGTGGGTCCTCTGCTGAGGCATGGACTTTTGCAGCTGCCTGATGATGCTAGCCCATGACGCCAGTGTGAGCATGGTTGCTCCTGTTTGGATGTCAGTCAGTGGGAGTTATAGGGACCTTGTTACCACATGGCCGTTGTTGTTTGCAGTGAGTTTGTGCTTCCATTAATCTTCGTCAAAAAAAAAAAGTTCCAGACCTCTGCAGGTGCTTTTGTCAACCTCACAGGAACCTGCTAATTGCTCTCACGGGTGGCTAATTTAAGCCTCGTGCTGTCATCCCTCGCTGTAGTGTCGGAAAATAAATGCCGGGATGCTTGGATGCTAAGAAAAGCCAGTGGGCCGCAGCAGATAAATCAGCAAGGACCACGAGTTGCCCATTCGTATTCTAAGCCTTCCTTTCAGTATGACTCTTGTGGCTGCTGCTGGGGTTTATTTTGGCCTGTAGCGTCTTGTCATGAGTGGAAACTGTTGGTGTTGGTTTTGACACACCGGTTGTGTGAATTAGCCCTAAGGCCATGCATTAGAGTGCAGTTCAGCTAGCATGGATGTCACTACAGAGTCCCATAGATCTTAGTGTTTAGGCCACGTCTGTATAATAACAATCCATTTAACATCTGTGCGTGGCAGGGATGAGGCTGCTGTTGGCATATGGAGTGCAGCTCAAGCTTCTCTTTGAAAAACAAATCTGGATTTCTCTGAGAAAGGGCTAAAGGAATTATTTGAAGTCTTCTGAAAAAAAAAGAATCTTAAAATGCGCAGGATTTTTTTTAAAAAAGAACCCAGTGTATTTAAGCTTGTCAGAAACAATCTGAGCATCTTGATTTTAAAGGGCGAGATTGTTTGCAGAGAGGAAGAAACTCTGACTTAGCAACATGCTTTTGGAAAATAAGCTTTTGTATGCTTTGAAATGCTTCTCACAGATGTAGCTGTTCTCTGCCTCCTTCCCCTCCCCTAATTTTACATGTTCTGAACCTAAAAAGACAAAGTGAGCTACATAACTCTGGGGATATGTAGATAAGGGTGGCGAGGAACGAATAGATTTCATACCAGCTAAACCTAACTTACTACGGTTAAAAATGAGCATACCTTTCTTAAAAAAAACATGTTCAGCTCCTAATATTGGGGGCTCCCTTCTCAGAGGCCTCAGTTTATTTCCCCATTTCTATTTAAAGGGATGTCCTCTTATTCATTATCTCCCCCGGCTAATGGAATGCTGAGGAATGATGCCATTGGACTATATTATAAAATGTATAGCCATCCCGGACCTTCCAGATGTTTTGGAGTACAGTTGCCATCATCCCTAATTGTTGGCCATGTGGGCTGGAGCTGATGGGAGTTGTTGTCCAGAAGATCTGGAGGGCGCCTGGTTGGGGAATACTGCTCTACACCAGTAGTCTTTTAAAACCCAGGTTCACCCCGCTTTAACCCAATTGTGCATTTGGGGACCCCTTTCTTAATCTTTTGCCATATACAGTGGTACCTCGGGTTACATATGCTTCAGGTTACAGACTCTGCTAACCCAGAAATATTACCTCGGGTTAAGAACTTTGCTTCAGGATGAGAACAGAAATCGTGCATCAGCGGCAGCAGGAGGCCCCATTAGCTAAAGTGGTGCTTCAGGTTAAGAACAGTTTCAGGTTAAGAACAGACCTCCAGAACAAATTAAGTACTTAACCTGAGGTACCACTGTGTTTGCCTGGTGGTAGTGCTGTGATTGCGACCCACCATGGAGGAGGCTGTGACCCTGTTAAGATTCCCAACGCACCAGCTGAAGACCATTGCTCTACACCGTATTATAATTAAACAGTGTAAAGCGATTTCCTGCATTTCAGGGCCACCTGCAGTTGAGGCAAGGCTCAAGTATGTATCTCCTTAGCAGTTGTACCACACGCCTCTTGAAGACAAAGTGACGCTCTGCCGGGAAACCGTTCCCTTTCTCCATTCTGAGATGTGATGACTCTGTCTGATTTGTGGGGCAGATGCGACAAGCCTGCCAGATGCATATCACATGACGAGGCAGAGTGCTGAAATTGGCTTAAAGGGAAAGCCGGGAGTCCTCTATTGGAGGCCGTGCCCCGTGGAAAGGGATTTCCGAGGCAGCAGGGAAATGACTATACTAGGGGCGGCCCACCCCCCAGATTGCCTAGCTCAAGGATAACCAGCATGGTGCCCTCCAGACATCATAGGACTCCAATTCCCATCAGCCCAGGCCAGCTCAGTCAATGGTCGGGGATGATGGGAGTCAGAGTCCAACGCCATCGGGAGAGCACCGCATTGCCTACCTCTGCCCATGCTCATTCTAACAGCATAGATGGGCCTTTGTCAACCTGGTGCCCTCCGGGTATTTTGGACAGCTGGAGCTTCTGGGAGTGGTAGTCCAAAACATCTGGAAGTCACCAAGCTGGAGACAGCTGGCATAGATGCCAGGTGACTCAGAGGAGGGGAAGGGAAAAGAAATCAGTGCTTCTTTCTTAAAACACAAGTTTAGTCAACGTGGTAAAGGTGGAGAACATGTTTTTGGATGTCCAGATGTTTTTGGAGTCCAGTGGTTACTGGCAGCAGGCACCATGACCAGTGGTCAGGGAATGAAGGGAGTTCTAATCTAACAACATCTGGAGGGCTATTGGTTCCCCATCTCTGTGGCAAGGTGTTGTGATGTCACCTTCTCCAACTGGGGGCTAATGCCCAGCGGCGCAGGAACCCTCTCCGGCACCCGGGGCAGGGCATCCCATATGGAGTGCGCATGAGCGGCATCCCTTATGGACTGCGCATGTATGGCATCCCGCGTGTGCGCACTCCATACGGAATACTACACATGCACACATGCTTGTGCGCGGCGATCGTATGGGCTGCCGTGTGAGTGGCATCCCGTATGGAGTGCGCATATGTGGCAGCCCGTATGGATGCCGTGCAAGCGGCAGCCCATACAGACTGCGCATGTGTGGTGACCGTACAGGATGCCGCACATGCACACTCCGTACGGGCTGCAACTCGTGTGCGGCAGCTGTACGAGTGTGGCAGCCCATGCAGACGTCCGTATGGACGGCTTGCGAGAGTGGCATCCATACGGACTGCATGTGCCCTCGGCTGCTCTACAGCTGGGGGGGAGGCAGGGGCCACCTTGTCACCCCCCTGAGTGGCACCCGGGGTGGGCCGCCCCCTCCACCCCCCACTTCGTATGCCCCTGCTCCTGCCATAATCTTTGAATGGCTTTAGGAGCCATGGCTGTGTTTGTGCCCACTTTAGGAGCACAGAAATCTGCCCTATAGTGAGTCAGACTATCAGTCCATTGAGCTCAGTATGGCCTACACTGATTGGCAGCAGCTCTCCGGGGTTTCAGGCAGCGAGTCTGTCCCAGGCTTGTCTGCAGAAGCCAGAAATTGCACTTGAGATCCAAGGCATATTTATTTATAAAAGTATTCGTACGCTGCTCTCTCAGAGAAGAGCAGGGCAGTGCGCAGCAACATTTAAAAGCCTTTTAAAAGCAATGCAGAACAATTATCAAAACGACTAACCACTCAAGGAAATTCTAAACAACTGCCTGTCAGCATAAAAACGTCTTCAAGAGACACAGGAAAGCCAAAAGCAAATGGTCGCTGGAAGAGTGTTCTATAGCATGGGACTTGTGACACTAAATGGGCGACTTCTGGTCTGGATGACCTCAGTGACAGAGCTGGGATATTTGATTTTAAATTAGTTTTTATTGAAGTTTTTTGTGTTACAAAACAGACAGATAAACAGGGAAAGGTACCTCTATCGCCTCTACTGTCAGTTTATAGTCTTTTTCACGGTTTGCTTACACTTAAGTGAAAGATACCTTTTTCATAGACATCTTGCAGTTGAGGGAAAAGACAGGAGGAGAGAGAGGTGGGGGGTATTGTTCTTTTGTCCTGTTGTCTAGTGTTACTGTAGGGGTTTGTGGGTGGGTTCTTTGCTCCTCCATATATTTATTTTTATTGATATTGCTAGAGATCAGGGGATCCCAAGCTTCATTGGCTGCATTTAGTTGACTGCAGTGTAGCTTGTCTGTATGTGTTTGGGGGGGGGGAGAATAGGTTGTTGGGTCAGGTTAGCATATTGATTTGTATAAGGATGCGGGTGGTGCTGTGGTCTAAACCACTGAGCCTCTTGGGCTTGCTGATCGGAAGGTCGGTGGTTCAAATCCCCATGACGGGGGGAGCCCCAGTTGCTCTGTCCCAGCTCCTGCCAACCTAGCAATTTGAAAGCACACCAGTGCAAGTAGATAAATAGGTACCACTGTGGTGGAAAGGTAAATGGCATTTCCGTGCGCTCTCGTTTCCATCACGGTTCCGTTGCACCAGAAGCGGTTTAGTCTTGCTGGCCACATGACCCGGAAAGCTGCTTGTGGACAAACGCTGGCTCCCTCGGCCTGAAAGCGAGATGAGCGCCACAACCCCATAGTCGCCTTTGACTGGACGTAACCATTCAGGGATCCTTTACCTTTACCTTTCTATTGATATGTATGCTGTTGTGGGGGGATTGGTCGTTGTCCCGTTGTGCTCTGTATGTAATAAAGAGGAACCACACCGGGTTGAAGACGTCCTGTGTTTGCCCCATGCTAGTTTAAGTTTGTTGGTTAACTTATCTAGTAGGGCCGTTTCCCATACATTTTGGCCCTGGTGGTCTGTAAGGACTCAGGTGAACGTTAAGGTGTCCTTGATGCTTATGGTGAGAACAACGACATGTGAGTGTGCTACTTTCTTCAAATTGGGATCAGCCACAGAGAAAATAGGTATCATTCATATTCAGTTAGAGCTGGCACAGATAGAGCGGCCTATGATCCCTAGGGAGTCTTCCCCCCCCCCCAATTTGCAGTAAGTAAACAGTAAGCTCCTTCTTGCTTTGCTTTGTAGCTCATTGCAGCTTGCTCCAGTCGTTCCCCACCACACTGATGGCATTTACCCACTTTTTACTCTAATCCTTCTTTGTCTGTTTGGCTGCAAAGCTGCTGTTTGTAATTACACTTAGGAGGATGGAAGGCATCCCCCCTGCCCCAGCCACTAATTCTCCATCCCCCCCCCCCCGATTTCCTCTGGATTTACAGAATATTTTCAATGGCAAGAAATTATCTGTGATGCGAACGGCTGCTTTCCGTGCCGCTGAAATTAGAGGCAGCTTAAGCGCGTGCCTCTGGAAAAAGCGCTACAGGAGATCTTGATAATAACAGCATCGCACATCTGTGCCATACCTTCGGTGCTCTCTCCCGCCAGCACATTGAACACGATGCTGCTATTTTAACCATGGGTTTGTAAAAGGAACGTTGAAGGTGGCGTCTTTGCAAAACCCACCGCAGGATCAGCGAGGAGATCTTGTTTTGGCGTGCGCGGGATAAAATTTCTGTTTGAGTTCTGAGCTGCGAAATAGCTTGGCTGGACTAGGAATGGGCATGGAGGGTGGTTGGCATCCTAAGAGTGGGGGCAAGTTGGCAGGCCGAGTTGCACCAGAAAAAAGTGTCTCGAGAAGTAAAGGGGCATGAAGTCTGATGAATTCTGACCATTATTTCCCTTATGCACACCCCTTCGCTAGGTTAGGACACAGGGCCGTCTTAAGCATATCCGGCGCCGTGGTGCAAAGCTCCCTCCGGTCCTCCTCCCATTTCCCAGAGTTTTTTTTAGGGAGGACGGCGCTGCTGGCGGGGCTGGAGGAGGCAGGCAGTGGCTGGAGGGTGGCTTCTCTGGCAGGGAAGAGGCGGAGGCTGGACACAGCGCCTCCCGGCTCAGCTGGCTGCTTTGTGCCATGGTAGCCATGGCAGACGGAGGTTCTGGGCGCAGCGCTGCTTCGGCATGGTGGAGGCGGACGAGAGTGGCGAGATGATGCCGGGAGGTGCCGCGTCCAGCCTCTGCCTCTTCCTTGGTGCCCTCCAGAACTTGGCGCCCTGGTGCCCCACGCCACTAGCCTTCATGGGTAAGATGCCCCTGTTAGGACAATCCTTGTAGCTTTCATAAACCATGGTTTACTAAGCAGGGAACAAGCACTGTGGCTGGGCACTCCCTCCTCTCCTCCTGTACAGTGACCTTTGACCTAAGATTTTGGCTTAAGGCAGAGTCCCCTGTTACACCTGAACCAGAGAACTCTGACTTCGATTTGGTTAACCATGTTGCCTCACCTTGTTTTCCAGGGTATCAGACAGGGTGTCTTCTCCAGCTTTACCTGCAGATGATGGCAGTTGAGACCGGGACCTTTTGCATGCAATGCTCTACCACTGAGCTGCAGCCCTTCCCCACTGTTTAGAGCACGAAATGCTAGGCTAGGTAGATCCTTAGTCTTGTCAAGCAGAGGTTGTTAACGACTTGGCATTTATAAATCACCAGAAAATGCACACACATAAATGCCATTCTCAACAACCATTGCAGCCAATGTTTGCATTAGGAAGAATGTGGTGGTGGAGTTCCTTGGGCTGTGCCAACTGAGATTCCAGTCGGGGGGGGGGGGGGTTGATGGTCCCATTTTCAAATGCTCCCCATTGCAAAAGGTTCATTGCATGTTGAAAGCAAGCACGTACAGTATGGTTAGGAACAGCCATCTCCCTGGTGTGCTAGTTTATTACCAGCAGGGAGGTGTGTTATATGGGTGAGTATTCAAAAAAATACGGCACATACATATACAGACACTCCAGTCTGAAGTGGTATGGTCTAGAATTCTACAACCTCGTTTATACCATCTCATTTTGGATAATGAGTAGAATGGCTCTCAACCTTTGGAATTTTTCATATGGCTGACACAGCCTTTTCCCCCCTTTTCCTTTTTTTTTTTACAAACTCTGAAACAACCCATCTAATGACATCTTTTAGTACGCTGTAACGAGAGGCAATGAAAGCGGTGTTCATTTAGGCACTTTTAGACTCTGAATTTGCAAGTCTTGTGTGTGTTGCGGTGGTGAGGGGAGGGTTGCTCTTCAGTTGGTGATGTTCATGTCCATATTTCAAAATGTGGTAAGCCACCCCCCAATGCTGTGTTGGGAGCTCTCCTGCTCATTCTGCTGAGTGGGGCCCTGGACCTCTGCCCCCAAAGGCCCACTCAGTGGGGATGGAGTCTTTCAGAGAACAATTTGAGGGCTGGGCTGAGTGTTTAAACAGGGCGGCTGGTGTGCTTACCTAGGAGTGCCAGTTTTAAAGGGAAAATCATTCAAAATGTTTCTATTTCCAAGAGGGACTGGCTGAAAAGGGAGTTGATTTTTTGATTTGGTGTGTGTCCAAATGGGTTGGTCTCACTTGGCTGTTTTTTGAATCTGAAACACCCTGGCCTAGTGGTAAACCTTTACTTCATACTATAGATGGGGAGTCACTTGACTGAATGCTCCCCGATATGAAAAAAGGTATACTGTGCATGAAGAATGAACAAATCAGATAGCACTTTCCTGTGATATAATTGCATATTCCCCTCCTCTGTTTATTCTGACCTTCATTTCTCTCCTCTTCCTCTGTCTCTCTCCCCCCCCCCCCCCCGGCTTTTACAAGGTAAATCCCTTGGGGAAAGGACCTATCCTGCCTAGTCTTGGTAAAGTACTGTGTACATAGATGATGCAAATAATAATAATAATATCTGGATGAGCCTTCCCAACGTGGTACCCTGCAGATGTTGTTGGATTACAATTCCCATCATATCTGACAACTGGCCATGCTGGCTGGAGCTGATGGGAGTTGTATTCCAACAGCATCTGGAGGGCTCAAGGTTGGAGAAGCCTGACCTAGATGCAGAGATTTTGTTTTTCATGGGGAAGCATCTGGTCATGTCATCACATTCATCTGTAGCCTGAAATGCAGGTTTACCACCTCAGTGAGGACTAGTGGCTTTCCTTTTAGTGAGTGGGCAAGTGTTCACCCACCCACTGCACAAATTCAGCCCTTCTCTGTTGCTGTGCCTGCCTTTGTGGTCTTGCCCCAGCTAAGCATCCTAGAAAGTAATGGGTCCACGGTTCTCCTGCGGACTGGAATGTTTGGCCAAGAAACTTGTTGGAACAACATTTGCAGCCGGTCAACATTTGCGGTCAGGAAGCCAAGAGCTTTCCTTTCATCTCCCTCTTGGAGTCTGTTGCCATTGGGGAACGTGGTGCCTGAGCAATTCAGAACATGTCATAGCCTAAAGCTCTGGTCACCTTCACTTCAAAAAGGATATTGATCAAGGGGATGGAGCGACTCCCCTTTGAAGAAAGGTTGCAGTGTTAGGGACTTTTCAGGTTAGAGAAAAGGCAAGTGAGAGGTGACATGTTAGAAGTTTGTAAACATACACATGACATGGAGAAAGTGGATAGAAATAAGTTTTTCTTCCTGTGCTGGGCCCGGGGGTAACCCATGAAACACGGTCCAGGACCGGTCCAGAATCCGAAGGTTCCACTAGCAGTTAGTCCGACAGGGCCAAGGCAGGAGACGAGGCAGAAAACCAAGCAAGGACAGGTACAGGATCTCAGGCAGGCAACCTGGGTCGGGGTCCAACAGCCTTTTATCTTTGTCGGGGTAATGACCGGTCCTGATCCCCCAGCGACTCACCTCCCTGTTTCGCCCAAAGGTGAGCACTCCTCCTGCGACTACTCAGGTCTCTTCTTCTCTCAGACCTTAGTCTCTGCATCTCGGGAGACGTCGGTGAGTTACTAGACCCAGGGGCCGCCTCAGCCTCCTCTGACCCAACTGGTAGTGGAGCAGCTGTAAGTGATGGCTCAGCTGATGGAAACAAGGTAATCCCTGCATCTGGAGCCAGGGCAGGCTCAGGCCCCTGACTCGGCCCAGCTGGTGTTTGTTGCAGCGGAACCTGTGCAGACTGGGACTCTTCAGGGTCAGGCCCCAGACTTGGTTCAGATGATGCCTGAGGCAAAGGATCCGGTGCAGACTGAGACTCCTCTGGTTCCGAGTCCGAACCTGAGTCCAAGGGCATCACACTTCCTCTCGTAAAACACTAGAACTCATGGATATCCAACAAAACAGAATGTTGGACGATTCAGGACAGATTGAAAATTATTCAAACAGTGCATAGTTGAGCTATGGATCCACATCAGGTGGTGAGCGCCACCAACTTGCATGGCTTAAAAAGACAAATTCATGGCGGAGAGGGGCTATCAATGGCTACTAGCAATGATGGCTATGTTCTGCCTCCATAGTTGGAGTCTAAAGCTTCTGAATACCAGTTGCTAGAAACCACAGGAGATGAGAAACTTCTTGTGCTTGAGTCCTTCTTGTGGGTTGCCCATAGACATCTGGTTGGCTGCTGTGAGAACAGGATGCTAGTCAAGATGGGCCTGATCCAGAAGGTACCTCTTATGTTCTAAAGCAGGCAAGAGAAACCTGTGATCCTCAGGCCATTGGTGTTCCTCTTTCTCTTGCTGTGACTGCAATGTTTTGAATGCTGCTCCTCTTTCAGCTCTTCTTGGCATGTTGCTCCTTGAGGATCCCTGTGGCTTATTGCAGGTGTAGCCAACGTTGTGCTCTCCAGATGTTGTTGGATGACAGTTGCTGTCATGCCTGAGCACTGGCCATGCTTTCTGGACCTGATGGGAGCTGTTGTCCAGCAACATCTGGCTTCCCTTGCCGTATTGGGCCTCTGATCTTACAGAAAGGGTCATGCTGCTTCAGTGACTCCATGAAGCCAAAAAGTAAAATCTAAATGCTTTGATTAAATATCCAGCCTTTCCCACTGACATGAGCGTCTCACGAGCAATGACCCAGCCAGCTAGTGACACCATTCGCAGCTGGAGGCTCATGACTGGATTCTGCCCCAGGGAAGGAGCAGCAGCAGGCAGTGTCTGCTTTCACCAGCTGGGATTCCTCTCTCTGACAGCTCTTGAAATGTGGCGCCTGGCGAGAGGCAGTAGCCTGACTTGCATGCCAAATAGCCACACCATGGAGCGACTTTGGTTGTGGGGGGAGTAGGGGTAGGAGTGGAATTGGTGTGGAAGGATGTTAGCAGGAATACGAGGAGTCTGGGACCATCTGCTTTGCATTCGCAAACCTCCCTCTTTGAAACATCTTGAGGATTCCCCTCTCCATCCTTGAAGTAGGCCAGCGGAAAGATGCCCGGTGCAATCCATAAGTAAACCAAGGAATGGCACAGGATCTGTGTAAACCAAGCGGGAAAGGATTCCCTTTGCCTCTTATGCGAAGGGATCAGCATTGCTAATTTCTGCCTGCCTGTCTGGTTCTTGGGTGGGCCCAAGCAACTCAGAATGGCAAGGGCCATACCATGAATATTTCAAGGGTGGAGACCCTCAGCTAATTGCTGTTGTATCCATCTTGTGACCATGAGTAGATGGCAGCAGTACTGTTGGTTTTCTAAAACATCATTTTTCTAAAAAATGGCCTGTGAATTTAAGAACAAAAGAGTTGAGGCAAGTTTTGAAGATCTTGGCAAGTGAATGTCCAAAAATTAAAGAAAGAAAAGAATCCTTTTACTTTCTAAATTACAGTGTAGGAATAGTCAACATGTTGTTGGAGCACTGCAAGCATAGCTGAGGAGGGGAATTGTAGTCCAATGTCTGGAGGGCACCGCGTTGGCTATGTCTATTTTAGTGAGTTTGCTGTCACATTCTTGAATTTAGACATCTTATTTCAGTGTCTCACCTCACTGTAGACCAGTGTTTTCCAAACTTTGAGGCTCTGGCTGTTTTTGGACTACAATTCCCATAATCCCTGACAACTGGTCCTGCTAGCTAGGGATTATTGGAGTTGCAGTCCAAAAACAGCTGGAGTCCCAAGTTTGGGAAACATGGCTGTACATGCCTTGAAGTCTGTCTGTTACATGCTTCTTCAAGGATGGGGAACTTGTGGCTCTCCAGATGTTAATGAGCTATAACTCCTGTCATCCTTACAGTTGGCTGCACTGCCTGGCGTTCATAGGAGCTGGAGTTCAACAACATTTGATAGGTTCCCCATCCTTGTGTCAGGCTGCTGCCAGCAACTCCCACGGCTGGGTTGCCCAGGAACATAGAAAGACAAGGAATGTTTCTTACCGCCTGCTTTTTATTCAGTATTTACAGAGAGGTTTTAGAACCCAGCCTCTTGGATAATGGCATTGTCCCAAGTGAATCTCCACTCCCACCATCTCTCCCAGTTCCTCATTCGTCACATCTACAGGTGCTGCTACATGTCCTCTGCCTCTGAGCTCTTTGCTCTCCTACTTTCAAGGCTCACTGGGTTCTGGGAGAGAACGGGTCTGGAATGCTTTATAAAGACACTGTTTCTGTCAGCTGTCGCCCCCCCCCCAGTGCTTCCTCTTCCTCTCCCTCCTCCTCTCCCACTATTTCTTAACTTTCCCCCTCATCTGCCTCTGAGCTGTGACCTCCCTCAAACCCCTGCTGTAATTCTAAACTGTCTTTCTCTTCTCTGGAAGGGTCAGGCTGGGGAGGCGATCTCCACCATTCCTCCTCTGCCCAGACCCTGACACCTTATGACACTCATTCCTCTTGTGGAAGGCTACAACTGGTGGTTGAGAAGATGGAGGAAATGCTGGTGTGGGTGGGTGGGTGTGCGCGCTTATCCTCCACTTGACATTTCCAATCAGCTTCATCTTGCAGATTCCCCTGCTTGTGTGGAAAGTCTCCATGCTAGTCTTAAACATCTGTGTCAGCTGCTGACAAGAAGAAGTGTCTTCATGGGGTGGGAATGGCCCACCTCATAAGAAACGAATGCTGCAGTTCCCCTGTACAAGAAGTCTAGGGGTTTGGGAAGGACAACAACTCAATGATAAAGCATCTGATTTGCATGCAGAAGAACCCATGTTTTATGTAGGATTCCGGTGAACCCTGGAGAGCTGCTATCAGTCATTGTGGATAAACCCAATGGCCTAACTTGGTGTGGCAGTTGCCTATGTTCCTAGAAATTCCTACAACATGAAAGAGAGTGGCTAGATTGTTTGAACTGAATCCAGCTTGCTTTCCAGAACCTTACTGCAGCAGAGTTACCTGAAATTGCTATATGGGCGAGAGTGTAGCTCAGTGGACAAGGGCCTGCAGCGCATGCAGAAGGTCCCAAGTTCCATCTTGAGCATCTCTGGAGAAAAGACTCTGGCCTAAAGTGCTGTTGTTAGTCAGAGCCGGCAGTACAGAGTATGGCAGATAGATATTCTGCCCGAGTATAAAACCGTTTCCTAAATGTTCCATAATTGCAGTAGTTTCTGCATGACCTTGAAACCCATGCTCTTATGTATTTAGAGATTCCGATCGTGTCATTTTACCCTGTCCGCTGCCTCCATAATTATTGCCAATTTCTACCCTGTGCCTGCCAGTGTTCCCAAGTGCCCTGTTTCTCAGTTCTATTGACTTGTCTGCAAGACTATTTCCCCCATATGTATTAAAGTAAATCCCTCCCTGCTCCCAACACACACACACTTGAATTCAAATCTCTTTGCTATTTCTCTCTTTGGGAGTCTCAGCAACTCTCTTCTCATCTGAAAAATCCTCTTTAAATGACATTCAATTTACTTTATCTTTGGTTTATCTCTCCCACCCTCCAGTCCCTCACCCTTGCCATATTTCATGGCAATGTCCAGTGGGACAAATCTCGACTCCAACTCATCCAAGGCCTCTTCCTCTCTTGCTAGCAAAGGACCAGTTAATACTTGAAGACCTGGCAAGCAGGAGTTCATCTACTTCAATTTCTCAGTGTCTTTCTTGGGAGCTTGAAAATAGCTGTGAGGGATTTGGCTGAGGGTGGTGGTGCTCTGGAATACCCCCATGCTGGCTGCAGCTGATTGGATCTGGGAGCCCAACAACATCTGGAGAGCCAAAAATGTTCTTCAGTCACTGTTGGCTAAGGTTGATGGCAAGAACTGCAATTGTTCCTGGAGCCAAGACAGAAGTTCACAAAACCTGGGACACAAGGGTGACCTAGGGGAAACTTACATCCAGCACAGGTCCAAGATGGACTGAGAGATTCATATTGCTACAACCAGTCCCTTCCCTTCCTGGTTACCTGCTAAGATACAAAGTACACCATTTTGGTCTCTGGCTGCTCCCTCCTCCACTCTAGACCATTGCTCTTAAGTAGGCTCCTGATGATGAAGCTTCTTGGAAGGTAGTGGGCCTGGAAATGAAAGAATAGACTTGGGAGTCAAGACAGGGTGTTGGGGTCATTCAGGGGTGGCCTAACAAGATGCTGAGGGACTTGGTGCCTCAGCAGGCCCTCAAAAATCTCCTGTTGTTCTAGGGCAGGGTGGTCACAATAGCACTTTGACACGGAACCTGTGGGCCGTACATTGCCTTGTTGCACGGGGAGAGAGAGAGGCCATAATCTGCCCCCCCACCAGCCCTCCTGATTCCTTTCCAAAGCCACTTAAGTGAGGTGCCTGGCTTTGAGGAGGAGGTGCAATGCTGTGGCAAGGTCCTAGAGCCCTCACACCACCTTCCAAACGCTGGGAAAGTGCTAACTAGGCTTTGGGAAGGAGGCTGGAGGACTCTAAGACCCTGTCAGATCCCACAAAGCTTCTTCCCAGAGCCCAGAGCCTCATTTACCTGGCTTTGGGAAGGCAGGACAAGGGCTACAAGGTGAGGTGCAGTGTCTAATGTTGTTGAGGAGTGCCAAATAATGCCTTAAGGGCCGCATCCTTCCCTTGGGCTGTGTGTTGGACTGCCATGACTCCTCCTTTTATGGGGTGTCTCCAGAGTCCTGGTCAGGCTGAACCTTGACAGAGGGTGGGTTAAGCCCACCTCCTCTTGAACTACTGTTTGAAGTCAATTCTCCCCTTCCCCATTTTGAAGTTGCTTTTAAGCAGGCTTCCTTGGGAATATCTCCAGGCAGTGATCTCCCCGGTCGCAAGTCATTTGCCCCTTGTGTAGCAGAATAAGTTCCCTAGATTCCTTTCCAGCAAAGAGGGCTAGATCAAAATCAGCAGCAATCAAATAAAAAAGAACCCATTGTTCTGCTTGGGTAGGAGGAGGGTCTCAGGATGAGTGACATCATTGTTATGATTGGTAAACAGATCAATATCCCTGGAGCTTATCAGAGTTTAGGATTTCAGCACTATTGATTGAGTGAAGTCTGCAGATAAGACTTCTCAAATACCTCATGTGAGAGCCTTGTTCTTTATGGGCTTAGCTGGAATACAGGCTTTCAGGCAGTGGTTAGGGTCAAGTGGTGGTGGGACGTTATCCTGTTTCTGCATGGATTAGGAATTACAATTTATTCCTTTATTTTACAGATGTATAAACTGCTTCACAGCCAGAAGCTATTGAAGCTGTGTACGATGAGATAAAAGACAAAAGATAACAGACCCTTAAAACAATAAAAGCATTTCTACAGTTAATGTTTTATAAAATTGGCAGGGAGAGCCTTTCAAGAAAAGCTTTCTTAAGCAAACGTGTCTTCAGCAGCCACCTAAACATCTAGCTTGTCTAATTGCAGCCAGTAGCCAATTCCAAGGGACTGGAACTGCAACAATAAAAACCTTTCTAATAAAAAGCCTTTTTCTAGTAAAAACTAAGTGGCACCCTCAGCAGTGCCCCGTCTAAAGAGCACAGCTGCTGAGCAGGGATATATTGGGTGAAGCAGTCCCTTCCGTAACCTGGCCCCAATTTGTGAATGTGCAAGGAAGTTGTGTGTTCCTCCTACGGATCTTAAAAAGTGTCGATTTTGGTCCTGCCTCATGTTCATCACATCACTGTTTCCGTTCTACTGCAGTTCGGCTTCTGACAAAACTATGTTCCTTATCTCGCTGTCTGCTGTGGTGGAATGTTACATAATTAAATACAGAATTATTATGCAACTGCTTTGGTGTTACATTATCCATCCCATTCTATTCATTTCATTGAAAAAGAAATGCAATTCAAACGGGTGAGAAACATAATCAATTACCGTATTGTTTACAGACTAAAAACCACAACAGTGAATACCGATCGTATTTGCTGGATTGATTTCTGTTGAAGGCATGGGACGAATAAGCAAACATTGATAGTTTCAGCGGCCTGCTTTTGTTTCCTTCTGAATTTTCTGACATCCCTAGTTCTTCCCCACTCCAGCTACAGGAGGAAAGATAATAGCCCTATTCATATAGTCTCTCCCTATCCCAATGCATGCAGAATTACATGAGTGAGAGCAGGAACATGCTGGCAGGCCCTGACTTTCCAGTAAAATCTGCATGCTGCCCCCTCCTACCTTCACTGAAGGGCCACCATCTGCAGCGAGGAGCCTGATAAATTCATGGAGCTCCCTAATGTGACTGTGCTGGTCCCGGGGGGAAGGTTACCGTTGACGAAGTCGAAGTGCGGTCCTGGGTCACTGGCCTGAAAACAGTTCACAAGGAGCGGGGCGAGGTCTGAAGTAGGAAGCCGAGCGGGGACAGGAACACTGGAGGGTCAGGTCTGGGTCCGGACAGGAGCAGGTACTCAACGACGACGTTGCTCCTGCAACCTGGGACCGGGCTGACTGGCCTTTATCTTCTCTGAGGCCAGGGGCGGTCCCGGCCCCCAGGAGACCCGCCTCTCCTGGCCTTAAGGCGAGCACTCCTCCTGGGAGAAACCAGTTCCCTTCGCCTCTCTGCCCTGAGCCTCTGCAGTTCAGGAGAGGCTGAAGGGTTACTGGGCCCAGAGGGAGGCTCACCTGTAGACACTGAGTCCTCAACCACCTCTGGAGCCAGAATGGATTCACCTGGTGCCTGCTCCTGAGGATCCGGCACAGGTGCAGGCGCTTCAGATTCAAGGCCCTGCCCCGGCTCAGCCGGCCCTGGAGGCAGGGACTCCTGTGCAGGCTGGGATTCCTCCGGTTCATCCTCTGACTCAGATTCCCAGGCCATCACAGTGACTGAGAACCCTAATTTGGGTAGGGAAATTATTGCAGCCCAAGGGTTGCATTGCCTCACAGCAAACGTCCTGGGGACCATCTGCCAAAAGTGAGCCAGGGACAAAGCAAAAAGAGGATGGGGAACCTGCCTGAGTTCAGCAGGCTTCCTGTGGCAGGTATTTGCCCTCCCCCCCCCCCCCGTGAAGCCCCTGATGGGGACATGATAGAGCTAACTGATACGTTCCCTCCCTCTCCCTCATTTACGTGGGGAGGATTTTGGGGTCAAACCACACGTTGCAATGTCGTCTGCAGCTATATTTCTTCTTACTCAAAAGTAAGCATGCATTGGATCAGGGCTGCAGCACATGAGGAGGGGAGGTTTAATTCTTCCCACTCTGTGACCCCCTCAAACTCCACCTCCCCCATGCACTAATGGGGCAAAGATCCCATTGGTACTAGTAAAAACTGTTTAATACAGTATTGGTAGCTGTTTAGTGGTGACGGGAGAGTTTGGGGGGTTGTGATGGGGGAGATAAGGGTCTAGCCTCCCCTATCTTTATACTTAGAAGTAATGTGCAGTGTGACCCTTTGTAGTGGCTTGGCTTCAATATTTGCCCTCATGGTGACAGAGTAGAGTGCAATTGTGCTAGAATGCTAAGGAAATGTGGTTGGGAATTGTGTGAAGATTTTGCGTCTATTGACTAATCACTATTTTGGGAAAGAGGGTAGAAAGAGACCCCTCCCCCATAGGGCAGAGGTAACCATTGAGAGCCAGTGTGGTGTAGTGGTTAAGAGCGGTAGTCACGTAATCTGGGGAACCGGGTTCGTGTCTCCGCTCCTCCACATGCAGCTGCTGGGGTAGCTTGGGCCAGTCACACTTCTTTGAAGTCTCTCAGCCCCACTCACCTCACAGAGTGTTTGTTGTGGGTGGGGGAGGAAGGGAAAGGAGAATGTTAGCCACTTTGAGACTCCTTAAAGGGAGTGAAAGGCGGGATATCAAATCCAAACTCTTCTTCTTCTTCTTCTACCTTCCAGAGGCTATTGGGCTACAACTTCCACCTGATCCAGCCAGCATGGCCAACAGACAGATATGACGGGAATTGCAGTTCAGCAGCCTCTGGAAGGCACTACATTGGCTACCCCTACCAGAGACCCTACTAGTGGTCATAACCATGGTGAGTATATCAAGTATGGAGTGTAAGACTATCTAGATCAGTGGTTCTCAACCTGTGGGTCCCCAGTTGTTGTTGGACTACAACTCCCACCATCCCTAGCTAGCAAGGCCAGAGCTCAGGGATGATGGGAGTTGTAGTCCAACAACATCTGGAGACCCACAGGTTGAGAACCGCTGATCTAGATAGTCTTACACCTCATACTTGATATACTCACCCTGATCTAGATCTTAAGATGCGGTGCTATGAATAGATTTGGATATGAGCGACCTGTGTGAAATTTGTAGCTCAGCTGCTGTGCATATTATTAATTACTTGCTCGTTTGTTCTTAGAGAAGCACCTCTGTCTCTTTCATGAAGGAGATGGTGTCTGCTGCGACATACAGATAACCTAAAAGCAAAGCATGCCTTCCCTTGTTAAAACCAATAGTTAAATCGGTGGAGATTTATTTTATGAAATGGCAGCTCTGCTTTGGGCCAGCTCCCCTCCCCCCCCCCCCCCCCCCCGCTCCCCAGTTGAGCTTATCTTTGCTGTCTTTGTGGCTCTCGGGAAAACCGCTTGAGCCTCTGAGGTCAGGTTCATTGACCTCTTCAACCTTCCTGGGGAGTTCACTGGGACAAAGTTTGTGGAGACCCAACCCCACAGTAATAGATTGAAACAGTACCTCCTCTAAGGGACCGCTTGGACCTGGAATTGCGACAAAGGATTGCAATGGGGACTGTCGCTTTTGCTTCTCTATCCATAGTAGAAACTAAACATGTTAGGTGCTTGCACCCAGAACTGTGCGGTTGTGCGGCTGTTATAAGATTTAAAACTGATGTATGCAAAATCTGTGTGTTAGCATTTCAAGCTTCAAAGGAACCTCAGAGAGAGACTGCGCTGCAGCATGAAACCACTACATGACAATTTGTCCAGAGGTTCATTGTCATTGTGTGGACTGAATTGGGTCAAAGGTTTCTTTAACAAACAACAACACACTGCATATGTTAATTGGCTAACCAATGCCAGGATGTCTGTGTTAGCAACAATAACTGTTTTGTGAATGGCCACCGTTCATTATGCAATTAGTACTGTTTCTGTACTTTGGGGTTTTTTTGTTCCCCTTTGACCTCACTGTTTACAATCATCCTCCTTTAACTGTGTGTGTGTGTGTGTGTTTTTGTATGATGCCCACACCACACCTAGACACACACCTGTAACTCAGGATAGCATTTCACACATCTCATGAATTTTACAATAGTCCCCAAAAGCTTATGCCATTATAATTTTTTAGTCTTTAAGGCTAGCAAGGATCAAAAAGACATGAGCGAGTCACTTTCATCCATTAGCTATGTAAGAGATGTAGGAAAGAGAGCATATGCTAAATCAGGTAGGAGTAGGCTTTTAAGTTCTGCTCTGTCTAAGGTGCTGAAAAAAGTCTCTGGGCAGCTTCCAGAGGCTTCAGCAGATGATTAAAAGGATTAATTCTGTCCGACACTTTACCTTCTAAGTTTATATAGCTGCCTAGAGCACAATTTGTCTTACCAGGGGCCTCTTCTGCTGAGAATCATTTGTATGCGTAGACAACCCCAGGGAGGGGCTGGGACTCATCACAGGCAGCACCGAAATTAAGACCTGTCCCTTCCTTGGAAGTAGAAATTTTGCACAAATGCCACCATGCGCGCTTGATACAGTCATATGTGGAGAAAATCCAAGTGACCATATTGGAGAGGAGGGCCACAGGAATAGGTCTTGCCCAGATAGCTTGGGGCTTTTAACATCTCCTCTTTAAATGTCAGCACTACTCAGGCACAGATACCTAAGTAAAAAAACACCTTGCACATATTTCGTTAGGGCAAAACATGGGAAGAACTGTGAAAGGGAGGTCGTAGAATCCTACTTAGAGGAGGCCTTGTTAGCCATCTTGTCCAAGTTCCTGCTTGATTAAAGGTAAAGGGACCCCTGACCATTAGGTCCAGTCGTGGCCGACTCTGGGATTGTGGTGCTCATCTCGCTTTACAGGCCGAGGGAGCTGGCATACAGCTTCCGGGTCATGTGGCCAGCATGACTAAGCCACTTCTGGTGAACCAGAGCAGCGCATGGAAGCGCCGTTTACCTTCCCGCCAGAGTGGTACCTATTCATCTACTTGCACTTTGACATGCTTTCGAACTGCTAGGTTGGCAGGAGCAGGGACCGAGCAATGGGAGCTCACCGTGTCGCGGGGATTTGAACTGCCGACCTTCTGATCGGCAAGTCCTAGGCTCTGTGGTTTAAACCACAGCGCCATCCGTAATACTCATCAAGAATTAGAACATCCCCAATGGATGATTGTCCAACCTCTACTTAAATCAGAGGTGGGGAACTCTTTATAGCTTGAGGGCCACATTCCTTTCAATTTCATGGATTTTAAAAGGGCAAGTTGTTGCTGAGGCGCTTGGGTGTGGCTGGCATTCTGTACATGCCCTGGAACTATGTGGCTCCTTAAGCTTTGCTGCACAGGTGACTCTGTAACTCATGCATCTTCCTAGCAATCCCAAGGGAGGAAACAGCTCTTGACGGAGAAGGGCGGCTGTTGTTGAAAGGAGATTGCTCCTTCTCTTGGGATCTAGAGGTGCAAGACCCTCTGGATGTATGCTAACGTCTAATTATGCACTTGATCGTTTGCCAACTGCTAACACAAGCACACACCTCTATTCACCCATTAATTAGCCCTGATGAGGTGGAAGCTTTCTTCTGACTGTCAGTACACTGCCAGTGACCTAATCAGTGGCCATTTGCATCCCCCCCCCCCTGCTCCCCACGTGGGATATTCCTGTCGCCTTTGTTCCAAATATGGTGTGGGCTCAGAACGCTCCATTTTGATTGGTTCACAACACTCGCCTATTCTTCTGAAGAGCAGCTTTCCTAACCTGTGTGACCATGTAGCCTCCTAAAAAACCCCTCTCTACTCATTGACACCAGCCTCATCAACATCTGTTCCTCTTCTTACCTGCCCCTCACCGTGAGGTCCCGAGGCAGGTCACAGCAATTTAAAATTCAATCATTTTTAAAAGTTTAAATCACTCACAGCATTAACATAAACACAGGAAATGAAGATACAAAATACATATCATAATAAAGAAGGAAACCTTTTCACTTGGCACCTAAAGATATGTAATGAAGTTGCCAGGCAAGCTTCCCTGGGGACGGTATTCCACATTCTTTAGCTGTTGACATCGATCTCTCGATCTCACACCACTCTCCAATATCCAGGCTATTGCATGCTGCTTCTTTCTCTTTGAGCTGTATGGGACCTTCGATGGTGGCAAATGTTCACTTTTGACGGTAGTTTTTCCATTATGTGGTAGTATGAGTTTGAGCAGTAATAGCCTTGGGCACTGTAGCTATCAATGCCTCTGGAATATGAATTGGCTTTGGCCATTCACTGCCCTTCCTTTTCCATTACAATAGCCCAGTTCAGATCTCAAGCCAAAATTGAGGCAGAGCATATCTCTGACTCGTGCGCTCCCTACTCACTTCTGAATTTGTGGCCACCATAGTTTGCTGTTGCATCTGGATACTGTTTGCAGAAACCAAAGTTGTTTTCCAAATCAGAATGGAAAACAAGGGCTTGCTTTGGTTCCTAATGCTGGATTTGGAGGGAAACTCTGGTTTGCAACCAATATATTTATTCAGTTCAGGTTAACAACAAGCAATGGTTGGTGCAGACCAGGTAAGTGAGGGAGGGAAGTGGAGCTGGTGGGGGTGGAGCTTGGAGAAAACACATACCTGTAATGTAAATCATGGTTTGGCTTTGATGTCTGAACTGTGCCTGGTCTTGTTTTTCTAGTTCTGCAACAGTCTCTTCTGAGCTGCTCTCTTACAACCATTTCTCTCTTTTTGCACCTCAGGCTCTCGGCCTCGCCTTGAGGATTCATCTCCACGGATAGTAGAGCATCCCTCCGACCTCATTGTGTCCAAGGGGGAGCCAGCAACGTTGAACTGCAAAGCGGAAGGACGTCCCACCCCCATCATTGAGTGGTACAAGGATGGGGAGCGGGTGGAGACGGACAAGGAAGACCCTCGATCCCATCGCATGTTGCTGCCCAGCGGCTCCCTTTTCTTTCTGCGTATCGTGCATGGACGGAGGAGCAAACCGGATGAGGGAGTGTATGTCTGTGTAGCCAGGAACTACCTGGGTGAGGCTGTCAGCAGGAATGCATCTCTGGAGGTAGCCAGTAAGTAGAATACTGAACAAGTGAGATGGAACTTTGGCTTGTCTTAAGTGATATGCCGCAAGTGATGCCATGCTCATCAGCTCCCATAAACGATGAGCAACTGTGTGGCCTGGACTGTGGTTCATGATATTGGGATTAAGTGTGGTTTGAGTGTGGTCCTGATTCTGCGAACAGTCACTTCCTATGTGCATTTGAATTTGCAATTATAGTTGAGCACTATAGAACATATGGCAAGAGATGTGAGCAGCTGCCCTGGAGATATACCCTTAAGTACTTTCTGCCAATCTATAATTTGTTCTCTTCCCCTGCCCCAGTTTCCTCCAAACTCCCAGCCACATCCAAACCATGTTGATTAAAAATTAAATGCCCAAACTGAAAGGGAATAGAAATGTTTCTGCTAATCTCATCCATTGACAGGGATTGGGTGTTGCTGTTTGTCGAACAAAATGAGTTAAGCATATAGCTGGAGGGAGGAGCGATGTGGGCGCTTTCAAATTCCTGCTACCTGATCATTTCACCTAGAGCAGAATACATTCTGCCTCACACAGTGTTGCCCATGTGTCTGCATGTTGCCTGTGAATTACAGTGGTGCCTCGCAAGACGAAATTAATTCGTTCCGCAAGTCTCTTCGTCTTGCGAGTTTTTCGTCTTGCGATGCACGGTTTCCCATAGGAATGCATTGAAAATCAATTAATCCGTTCCTAGGGAAACCGTCTTCAGACCAGGTCCGGGGACAGTCTGTCCCCGGACCTCTTCTGAAGGCTGGGGGGGGGGGCAAGGGCTTTTCTTCCCACCCCCAGCATTTTAAAAAACCCTGGGACAGCGGAGGACTTCTCCGCTGTCCGGGGCGATCTTAAAATGCTGGTGGGCGGCATTTTAAAATCGCCCCGGGACAGCGGAGGACTTCTCCGCTGTCCGGGGCGATTTAAAAGCCCCTGGGAAGAAGGCAGGCAGGGGGGACAAAGACTTTTGCCCCCCGCCAGCCTTCAGAAGAGGTCCTGGACCTCTTCTGAAGGCGGGCGGGGGGCGAAAGTCTTTGCTCCCCCCCGCCTGCCTTCGAAAGCCCTCCGGGACAGGCAGGCAGGGGGGAGCAAATACTTTCGCCCCCCCGCCCGCCTTCAGAAGGTGTTCCCTCCCCGCCGCCCGGCTTCGGAGCATCGTCCCGAAGCCGGGCGGCGGGGACAGGTGTTCCCGCCCCGCCGCCCGGCTTCGGAGCATCGTCCCGAAGCCGGGCGGGGGGGGGCAGGAGTTCCCGCCCCGCCGCCCGGCTTTGGAGCATCGTTCCGAAGCTGGGCGGCGGGGGCAGGTGTTCCCTCCCCGCCGCTGGGCTTCGGAGCATCGTTCCGAAGCCCGGCGGCGGCAGGAGGAGGTGTTCCTGCCCCGCCGCCAGGCTTCGGAGGAGGTCCGAGAACAGTGGGGAAGACACGCTGCGCTTCCCCGCTGTCCCGGATATTTCCCTATGGGCTGTCGTCTTGCGAAGCAAGCCCATAGGGAAATTCGTCTTGCGAAGCGCCTCCAAAACGGAAAACCCTTTCGTCTAGCGGGTTTTCCGTCTTGCGAGGCGTTCGTCTTGCGAGGTACCACTGTAACTGATAGTGTTTCAGATAGATTTGCAGGTCTCCTTATGTTTCTCCTCCCCTCCCTTTAAACGAAGCAAAGGGCTTAGGATGCCAAAAAGAGTTTTGATTGGAAATATTGCATAAAGCCTTGTGATTTGAAGGGATTGGGGTTCTAAATTTGTTGTTGAGGTGTGCAGACCATATCAGCCGTCATATAGCCAATAACAGGGCCACATGCATACTCTGCTACTGCTGGTGATTACTGAAGATTGTAGAATTCTCATGGTGGGGAAGAGACACATCTAAGTAGTAAAGCATAGAATCGTCTGGTAGGGAGAGACCCCTATTTTGAAACTGACTCCTTCAGTTAATGTAGAACAGAGGTGGGAACCTGTGGCCCTCCAGATAGTGTTGGAGTCCAACTCTAATTTGCTCTAGCTAGTATAGCCAATGGAGGGGGTTGATGCAAGTTGTAGGCCAACAAAATCTGGAGGGCCACAGGTTCCACACCCATGCTGTGTAGACAATAGTGAGTCAGGTGAACCAGAGGTATAAAGGGAGTGATCTGGTTCAAATACCAGGAAAAAGGTCAGCAGGGACACTTGGAATGCATGTAGGATGTATTTCTGAAAAGTTTGCTTGTTCATTGGTATTGGAAACATTTCAGGAAAAAGAGTATGCCTGTTTTGTTTGCTGGTTGTCAAGCATCTGAGTGAAGGAATCTTACCTATTTCTAGGTTTTTAATCCCCCTCCTCCCAATTTTGCTCAGGTCACTTTCCAACATCTATAAGACATGAGCAAACACTCTGTTGATAAGTCCATTGAGTTCTGGTTATAAACTCTTTCTAGCAACTAGCCCGGCTGCATTCTTGGCAGGCTTCTCTAGCTGTGCCTTTCATGGAGCAAAGGTCCCTGAGAAGCAAACAGCCGTGTGGATTGTGGGCACGGAAGATATCCAGGTTCATTATTTATCTGCCCTGACCTCAAAACCAATCTCCTGCGCGGCTTTCCAAGGCACTCTCCACCCATTGTCTTCCTTAATGGTTTTATGGAGACAAAGATCTACAAACAAACAGTGCGGAAAAGCATTCAGGCCTGCCGAAAGTGACACAAGATGAATGATGGCCTTGCTTGAGACAAGGCCAAACACCAGCAGCAGGGGAAATGAAATGCCATTTCGGTTAAGCCCTTGGAGTCGCTAACATGTTCAGGCACCTCCCAAGCTGAACTTAACATTAGTTGATCTCCAAAACTGGTAAGGGGGGGACCTTTGACCACTAGCCTTCTGTGATTTGTGGCTATTGGCTGGATTGATAACAGGTTATGGCGGAAATAAAGCTATCAAAGGAGTGTGCTGCAGCCAGGGTAATTGGTCAAAATGCAGACATCAAAGGGAAATCTATAAAATGGCTCCCTGTGAAGCTGATGTGCTGGAAGTGGGTGTGTATATGGAGGGGGATAGAATAGACAATTATTCCAGAGGCCAGCAAAGATTCTAGGCACAGGGACAGCAGGAATGATGGGGGAAAGCCCAGTCCCCCCCCACACACTTGGATGAACATATGGATAGGGTTTTAGACAGAGACAGTGTGCTGTTTCACGTATAATGCCAGGCATCAGGTTCTCCCTCTCCCATCTTCCTCTGCCCACTGGGTTTCCAGTTCTGGCTTGCAGGAAAACTGTGGTTTGCACAAAACATAGTTGCTCCAGTTTGGATTAATGCTAGAAAAATGCAACCTGTGCCGTTAATAAAGATAGTGCAACTCGTACAGCGCGTTGGCGACAAATATTCACACAGTTGTTTAAAAGTAATTTTACACCATTTATCAAATATCTGAGAAAGAGACAATTACTTACAAAGTGCCATGAAAACTTACAAACTACCTAAAATATAACGAGAGAATGTGTATATATATCTGTAATCAAACAGGGCTACCTTGCTAAGCTATTCAGTCTTGTGTGCTTAAGCCAAGAAATTGTCTCTTCAAAGATATGTAAGTACATAATTATGAACTTTTGCATCAAAATTGATTCTTTGTATATAGTGGGATAATTTATATTTACTTTTTACAGTGGTACCTTGGGTTACATATGCTTCAGGTTACATACGCTTCAGGTTACAGACTCTGCTAACCCAGAAATAGTACCTCGGCTTAAGAACTTTGCTTCAGGATGAGAACAGAAATCACGTGGTGGCGGCGCGGCAGCAGCAGGAGGCCCCATTAGCTAAAGTGGTGCTTCAGGTTAAGAACAGTTTCAGATTAAGAACAGACCTCCGGAACAAATTAAGTATGTAACCAGAGGTACCACTGTATGTTGATTCTGGTAAGATTCCTTTTGGATTATTATCAGTTAGCACTAGTAGACGCATCAATGGCCTGAGACAACTGAAGAAGCCCAGAAAACTGTGCTCAGGGAGTATGCTATCTGCCATTCCCAACAAATCGGCCCCACCTGGGGTGAAACAGCAGCCTCTCAACTGCATGGACTGCCAGGGCAAAACAGGGATAGAACGCTGGTATCCTGTTTTCTTTATTACGTCATACGCTGCTTCATCAGCTCCTCACATCAACCCTTTTCTTGAATCTTCTTGAACTTATTTAAAAAACAAGAAAAATGAAAAACTGAGTCAAGAGTTTGTAAGAACCTAGTAAAATCTGATATTGCAAGTTCACTTTATTTTAGGTAGTTTGTAAGTTTTCATGGCACCTTGTAAGTAATTGTCTCTTTCTCACATATTTGATAAATGGTGTAAAAATTATTTTTGAACAGCTGTGTGAATATTTGTCACTAACGTGCTGTACCAGTTTGGATTAATGGCTGAATACGTTTCTACAGGAATGGAGTGTGCAAGGAGTAAAGGGAGGGGAAAGGCCTGTGAGTCCATAGTAGCAAATCACAGTTTCACATCTCATATAAACTGGGTCTGTGTTTCTGCTGAAACTGCTGCCCAGGTGCACAAGGCAAAACTGAGTTGCCATCAGCTTTGCTGTGCAGCGGTACCTGCTACTGCTTTGCCCCATAAGCTTATCTGCCCTTGTTTTAGTCCACTTTGTGTAGCTATTGAAGTGGGCTGAGATTGCTTACAGAAGTTCATGCCAGAAAACAGAGTGAGCGTTGCCTTAAATGGCAATAGTTCTTGATTTTGCATGCATGGAGTAATCCTGATTTACTGGAGAAGCCATAACACAAAGCTGTGTGTAGATTTCTCACAAATATTTAGACTTATGTACTCTTCTTTGCTCTTCTGTCTGTCTCTCTTTCTCCAACACAAACCTCTAGACTGAGGTTTGGCTCCTTACACACATGGTAGCAAGGGATCATTCACCAGTAATATTCAGCTTAGCCTGCCAAGTAGGCTTTCTAGGATGGAAGGAGAAAAAAAAACCACTCTTAGGCAAAGAGCTAGTATAGTTCAAAACAGCTTCCTTCATTGTGCCTGGGAGTGTCCTGCGATAGGAAACAACAAATGCTAGCTAATCTGATCTGTCGTTCCCTTGAACGCATAGCTTGGGGAGCAACTCATTCAATATTGAAAGCCACATTGGGAATATATAGGAAACTATTTGTTTGCATGCTTTACTGCGTAACACTTTTCATAAAGTTTGCAATTGCTTTGATAGGCACTTTGGCAAGAGCTACGCATGCTATATTATTGTTGTTGTTTATTGTTACAATTACACATTCTAGTGGCGGCAACCCTTAAACAGTTTTGAAGATGGCATTTAGCTAATTGAGAAATCGGTTTACACACTTAAGTGTTCAGCCAGCATATGTGCTGATCTGTCTTATTTGTCTGAATGTTGGTATAATTCTGGCAGGAGTTACTCTCTGTTTACTGGCAATACAGGCTGATTTAACTCTCCAGTGGCAGCAGTTTCCATTCTGAAGACGTGTAACAAAAACGATCAGTAAAAAGAAAAAACAGCAACACAAATAGTTTGCCTTGTTTTTCAACATCAGCATGATTTACATCTTGTTTGTTAATTTAACATATTTTTGGCCCACTTTTCCATTTTGAAAAGCGTGCAAGGTTGAAAGGAAAGCAGTTGAAAGCAAAACACAATATGAAAAACCACCGCAAACACTTTAAGGAATTTCAATAACTATAAAATAAAATACAGAAACAAGATGGCACATAAAACAACACGGATTAACTTGTCAAATTAAACACCTGTTGGAATGAAAACATCTCCCAGGGTTGGGAGTTTCATAGTCTGGATGCAGCCATGGAGACTGCCATGTCCTCACAAAATGTAACCTGGATAGAGATGGGGCATTCAAAAGAGCACCCACAACTGTAGGTATCCTAAAATGTTTAGGGTAATAACCAACACCTTGAACTGGGCCCACAAACAAATCGTACCTGGAACTGGGCCCATAAACAAACACAATGTACCTGGAAGCTACCTTATGTGCTGCAAGTTTAAATAATTCCTGAGGAGCGTATTTCATTTTTCTATCATGGTCACAAGTTGAACTCATGATTCTCCTATGCTATCTCTGGGATTAGAGGCAGTTGTTGTTGTTGTTGTTGTTGTTGTTGTTGTTGTTGTTGTCGTCGTCATCCATCTGTCTCAAGAGATAATGGAGTGTGCCTCTGGGGGGTGAAGTCAAACTGCTTCAGTGACCTACCCAGGGCACAAGCCAGGGCAGTGTGTATGGAGGTCCTGGGCTACCCAGGGGACAAGACCCCTCTCTCCTCCCTGATGTGGTCCACAGGAAAGCAGAGCAATACATTTGGCACCAGCTTGGCTGCTGAAGTTGCTGGAAGGAGGCGTACAAGGTGCCATCCAACTGTCTTTGGGACTCCACTCTGGATTTGTGTGGCTTTGTGAATACCAATGGCTGGGGAACAAGAGCAGGAGAGGACTATGGCACTCATGTCCTGCTTGTGGGCTTTCCTGCAAGCATCTTGTTGGCTTCTTTGGGGAGCAGAATGCTGGTCTCCATGGGCCTTTGGTCTGATCCAACAGGGCTCACTTTTCTTACATAAACAATTCTTTAAGTTTACAGATCGCAAGAGCATATCAATTTCCTTCTTGGATCTAACCATAACTTCCATCTAGTGGCTTCCTGCATTGACATCCATTTGGCTTCCAGGTCCAACTGAAGATGCTGATAAAGCCCTAACTGGCCTGAGCTCTACATACTTTTGAAAAGTGTGCCTTGCCATGCCCAGTGATCCGCCATGGAGACTCTGTTCCAAGTGCCTTACTTTTGGGTCTAGTTGGTAAACCTAAGCTATACCACTCCAGCCTTGGAAGGGGAAGAGAATGAAAGCCTTTGATGGCTTGCAATTTCCCCCCGGAATGCCTTATAAGGGGGCATATTGTTAAGCCAACGTATCCTTCTCAAGCAGGTGGCCCTTTGGTGCCATAGAGATTCCCTATCTTTTAGCGTTGTCTTAGCCGTTGCTTTTAATGAAAGGCTCTGAAGCATCACGTTGTGTCCGCATGAGAGATTTAAAGGATGTGAGGTCAAAGATTAGCTCCCAGCAGGGAAAAAGAACCTTTAAATGGGGAAAGGAAGAAGGGGTTGAGCGAGCAGCATCTTTAGGGTGGAGCTGAGGGACTTGAGCAGAACTGCCTTTTGTCAGGGTCTGAGGTGATTTTCTGGCACCGGTGAAAAGGCTGATATACCCTCGTGCGCATCCTTTTGTACGGTTCAGAAAAGGCAAGGGGAACAGCTCAGCTTGTAGCAATTAGTGAGCAGCCTGACCTTCCCTGAACGTCCATCCCATGGCCCAAATGGATTTTCTGTTGCCTTCCCATTAAATGACGGATGAGGCCTCAGGTAAATGGTTGAAACATCCTCCATCAGAAGAGCGATGGAGAAGGTGGGGGGTTGGAAGGGGTTGTCTAGTGGACTGCCGATAACATCTCATAATGATTGTGAGGAATAGAATGAGGCCATTTTCAGGGGAATTTGCCAAATGGTCCTGCTGGCATGATCTAGAGGCTAATGCCTAACCGAAATGCCATAAGTGGCTGTTACACGAAGTAGTGTGGGTATTTTTAGACCTAGAGGAAGTGGAGATACATAACAGGACTTGTTGCAGCTACCTTACCTAAAAGCTTTAGTGTTTTGACACAGCAGGACTTTTACAGAGAGAGACATTACTTTCATTTTGCTGGAGTGGCTTCCAGTTCGGATCCCTCCACCGCCATTTATTGGATAAAGGTTCTGGAAGTCACATTGGCAATGAAATGCTGAAGACTGGTCTAACTCTGCTGTGATGGAATCTTTCAGTGGGAAGCTGGACCAGAGATGCTTGAGGGTTTTTGGTCTTTGTGAATTCCTCTATGAGACGACTTGCTGTGCACCTGTGCGGACTGGAATTTCCCTTTCCAATGCATTTCACACTTTTCTGAATGCTCCTTAGCTAGTTATCACATTTATGGATAACTTCCCAAGTCCTGAAGTAATTTACAAGAATAAAATTTAGCGAAAATAAACTTATTTTTTAAAAAATCATTGCTGCCCAAATGGTATCAAAGTTGGTGCCAGATGGCCCTCATTTCATAGATGGGGGCTATTACTTAATATGCTGCTCTCTGCAGTTTAAATGCATGCAAGGATGCATTTAAATGTGCATTTTGAGAGGTAACACATCTAAATACATACTTAAAGGGGGAGCACATTTTAATTCTGAATAGGCCGAAATCCTCTACACACACTTACAGGACCAATTGTTGTTATACAAAGATGATGGTGGGATATTGGCGACTTTCGGGTAGAGGTGTATGAGTTTCCTTTTCTAATAAATACATAAACAACATCCACACAGTCCCGTAAGTCACTGTTCTTCAACCACGGGTCCACAAACAGGTGCTGTTGTTTTGCACTACAACTCCCATCATCCTCAGCCAGCTTAGTCAGGGGTCGGGGGTTGATGGGAATTGTAGTCCAGCAAGTATCTGTGGACCCAAGGTTGAAGGATACTGCTAGAAGTTATCTTTTTATCCTGCCCAATGGAAGATTCCACACAGTTTGAGAAAATTGTGCATGACTGCATCGAAACGAAGGGGTGGTGGTGGGGAATGAGGAAATACCTTTTGTAACAACCACCGAGCCTTTCTGAAGGTGATTGTCTTCCGTGTCAACTTTTCAGAAGTGTTGCTGGTTTTACCTCAGCACATACATGGTGAAGCAAGTTCCAGAACAGTAGTCAAGGGAGACTTCTGGAATAAGAGGCAGGCCCTAGTCTAAGCTACGAAACACACTGGGGTCTATATTCCCGTCTCTATCACTGGCGCTGTCCCGCTCCCCACATCCCAGGGAAACAAAAGCCTTCCTAGATGAGGCCGGGGCTGAGACCCCATCTCTCTCTCTCTCTTCCTCTCTCTCCCTCTCTCTCTGAGGTGTTTTGGAGACAGAAATGTGTCTGAGGCACTGACAACGGTCTGACAGCTCCGTTGAGAGCCGGGCCGCAGCATGGGCAGTGTCTCGGAACACTTGCCAGCCATCTCTAAACTGGAATTATTTATTGATTTTTGTGTCACTTCTCAGTCCATTACCCAGACAGGATGCATTTATGTAATTTGGGAAAGGGGGCAGCTGCTGGGTAAACAATCCAGGAACATATTTCTTTGCCGGGCTCCTGGACGTCCCAACTATCCGCATGGGCTTTTGCTGAGAGCAGAAACTAGGGGTGGGCGGGGGGAGGACTACAGACCTCACCAAACATGCATGCCCTTGGGGGTGAGGGCTGCTCTTCTTTGCCGTGATGCAAAGAGAAATTAACTTTCCATCCCATGCTAGGAGATGTTACATGCTACTAGCAGACAACTCTGGAGGGCTCCTTCTTGCTCAGGGAGCTGCAACCCGCATTGGCAAAACAGCATTTGCAAGCCCCGGATTTGCCAGATAATTTTAGCTTTCAGTGGATTTCATAGTTTGGAATGTGGGTTGCGGGGAGCCGCCTGAAAAGTGCAAAAAATAAACAAATGGCTCCAGTAATCATGTCGCCTCTTTCTTTCCTCCTCCCTCCCGCCTTCCATTTTCAACTATACATTTTGGGCAAGAATGGCTGCTTATCTGAGGCTTGTAATCAGCCCGGCCTCCTTGCTTACAAGCCTTTTTTTGCTCCCGTTTTGGACAGTGATGGGTTATTTCCCTCCTCTTTCTTCTAACCAGGGACCTCCTAGTGATAAAGTGCACCCATTCCAGGGGGAGGTCATGTGATTAAGTCATTAGTGGTGTACCCCCCATTGGGGAGGGGAGTCCTGAGCCACACAGAGAACAGAAAGAGAGAGGTTTCATCCAGGTTTGAGCCATTCAAAGCTAGGACATGAGTGATATCTAAGAGGGGGAAATTAAGTCATTTCCTAAGTAATGGGAGTCCTTTCGGGCGACCCTTTTCAGCTTTTCCCTTGATTGTACTGGGAATTTACTTGGATAAATCGTGGTGTGTTTTTCTTTTAATTTTGCCTGTGTGAAAAAGGTTCAGCTGGGTTTGAGCTGGGGGAGCTCATGAGGATGAAAAGCCAGCGGGGGTGGGGGTGGGGACTTCCTTTTGCAGCTGAAATGACCACTATTGTTTTTCTTGGAGTCGGGTGGTGGTGCTGGGGGGAGAGGAATGATCTTTTGAGTCTAATTTTGTCTTTTCCTCGCAGTAGTGATGGCTCCTCCTGGGCTTTCAGGCATCCTTTTTATATGGTCTTGCACATTCACGATTTCTGGGGAAGCGCACTGCTCTTGCCTCCAATGAATATGTTTTTCTCCTGAAAAGACAGGCTTCCACGGAGACGCATTCTTTATTTTTGGAATTCATCGTTTCTCATTTCAACAAGCATCTTTAATTTATGCAGCAAGATGCGATGATGCTCGCTATCTTAGATGGCTTTGAAAGGGCATTAAACAAATGGAGGATAAGTGCTTGGCAATGGTTCCTGGCCCTGATGGCAATTTGCAACCTCCCGGGTTCGGAGGCAGTATAGAATCTTTGGACCTCCTAAGAGACACATGCTAACATACACTAACACCATTTCCATTCAGGGAAATGAGAGGCATTGTCACAGTTCAGTGACACATTCCAGCTACCAAAAAAGCACTTGAGGAAGATTCAGAGCAGTGCCATTGCTGGGTGTGACCTGGGCATAGTGGGTGTGGCCTGGGAAGGCTCCTGAGGGCTAGATGAAGTGGTCTAGGGGGCTACAGTTGGGTCTTGGGAATGGATAGACTATTGGTCTAATCCATCAGGGCTCTTCTTATGTTCTGATGATGTTAGTAAATTAGCACTAGGTCAAATGGCCTTCAGTATTCTTATATGTGATTGGTGGTAAAAGGACAGGATACCAGAGGCATGTTTGATTCATTGACTGTATGTAATCTCCCAGAGTTTTAAAAGAAATGACTTAACACAGAACTGGTGTTGCATAGTGGGTAGATGCATTTATTTGTTGCATTTTATATCCCACCCTCAAATTGCCGTACATGGTCTGTCCGTTGTCCCCCCCCCCCACTTCTTAATTAATTCCCAGAATAACCCACTGAGGTAGGCTAGACTGAGAGGCAGTGGCTGGCCCAAGGTCACCAGTGAGTTTTGTGGTCAAGTGAGGATTTGAACCCTGGTCTCCTAGGTCCTACTCCGACACTCTTAACTACTTCACTACAGTGGTTCTCAGAGTACACTCATGGGCAATTATGGAACAATGCATGGTATCTCATGCCCTTGTTCCATTAGCGCAAGGATTTATACTTGTGCAACTGAGCGGGTGGCGCTGTGGGTAAAACCTCAGCGCTTAGGACTTGCCGATCACATGATTGGCGGTTCGAATCCCCGCGGCGGGGTGCGCTCCCGTTGCTCGGTCCCAGCGCCTGCCAACCTAGCAGTTCGAAAGCACCCCCAGGTGCAAGTAGATAAATAGGGACCGCTTTCTAGCGGGAAGGTAAACGGCGTTTCCGTGTGCGGCTCTGGCTCGCCAGAGTAGCTTCGCCACACTGGCCACGTGACCCGGAAGTGTCTGCGGACAGCGCTGGCTCCCAGCCTCTAGAGTGAGATGAGCGCACAACCCTAGAGTCTGTCAAGACTGGCCCATACGGGCAGGGGTACCTTTACCTTTACCTTTAACTGAGCTTCCAACCCTTCCCTATCCGTGTGTGTGCCCCAGATCATCCACAGATCTGCTCTGGAGGGTTGATGGAACCCTAGAAGAGATTTAGGGGGCACACGGAGGAGGTGGGAGGCCCTGTCCTGCAAGTGGAAATCCATTCACTGAAGGGAGGCATTATTCAGCACTGCTTTGGATACAATCCTTATATTTTGGTGTGGAAGACAAGGGGGTTTGTTGGGCCCTTTCTGGATTGATACCTGCATTCCACCTTAGTTCTTTGCTCTGTTACATTATGTGAAAAAGCAATCCATTAGATTTTTATTGAGAGCTGCAGACCAGCAAGACCTGGGTGTCCACAGGTCTCTCACACGCAGACTAGATAATCACAGTGGCGCGATTTTGAATGTCTCCTGCCGTGTTTGCTTTTCCTGCCAGTACCACCTTGCTGTATTCGGAAGTTGCTGCTAAAGGCAATGTTGACTGTCCCTGGCTTGTATTTTATGGGATGGAGGGCGAGGCAGGCAGAGTGATGACCTTGTTTTGAGAATACAATTGGAGGGCAACTTCTCTCTCCCCCCTCCCCATATTTC
This sequence comes from Podarcis muralis, assembly GCF_964188315.1. Taxonomy (NCBI): domain Eukaryota; kingdom Metazoa; phylum Chordata; class Lepidosauria; order Squamata; family Lacertidae; genus Podarcis; species Podarcis muralis. The sequence goes on along the minus strand of NC_135669.1, from coordinate 12,576,105 downwards.
TCTCTCTCTCTCTCTCTCTCTCTCTCTCTCTCTCTCTTTTACCATGTCACTGTGAGATTTCAGGCCAGCAATTGGCAGAGCCCTGGAGCAGAACAGTTTGTTAGATTTATGAGCCCAAATAGTGCTAACAGCTCGCCGGATGTGTATACGTCAGCTTGTTGTTGAGTCCCCTATGATTCTTACGAGGGACACACTCCAGCCAAAGTTAAAGCACAAAGTTAAAGAGGACAATCCTACTCAGAAGCAAGTGCAAATTGAGTTCAGTGGTGCTTGCTCCCAAGTTATAGGATTGCAATCTTAATTCCATTTCTGCCAGTCAGATTTTTAAGATCTTCTGCTGAAATCAGCGAGACTTTGACTGGATTAGGGATGGGGAACCTCTGGACCTCTTGCTATTGTTGGGCTCTGGTTGGGTCAGGGATGAGGGGCTCCAGCTCTCCCCAGTATCCGCCCACATGGCCAATAGTAAGGGGTGATGTAGTCTAGCAGTACCTGGAAGGCCACAAGTGCCCCGGCACTGTACAAACTGGGAGCTGGTGTACACTTAATTCCCGCCATTGGTCACATCTGTCCCTGAGTCTCCTCTTGGTGACTCCACCCAATTCTGATTCCCACAGGGAACTTTTCTCTGCCTGTCCACATTGCATGTGGCAAAAGGCAAGGACTAATATAGGCCCCATAACTTGCATGGCCAGGAGCTCTATGGCTAGTGGAAGCAGTTAAGATATTCTCCTCCCAGCTTTTGAGCTGCTTTAATTCCTACTCGCCTGCAGGATTTGTTTTATTGGCTTGTTTTAATGCTCCCCGGTTCGTATAATTTCAACAGTTGCTTTTAATGCTGCAAACGGGAACGTGTTTTGGAAGATAAGACCAGCTCTTGACTGAGAACGAGACTGGGCAATTTTGCTATTGTGGGAGTAGCCTGATCACAGGGTGTGTGTTTTTTTAGTTTTTGCGTCACAGTGGGCATCTTCAGTTCAGCACATGGAATAGCTCAGCCTATCTAAAGCAACTCTTCCTGCAGAAGTGGATGCAGAAGTTTTTCGCATGCAGGGTTGTTCTTTTGCACTGCATATGAGGCCGCACACCCATGCAAGGTGACTTTCCCTTTTGGAAAGTCTCAAGGCAGGGCCAGCCATGCTGTGTAGGGCAGGGTTTGGGAACTTCAGGGCCAAGGAGTCAGATGTGGAACCTCCAGGGCTCTCTATCTGGCCGCTGGGACTCTACCCCAGGCAATAGCCCTCACTTGCCCTGAGTGATTTTGCCTGGCCGCAATGTATCTGAAAATTCTTGACAATGCCATTTGCCTGTCTGCATGGAGAACAGTGAGGGGTGTGCAGAAACTATCTCACTGTGCAAAGGTAAAATTAACTTCATTTCTGCATCCACTTTTGCCACTGCCAAAAGGGAGTGCAGCCCTCAGGTTCAAGAAAGGTTCTCCCCCTTTGTTGTAGGGTGAAGCATCCTTCTTCAGATGGCACCATGAAAGAGGCAGTGGGTGATGGATGGAGGCAGGAAGTGGTGTCTGACTGGTGCTGCTAGACAGCCCAAATTAGAGAGTAGAAGGGACACCATTTAGGCATTGCTTCAGGCAGCAAAATGTATTGGACTAGCACTGGAAATTCTGAAAGGTATAGACTCCTAGCATTTTAGAGTTGGAAAGCACTCCAGAGCTCATATAGCCTGAACTCCAGCTCAATACAAGAACCATGCAGCTACACCACCCCTGATTTATAACTGTCCAGCCTTTGCTACAATACCTCTAGCAAAGGAGATCCCACCACCTTTTGAGACAGCCTGTTCCACTGTTGAACAGCACTTGCTGTTCGGAAGTTTCTCCTGATGTTCTGGCTGATACCTGCTGCTTTGCAATCTCTACTCATTCATTCCAAACTTGTCCTCTGAAGTGACAGAGAGCAAATCTGATCCATCTTCTGCATCGCAGTGCTTCAGATATTTGGAGGCTGAGATCATATCTCTCCTTGATCTTTTCTTCTCCAAGCTAAACATGCCCAGGGCTTTCCAACCGTTTCTCATAGGACTTGGTTTCCAGACCCCACATGGTTATATTATTTGGGAGCTAGATTTGTATGATATCCTAAGTGGATACGGGGCCCTCTTTGGCTGGGTGGTGTGTTTTCCATGTTGGGCATGTAGCTACAATTTTGCCACACCCAGTTAAAAAGCTAAGGTTGCAGGATAGTGTACTTAAACAGGCATACTATGGTCAATTACTCTTCTTGACTACATTTTGGAAGATAGAGATCTGCGGCATCTAAATGTGAAACGATGTGCCTGCCAGGCTGTGGGGAGATGCATGTTTCTAAAATTGTTGAGTAGGGTGTGTTAGCTTTGGGATCCCACACAGCCGCAGCTATGTTAAACAAATGGATCTGATTCCATCTAACAAACCTGTTGTTGGCAGAGGTGCCTTTTCTCCCCCTCTGCTCCGGCAGCTTGGCTGATGCCATTCCCTCAGAGTACATAGCATTAGCACATTAGTGCACCATGTCAACTTCACACTGTGCTGCTTGCATATAATCACTTTCCTGTTTGCTCTGAGCTCCAGGGGCACCTCCCTCCCCCCCACGTGTCCCCCTAACAAGGCAGAAGCACCCCTGCTGTTGTTGAAGCAAGCCTGGGTCGCAGAGATGTGCTGTTGTGCCACGTGAAGCTGCGGGCTGTGGCGCATGCTTCCGCCCTTTACGGTGCTAATAAGTCAAGCTGCCCTTGTTTGCTCTTCTTCGCACAGGCGGCTGCTAATTGGGTTTCAAACACAAGGCTTGGCCAGCTCGTCCTTTTGTTTTCTTCTCGTCTCTTAGCTTCCTGTTTATAGGCACCGCGCAGGGAAGGATTCTACACCAGCCGCGGTGTGGAGACTACACACTTAAGTATGCAACAAGAGTCCACGCCGTGCGGTTAGGGTTGAATGCTCCGCCCCTGAATGGGAAGCCAGACACTTAATTTGCCCCTGACAAGCTGCACCGCTGTTGGGTAATGTCCGCCTCATTGAAACAATCTTCCCAACAATCTGCCCCAGCTGTGGCCCTGCGCCTTGCAGGATGGGACAAGGCATTACAAGGCAGGAAACCAGGTTTATTTGCAAAAGCACAGCTACGTCGGCTCATGCCAACCGGGTGGCGCCGCGTTTGTCCATTTCATTTCTCCTCTCCAAACCTGGCAGAGGCTCACAGAGGCACCCTTTTGGGGAGCATAAATAAATAAAAATGATGGCTGCTTGGCTCTTTCCATTAGTTCCAGATGGGTTGTTGGGATTTTGCTCCAAATTGCCATCTCGGGCTCATCGTCAGGCTGTGAACCAGCAAGAGTAGAAAGCTGCAGGCTCCAAGTGGAGATCTGTCTGGAGACGTATGAGCTTGTGGAGGAGCCAGGGGTTATCCTATTGAGAATCTCGACACACGCTCCCATTGTAGCTTCATCATCAAGACAATGATGAAAAGGGGCTGGATGGTCCAGCCATGTCCCCTGAGATGGGAGGGGATGCCAGGGCTTTACAATTTGTCTTATGGCATGTATTTTTGTCAAGTTCAATTTTAGTTGTCCGTGCACTGGGGCTTCCATTGTTGCACCATCGCCACCCCTCCCCCTGAGCTGGGAGACAATTCCACAGTCTGATGCACACCACTGTCAAGAATTTTTCACTCACATTCAGCATAATTTTCTCATTTCCTAGGTTAGGCCTTATGTCACCTTCTCCATTTCCATTTCTCCAAAACAGGTTACGTCCCTCTGGGTCCGTCTGTCCATCTTGGCAGGTTCATCTTTTTCTTTTTTATGCTTCTCTCCACCCCCCCCCCAAGATCTTGCCTTTCACAAATCATGCTTGCTTCTCTCTCTCTCCCTCCCTCCTTCCCTCCCTCTCCATATTTTCCAATTGATGTTTAAAAATAGGGATGTTAGTTTGGTTCACATTATATACAAACCAGCTTGCTTTGAACTGTGAATTCGCAGATGGAAATATAGCTGTTATTTGCTGTTTGCACTTCTCTGAATTTTGCAATACACTTTTTAGTGAAAAAAGTACCATAATGCTATAAAAATGAGTGTTTTAGCATAAGAAAGGTAAAGGTAAAGGGACCCCTGACCTTTAGGTCCAGTCGTGACCAACTCTGGGGTTGCGGCGCTCATCTCGCTTTGTTGGCCGAGGGAGCCGGTGTACAGCTTCCGGGTCATGTGGTCAGCATGACTAAGCCACTTCTGGCAAACCAGAGCAGCTCACGGAAAAGCCGGTTACCTTCCCGCCAGAGTGGTACCTATTTATCTACTTGCACTTTGACGTGCTTTCGAACTGCTAGGTTGGCAGGAGCAGGGCCCGAGCAGGGAGCTCAACCCGTCGCGGGGATTCGAACCACCGACCTTCTGATCGGCAAGTCCTAGGCTCTGTGGTTTAACCCACAGCGCCACCCGCGTCGCACAATTTACCATATTCTAAAGAATGTGAAGGAGGCAACTTGTGATCTTCCCAAGTGAGGACCTTCTTGCATGACCATTTTAGAAGATTCCAAGGTAGAACGATACATTACCTTGTTGTCCCTGCATCTCCTGGTAACTTTCCACTTAGATGTGCAAATGTATTGCAGATGGGGTTGTTATTATTTTTTGTAAGAATACTCTCCTTTGTGCCCCATGGCATGGCTCCTTCTACACTGCACATCAAACGAGACCATGGCGCAACATGGTTGCAATCTCCTATGTGGTCATCACCCTGTGGGTGATGTCTGCATCTGCAGCCTTGACAGAGCGGTATGTACAGTTTTGGATAATGTAGAGCTAAAAAAAAGGTTCAGAAAATAGCAGCCCAAATGGTAATGTGGGTGAAACATCTCCCTTTTGAGGAATGGTTCCCACATTTATTTATTTACTTCATAAATATTTGATACACTGCTTGATTGCAAAAAAACACACCCTCAAAGCAGTTTACAAAAAGAAAAGAAAAAGCAGTAACAGTATTGATATAAGATTCAGGATGGTAGCAATGTTAGTCAGACGCAATCGGGGAAAAATAAAAAAATTGTCCAGTAGCACCTTAGAGATCAACTAAGTTTGTTCTGGGTATAAGCTTTCATGTGCAGGCACACTTCTTCAGAAGTATTGATATGAGCAGTTATGGCAATGCCATAAACAGCAAAAAAAGAAAGGAGGGGGGGAGCCAAGAACAAGGACTGTAAAAGCTGAAGGACATGCTGTGTTAAACTGAGCATCCAAAGTCAAGGACTTGCAGTAAGATGATTTTTTATTTATTTTTTATTTATTTACTATAGTGAGAGTATAAGAGGGATGTACATGTAAACAAGATTAAAGAGACCAGAGTTAAATGAAAATAGTGCCAGGTAGAAGGCGATCATAGGATACATTCAGATAACTGGGAACTAGGGCTGGGCGATATCTGGTTTTCAACATCATGATTTATCACCAGCTAATCTTCGTGATGGGACGCTGGTGGCGCTGTGGGTTACACCACAGAGCCTAGGGCTTGCCAATCAGAAGGTTGGTGGTTCGAATCCCCACGACAGGGTGAGCTCCCGTTGCTCGGTCCCAGCTCCTGCCAACCTAGCAGTTCGAAAGCACATCAAAGTGCAAGTAGATAAATAGGTACCGCTCCGGCGGGAAGGTAAACAGCGTTTCTGTGCGCTGCTCTGGTTCGCCAGAAGCTGCTTAGTCATGCTGGCCACATGACCCGGAAGCTGTACACTGGCTCCCTTGGCCAATAAAGCGAGATGAGCGCCGCAACCCCAGAATCGGCCACAACTGGACCGAATTGTCAGGGGTCCCTTTTCTTTACCTTTAATCTTTGTGATATACCAATATATCACAATGTCTGAAATAAGGATGGAGCTATGTAGAGGCAATGGCTGGCTTAACAGTTTTTCCTGCATCGTGATTTTTGCATAACACACCCACACCCATACACCATGATTCACGAGATAATGCCAGGTCAAAAATTATGAAAATGATTTCACAATATGGACTTCAAACTAGTTTTGGACGATATCTCAATATATCACCCAGCCCTACTGGGAACCACAAGCCTTCCAGATGTACTATATCGGGCCAGCACGTGCTGTTCTCCACTTGAGATGAAACAGGAAGTGCCATTGTCTGCCCTGCCACCTCTAAGGCTGGCGGAGAAGCAATGCTGGCATTGGCACCAATTTCCAGTGAGATCTCACATGCTGCATGAGATCTCATGAGCTCTCGCTAGAAATTGGTGCTGATTCTCCACCAGCAGCAAAGGCAGTGGGATGAGCAAGGCCCTTGCGTTGGTGCCACCTTAGGGACTTCTGCTGCCTGAGGCAGCTGCTTCACCCTGCCTCATGGTTGGGCCGGACCTGTACTCTATGTATATGGTGCCTCCACTGCCAGGCGAGGCAATTGACTGCAGACTTAAATCAGTGTGGCCGAGCCAAGCATTGCCTCCATTCCACTTCCCTGGATTTTGAAGAAGCGACAGAGGGATGACACTGCTGGCGTAAGTGCTGGGTTGGATCACTGCCTCCCCATGTCCTTGCCATATATTTGCCATCTGAGTTCCAACTAAGATCAAACCGAGCAAGGAACAGACGCCTGACTTCCAAGCTAGCAAGTGCCCAGCCAGTTAATCTTTTTGTGGCTTTATTTCTGCATCGGGCCTTATATATAAGCGGCCAAGAGTATCAGTGCAACAGCATCATTGATGCAGTTCCCAGAAGAATCAGGGAAGACCAGGGATAAACTGGCAAAATCCCTTGGGGGCACAGATAGAAATAAGCCAGACCTGTTTTGCAAGGCTGTGTCTGGTCTCTCCTTGCTTGTATTCATGTCCAGTGGCTCCTTGAGGCTCTTGAGGATCAAAGGAACTGGATGTCTGTCATCTACCATAATTTTTAGGAGGCATCACTCTGAAATGGCAGTTCTTGGTTTGAACTAAGGGTTTTTATTTTAAATGGTAAGACATAATGGCCTCAGTAAATCCTGTAGGCTTAGCTGGAAAAGACAGAGTTGTGCTGCCTTGATTCTCTGTAGATATCTCCAAATTACAGACCTCCGTAGCACAGTCCTAAAGATGTTTACTCAGAAGGAAGTCCCACTGATTTCAATGGCACTTGCTTGATTGCGTGTTTAGGACTTCAGCCTTGAGCTTTCATGGGAGAAAGCTCCATGGAACACAGTGCAACATACTTCTGAGAAATGCTTTGTAATGCACAGTAATTGCACTGTCTAAGTGGATCGTCAGTAATTCTTGTTTCTTGATGGAGTCCTTCTGTAGAGTACAAAAAGGGATGTCGTAACAAAGCAGCTTCCAGATATTACCTGTGCCAGACATGGGGAAATCTTTCTCTCTTTTGATGTTGCTGGACCTTAACTCCCATAAGCCCCAGACGGTATGACCAGTGGTCAGAGATTATGGGAGTTGTAGTCTAATATCTGAAGGGTCACAGGTTCCCCATCCCTGACCTTCCTTCCTTCCTTCCTTCCTTCCTTCCTTCCTTCCTTCCTTCCTTCCTTCCTTCCTTCCCCTATCACTCTCCCTCTCCCTCTTAATTTTCCCAAAAAGTAATGGAAAGGTCCTTACCATCAGTTGAAATATAATCTGTCCTGCTTCCTGAGATCTCTAGTTGTCATCTGCTATCATACGTCACTGGATTCCATCTGTTCAGTCCTTCTGAATATTTTCCCCATCTTTTAACCTTGTTAGTTTTATAACACCCAGTCACTCCCATAGTTTCCTAACCAAGTCTAATGTACCAATTTTTAAAGCAGGGATGACTAACCTTTCCTTTGGCTCAAGGGTCACATTTACCTGTGGTCAACCACCCCAGGGGTTGCAGGCAGGTGGGCAAGGGGGGGCACCCCAGACTCTCTCCCACACCTACTCTCTCTCTCTCTTTGTCTCTCTCTTGTATGTGTGCATTCACACATACACACATACACACAGAGAGAGAAGCATACAGCCTTCAGCTCATCTGTTGGCAGAGGAGAGGGCCGAAGAGCCCTCTCAGCTTATTAAAGAACTGGTGGCCAACAGGGTGCCCTTCAAATGTTGTTGGACATAAAAAGGAAAGACTGTAAGTTGTTTTTATAGGCAGTAACAGCAGCAAGAATATTATTGGCCCAAAAATGGAAGCAAGAAGAATTACCAACATTAGAAGAATGGAGTATGCAATTGATGAGCAGAATTAGACAAGCTAACAGGAAGGATCCGAGACTGGCAGGACCAGAGGTTTACCGAATACTGGACTAAATTTACGGAGTATCTGAAAAGTATTTGCGATGATCAAATTACGTTTGTAGGACTACAAGAAGCTCTGTGAGGAGTAATTTAAGAAATATTGTAAAAATGGAAAGGAAGAACTGATTTGGTAGAAAATGTAAGGGCAATATTAAGTTAGGAATTGCAGGAGAAATAATTAAGACGGAAGGCTATCAGAGATGCTGAAGGAAGTCCAAATAAGGATATATGTATAATAATTTGTGTGATATGTCTAAAAAATTTTGTATGCTAAAATTAATAAACAATATTAAAAAAAATCAAATGTTGTTGGACTACAACTCCCATCAGCCCCAGCCAGCAGGGTGGATGATGGGAGTTGTGGTCCTGCAAACACTTAGAGGGCACCAGATTGGCTACCCCTGTGTTAAATGATCAGTCCAAAGAGCAGGGAGGAGGTGAGATGCTTTTTCATTAAGGTGCTGGGCTCTGCCCACCCCAGCACTTTGTCTCCTCTAATTATTTTTCTTATTTTGCAGCTGCTGCCCAAATCAGTGAGGTCTTGTCAGGGGCAGAAAGTGTTGCTGGCAAGTGAGAGGCATCAGGCTCCCAAACTAAGGGCTAGCAATACCTTCTCATGAAAGGCACTGGAAGTCTTCTTAGGGCAAGGGCTGGCGACTGCTGTTCAGCTGCACAGCTCCTTGCTACCTTCCCCGTTCATTAAGCTGCCTGTCCTTGTAACAATGTCACCTGAGCATACCTGCCAGAAATGTTTCACCTTTCCTTGTCGCAATAATTTGCAAACTTGGCCTCCGGCTGAACGCAACCTTTTAGTAGTTGATGGCAGAAGGGAGTAAGCTTAGAATATATAAGCAATTGCAAGGGTTAATTGGAGGAGACAGCTTTTTGTTTTCCTAACTTGTGGAATGACTGAAGGTTGTTTTTAAACTGTGACAAGCCTGCTGTTTTACTTTCGCTTGACAGAAAAATGGCTCATCTTTTGAGATGCTGAAATTTGGGCTGGTGACTCGTCCTTTGAGACCACTTAGAGCATGAGTCTTAGAGAAACAGGTTGTAAAATAACCTCAGGGTTGCCTTTTAACTTGATGTTCTATTGCAGTTCAAGCCCTGCTCTTAATGATGCAAGCGCTGAGTAGCCACACGTTTGTGTAAGAGTGCGCCTGTTCCCCTGGGAATAAAAACTTTGCCCGAAGAAAAGCATTTCTTTCCTGTAATTGGAGTTCTTGTTTATAAGGCCTTGCGGAGGCTGCAACAGATTATTTTGTGCAAATCAGGTGTGTTTAGTCCGCATTCCTCCAGATATTGCTGGACTTTCCCTTTTCCCTAACCATTGGTGATGCTGGCTGGGGCTGATGGGAACTCTAGTCCAGCAACATTCAGAGGGATACAGGTCTTGCTAGAACACCCAGTGGCAAGAATAACCATTCCTAAGGGCTCTAGTATTCCAAACTCCAAATAAGGCAACCAAAACAGATTGTAGCCAAACAGAAACATATGAACATAAATTATATACAATAAATAAAGCATAATCTTAAATCTCAAAGGAGGCCACGTGAACTAAGTGTAGCAGCCTTTACTGCAAATTTAGCTGTATTAAATGTTACAGGCTTGTCCAACCCAGACAGCAGATATTTAATCTTATCCATATTACCCTAAGGGCTTTAGTACACACTCAGTCTGCCAGAGCTTTTAGTTGGGAAAGGATCATTGCCTTTGCTATTGCCTGCTTGTGAGTGAGTCACCATCAGTAGAGTCAGAAGGCTCATTGGGGCAGGAGAGCCTGGGTGGTCATGAATATTCAATTCAATTCAAAATCCTTTATTAGGCATAGCACACCACACATTAACAAACAAACATCATATACAGACTGTATAAAATACGGGCTCAGCGAACACAATTTATCCCAGTCCTAATCTTAACTCCAAAAAATAAATCGATGTACATAGATAATATAATACAACACAGAATTTATATAAGTGGTCATGAATATATAGGGCTGACATATGGTGAGCCAGATCATTGGTCCATTTAGCCTAGATCCAGTGGTTCTGACTGGGAGTGGGTTTCCAGGATCTTGGGCAGAAGTTTTTCTCCTCACCATCTCCCTGGCCCTTTTACCTGGGAACAAACCCATGGGAGTTACAGTCCAACAAGGGTACCTCACCCCCCCACCTCTGCTCTGAACATCACCCTTTAATGTCCCCAGGTGTCAACAGAGGGAAAGCAATTCCGTGCTGTTAAACTGCCTTAAATGAAGCCAGACCAGTGACTCATCCAGCTCAGTACTGTTTACAGTAGCTGGCGATGACTCTCCAGGGTTTCACACAGGAATTCTTCCTGGAGGTGCTCAGGATTGAACCCGGGTACCTTCTGCATGCAGAGCAGTTGCTCTGCCACTGAACTACAGACCCTTCCCTTTCGGGGAACAGGATCCGCAGACCAGGAGAGAACTTCTCCCTAGCCCAGGAGAGAAGTGGCTTGTGTAGCAGGCAGCACAATCCTCTTCCAGCTTTTGGGTGCCTAAAGGCAGGTGTGTACTTGGACAGAGGGATTTTCCAGGCTGACTAATTCCTGGTGATCCTCACCCCTCCTCTCTCTCAGGAGGGATTTTGTACCTCTGATGTCAAGAATCCACATGTGTCAGACAGCAGACTGTTGCCAGCTGGGCTCCTTGCCAAATGCAGAGCAAAACGCCTTTTTGCAGCACTGGCTGTTTTCCTGGAGCGCTGGAAGGGACATCCAGCCACAGCATCCCTCCCAGGAGAAACTCAGTCTCCCTTCCAGAATCCATCCCCTTTTGCTACCACATTCCTTCCCTCTGCCTCCATTGCCTCGTAGCCTTTGGCTCTTTGTCTGTAGGGTGCTGCTGGCCAAGTGCAAGCAACTGCCTGTAGGGAACATCTGCTCAGGGTGATAACACAGAAGAGAGGCTCATACTGATCCCCTCTGTGTGGAGGCCTCCTTTGCCAAATCATTCGCAGTAGGCCAGGGCATTTGGAGGGTGGGGGGAGGTGCAAATCCCGGCTTAATGTTCGATCACAGACCCTCCATTTGAGGACATTAGGATGCTCTCAGGAGCATCTGCACTTAATGCACGTGAGAGAAGCAATTTCCTTTCTGCCTTCCCTCCCCCACCCCAAAGAAAAGAGGGTCTTGACGTGGGTTGGCATCTGCTATGCCAGTTATGCTGTTGGCACAAGATCTGCCAGGCCACCCACAGAAGGATGCCACGTTATCAGCTGCCAGGTTATTCCTGCCCCCACCTCCCTGCCAAACTGGAGTCCTTGTGCATCGGTTCAGGCCAAGATGAAATGCATCCCTTTTGGAAAGCAGGTTACAGTTTCAGCACATTGCAGAGAAATGTGTGCGCTCAGCCAGGGACCGAGGGAGGGAGCTGTACCAAGGGGAAGAAAGGGGAAGAAAGAGACAATCTTCTATAGCTTTACCCCTGCTGGGCATCCTTTCTCAAAAGAGAGAGACGATCCCTTCTGCAGGGTCTGGTTTCTTTAGGTTATTTTTTTTAAAAAAAGAGACTCTATCAAATTTAACAGCAGACATAAAAGCCTTAGATGCGAATGGTTTGGAAACAGAAGCTGAAACACCTATTGTAACTTCTCTGTTGCTGCCTGTGGGCTGTTTGGATTGAACGAGACTCAGGAAGGGCTCCCCGCAACATCCAAATTTCAGGGCCATGGGTTTACACTTTGTGACATCCTCCCCACTAGTGGAATGTTAAGGTTGCGCCATTTTCTTGTGGGGTGGGAAGAGAAGAATGAAACGAGCCATTTCCTAACACCCCTGCCAGTCTGCTTAAATGAATGTAGATCTAGCATTGTCCCTTGGTTAGCTTTGTATGTCAGCTAAAACAAAGGTTTGGTTGATTCAGTCCCAGCCTGGTGTTAAGCTTTGCGGAATGGACAGAGGGCTGACTATCGCACTGGACCAGGAGTAGAGAGCATGTGTGTGACCCCTGAGATGCTGTTGGGCTCCAACTTCCATCAGCCCCACTTAGGAGAGCCAATGTTCCCCAGGTGGCACAGTGGGTCATTGTGTCTGGCTGTTCAGCAGAAGGTGGTGGTTTGAGCCCACCCAGAGATGGCTGTGAGCATCCTGCATTGTCTGGCCCTGGGGGTTCCCTTCCAGCTCTATGGTTCTGTGATCCTAATGGTCAGGGATGATTGGAGATGTAGCCCAACAATACTGGGGAGGCCAAAGGCTCCTCACCAATGCACCAGGTGTACCTTGCAGGGCAGAGAGCATCATACATTTGCTGTTCAGGAACTGCAGTGGCAGAACATAAGACTTCTCTATACTAAACCAGACTATTTGGCTCTGTAACCCAGTGGCTCTTCCGAGGCCTTTCCTAGAATCTTCTCCCTGCAAAGCTTTAAACTGGAGATAGCAGGGACTGAACCCGGGACCTTGTTCCTCCAAAGCATGTGCTCTGCCGCTGAGCTGCAATAGTTCCTTCCCTAGGGAGGGGATAGGCACAGATAGCCTGAAGAGTTAGGCAAAAATCAGAGCATCCCAGCAACCTTGGCCCAGGGCTGGTTAGGACTCCCATAGATTATGAGTGAAGAATCTGTAGGTATTTTGAGGTGACAACACAGAGTAATTTTGCTTAGCAAACACTTTACTAGCCTCAGCCCTGTTCAGTGGCGATTGCAGATAAGACCCAGATAGAGTGGATCAATAACAGCTGTAGAGGCTGTTATTGATAACAGCTTCTGCTTAGGCGAGTTGAAGTACAAACATTGTCTCGAGCAATTTTTAGCAAGAAGCATTACCTTGATAAAGCGTTTCAAAATCGTATCTGTGTTGCATGGGTATTATCTTATTTGATGTTGCGATTGCACATTATCTAGATCCCAGAGCAGGGCCATATGAGGCTGCCGCCACCTTGATGAAGCTAAACAGGTCTGGGTCTGATCGGGGTAATAAAGGTAAAGGTACCCCTGCCCGTACAGGCCAGTCTTGACAGACTCTGTGCGCCCATCTCACTCAAGAGGCCGGGGGCCAGCGCTGTCCGCAGACACTTCCGGGTCATGTGGCCAGTGTGACAAGCTGCATCTGGCGAGCCAGAGCCGCACACGGAAATGTCGTTTACCTTCCCGCTAGTAAGCGGTCCCTATTTATCTACTTGCACCCGGGAGTGCTTTCGAACTGCTAGGTTGGCAGGCTCTGGGACCGAACAACGGGAGCGCACCCCGCCGCGGGGATTCGAACCGCCGACCTTTCGATCGGCAAGCCCTAGGCGCTGAGGCTTTTACCCACAGCGCCACCCGCGTCCCGATCGGGGTAATGGAGTATCCCCAAAGAAAGCATGGCTGGCTGGCTAGAACACTGAAGAGGAGTGTTCCATGGTGCAACATTTTGTTGCAGGTTCCACTTGCTGACAACTATTTACAGTGACTGCTAAACAGAGCCTCAGTGCTCAGAATCAGTGTACATTTGATTTTTAGCTGCTGCCTGGGGATGGAAAACAGTATCGGAAGACTATTGCCTTTGTGCCCCGAATGTGGAGTTCTTGGAGCCGTCGAATTGGCATCTGTGTGGAAGCTGGATCTGATGGACCTTTGGTTGTATCCAGCAAAGCTATTAATATATCATTTATTTATTCATTCAAAGCTTTTAGGCCCTGCTTTCAGTCAGAAAAGCTCCCAGAGCAGCTTACAAAAGTACTAAAAATAACACAGTCCCCGACCCTAGAGCTGAAAATCTAAAAAGGGCATGGCACAAAAGGAAAAAAGGATGAGGAGGGAAGAGAGAGAAAAGCAAACTTTGGCACTCAATGCTTAATGTTTCCTTATGGTGGTCAGTTGGGATGGAGATGGGCTGCCCACAGTTCAGAAAATATGCTTTATTATTACTGGGTAGCCTGGTACGCCTGCTCGGACATGCCCAAAATCCATTGGCCTCCACTCTTTGCATCTTCTCTCGGGAATACTGTCGTAAACCCAGATTCTCTGCCTCCCACCCTCCGAGATTAATGATACCTGACTGATGACATTCTCTCTTCCAAACCAAATGATCCACCCCGATTAATTCCTGACCTCTAAGGCTCTTGGGAGGGCTTGCCGGGTCATAAGCTGCTTTTGCAAAAAGCAGGATTTTCACGGCTGCTCTGGGGGACCCCCCCCCCCCCAACTCTCCTCTTTGGAATGTGTCATTCTGCTTTCAGCAGCAGTAGCAGCATGTGACTGGGGTAGGTTACTGATGGATATGTACGCACTCTAAAACCCCCCCACCCAAAACCTGCAGCAGTTATTTTGTCCCAAAGTTTTAAAGCCTTTTGGTGAATCCTTGCCTAATTGGTCTGGCCAGTAACTTACTGTCCTAGCAATAATACACCCGTTTGAATCTGTAGATGTAGCCTATGTCAATACAGTGGTACCTCGGGTTAAGAACTTAATTCGTTCTGGAGGTCCGTTCTTAACCTGAAACTGTTCTTAACCTGAAGCACCACTTTAGCTAATGGGGCCTCCCGCTGCCACCGCACAATTTCTGTTCTCATCCTGAAGCAAAGTTCTTAACCCGATGTACTATTTGTGGGTTAGCGGAGTCTGTAACCTGAAGCGTCTGTAACCTGAAGTGCCTGTAACTCGAGGTACCACTGTATTTAACTGGCCACAGGAATGTGCTGCCTTAATAGAGTTAACTTGGCCAAATGTTAGGGTGGTCATGTGTCCAAAGAGAGGACAGTCCTCTCTTTGAAGGCATCCTCTGCTTGAAGTGGTCACTCTGGCAAATGATTGTCAGCTAACCCCCCCCACCCCCCGAAGAAACTTTGATATGTAGAATGCGTGACTCCAAGGAATACCAGGTCAAATACACATTGCTTCCTGAAGAAATTCAGGCTTCAAAGGGACTTCTGTAGCTCCCTTCACAACCAGACTGATTCTACACAAGATTGGATCCCTCCCTCCCTCCCCGTTGCAAATAGAAATGTTATTAAAACAATGTTCCTTAAGATGGATGCAATCTAAAAAATTTCTAGATAGACCCTCTCTAGCACAAGCACTTTCCCTGCACTGGATGTTTATCCGGAGAGGTTTTTGACAGTCTTGCTTAAAGGTTAGGGATGGGCTCCAGCAGGTCTTGTTAGGTCAGCTGGCAATAATTTCCATTCAGACAAGTCTTTGTCATGATCAGCGCTGTTTCCATTCCACTGCAGTTCAGTTTCCACCGAATACCACAGGATTCATCCTGCAGCTCATTTTTGGTATAATTTATGCAATCATTTATATGATTAAAAAAATGATTTCCACCCGAGTCATTTCAGTGTAAAGGAAATGCCAAAACAATGTCAAAAAACAAACCGCGGTCATTAATTATGCTTCAGCTGCGAGCTTTAGAAAAACCCAACAATGTTGTGAGCTAATACTGATTGCATTAACTTGGATTGTTGCTGGTTGTATTTGCAAGATTGATTTCCATTCCAGACTTGGGACATAAATGCAAACAAAAGCGATTTCTGCTTCTGACAGAATTCTCCAACATCCCAAGTTGCTCCTGGTGCTTGGAGACACAGCAGAGAAGATCACACTTTGTAGATTCATGAATCTTCCCTTCTGGAAAGAGGAGCTTGACATGTGCAGATTTAAAATACAGGTAGCATTACTAAGAATCTCTTAGGAGACCTTAAAGATAACAGTATAACAAAAAGAAGGTGGTGATTTCTTTCTTCCTGAGATGTGGTTGCCATGCCATTTGTGGCTTAATATGCCAGCCTGAACTGGTCATGTGCTGGAAAGTTTCTAGGCTAGAGCTAGCCTGGATAGCTCAATTGGTTAGAGTGTGGTGCTGATTATGCCAAAGTTGCAAGTTTGATCCCCGTATGAGACAGCTGTGTTTTCTTGCATTGCAAGGGGTTGGACTAGATGACTCTCATCATCCCTTCCAATTCTACAATCCTATGATTCTAGAAGCTTTTTCAACTCCTGGAATGACGATGTAACAACCCCTCTGTTTCCAAGACAGGCTTATTTTGGGATGGGTGGCGGCAAAGGCGCTCCTCTTCCACCTTTCCACCACGCTGGTTTTCCAAGCCATGTAATACCAATCCTGCTACAACATACAATGTCACCAAAGTCTGCACAGCAGCGGTCAAAATTTGTCACATGATGACCTGTGCCACTAACTAGATTTAATGAACACTCTCATCAGAGTGCTCTCTAAACTGATAGTTGTAGTCTTTTATGTACTAACCTTTTATGCTCTTCCATATACCTTTAATGTTCCTAACCCTTCTTTTAGATTCTTTTAGTTTCTTTTCGATTCTTATAGTCTTTTAGATATACCTTCTATTTTAATACTTTTTAGCTTTCCAAAACGTTTGATGGATTCTAAATGATTGTACCCCACCCTACTTACGCTGGTCTATGACCGTAATAAAGATTTGATTGAAAACCTTGTAAAATAGCAATAAGCCAACCAAAAGGCAAAACAGCCTACAATTTATAAAAGAGCAGACACAGACAGCTGTTAAAAGGAGGTCAAAAATTAACATCTGTTAAAGGCTCAAAGAGAACAGGCTTTGATGCTGTTGTACGGCAAAAGGGTAGCTTAATTGTGGCTTTGCTGATGAGGCTGGACTCCCAACTGCTGCCCACCCCAAACTGCATGCCCAATAGTGAGGGATAATGGGCAATACTGTGCAGTAACAGCTGTAAGGCCACAGGTTAGTCCCCCATGATTTACATAGCCCTCATCGACAAGAGAGGGGTGCAGCCTCTTTCCCAGTCTTGAGCTGGAGGGGAGACAAACACCCATGCCTACCTAGCCCCACCTTGAAGTTCTAGGCTCATCCATGGATCCCAGAGTCTTCCCATTCCTCTACCCGCTAAACCCTATCTGTGATGAATGCATCTGTCCCTGGGCCTGCTGACTGCCTTCATACTGATGCTGATAGTTAATCGTTTCCAGGCATGCTTCGTGGTTTCTCATTCACGCTGGCGTTGTGAACTGAGTGTTGATTTCTTGGTGGCAGGAGAGATCTGCACCTTGGCAGCGGAAAGCCTGTCCCTCGTTTCTCTGCAGCAGATTGCTGCTTACACAGGAGCCAGAGTCATTCCCTGCTCCCTTTCAGGTTTTTTGTGGGGGAGAATGGAGCTACAAGAAACTCAGACCAGCAATGTTGCCCCCAACCCCACCCACTCAAGATGCAAAAACTCACAGCACTACGTCAACTTAGCAATCAAAGCTAATGCAGTTCTAGGCTGCATCAACAGTAGTGTCCCGATCATAGTACTATTCCGCCATGGTTAGATGCCATCTGGAGTACTGTGTCCAGTTTTGGGAGCCACAGGTTAAGAAGGATATTGTCAAACTGGAACATGTGCTAAGGAGGGTGACCAAGATGATAAAAGGTCTTGTTGTTGTTGTTTAGTCATTTAGTTGTGTCCGACTCTTCATGACCCCATGGACCAGAGCACGCCAGGCACTCCTGTCTTCCACTGCCTCCCACAGTTTGGTCAAACTCATGCTGGTAGCTTCGAAAACAATATCCAACCATCTCGTCCTCTGTTGCCCCCTTCTCCTTGTGCCCTCAATCCTTCCCAACATCAAGGTCTTTTCCAGGGAGTCTTCTCTTCTCATGAGATGGCCAAAGTATTGGAGCCTCAGCTTCAGGATCTGTCCTTCCAGTGAGCGATAAAAGGTCTAGAAACTAAGTTTTATGTGTAAAGGTTCAGGAAGCTGGGTATGTTTAGCCCGAGAAAAGAAGTCTGAGAGGTGATATGATTGGCACATTCAAATATCTGAAGGGCTGTCCCATGGAAGACAAGAGCAAGCTTGTTTTCTGCTGCTCCAGAGAGTAGGACCCAAACCAATGGATTCAAATTACAGGAAAGGAGATTCCAACTAAATTCCCGACTGTAAGAGCTGTTTGACAGTGGAACAGATGCCCTCAGAAGGTGGTGGACTTTCCTTCAATTGAGGTTTGCGTGTGAAGACCCCCAAGACCTCCCAAAGAAAGACACAGTTGACTCCAATATTAGTTTATGGTTACTGGCATAATTTTGGCCACAACTTTATTGATTGCAGAATGTGAGTGGTTTGCTTAGGCATTGGTTCAACTAGCTGCACCTACACCTCTGGCAGGGCAGCACTGACAACTAGACACCGGCAGAAGTCAGTAAGGGTAAACATACTGGGGAAGCATTGGTCCTACCACAGACACAACCTCACCCGAAATGCTCCCAGGGGCTCTGGCGTGGCCCTAATCCCTGGAAGCGGATCGGACAAAAGCATGGTGAGCACCTGGATTCCTTTAACAGAATACCCTATCGCACATTGGGAGGGGCAGGTATGACAACCTTCCCTCACCCCACCTTAAATCGATGCCTAACTGCCAAACCTTACAAAGTTGTGTTGATTTGCTACACGGCAGGCGAAACCCAAGTGGCAACAGCCAATCAGCCAAATGGGAAAAATCCTATCGGGCCCCTGTCCCAAAAACAGACAACCCACGACGGCATAGCAAGGTCATAAAGGTAAAGGGACCCCTGACCATTAGGTCCAGTCGTGACCGACTCTGGGGTTGCGGCGCTCATCTCGCTTTATTGGCTGAGGGAGCCGGTGTACAGCTTCCGGGTCATGTGGCCAACATGACTAAGCCGCTTCTGGCGAACCAGAGCAGCGCACAGAAACGCCGTTTGTACCTATTTATCTACTTGCACTTTGGCGTGCTTTCGAACTGCTAGGTTGGCAGGAGCAGGGACCGAGCAACAGGAGCTCACTCTGTCGTGGGGATTCGAACCGTCGACCTTCTGATCGGCAAGTCCTAGGCTCTGTGATTTAACCCACAGCGCCACCCATGTCCAGCAAGGTCGTAAAGGTAAAGGTACCCCTGCCCGTTCGGGCCAGTCTTGACAGACTCTGGGGTTGTGCGCCCATCTCACTTAAGAAGCCAGGGGCCAGCGCTGTCCGGAGACACTTCCGGGTCACGTGGCCAGCGTGACAAAGCTGCATCTGGCGAGCCAGCGCAGCACACGGAAACGCCGTTTACCTTCCCGCCAGTAAGCGGTCCCTTTTTATCTACTTGCACCTGGGGGTGCTTTTGAACTGCTAGGTTGGCAGGCGCTGGGACCGAGCAACGGGAGCGCACCCCGCCGCGGGGATTCGAACCGCCGACCTTTCGATCGGCAAGCCCTAGGCGCTGAGGCTTTTACCCACAGCGCCACCCGCGTCCCTAGCAAGGTCACAGCAAACCCTAAATATAGGGAGGGTGGGCGGGTGATCCGATGCACGAGGTGCTAAGAGGAAGCTTGATGCAACGTGCAGCAGTATAAATAAGTCCCCCTGAATGCCAATTCTCTCAACCCCATTGGCCAGAATTACCCCAGCAACTGAGGGACCCTATCAGGTCGTTGTGGCTCTCCAAACGATCCCACCCACACAAACAAGTAAGGTCAGTCATAGTGATCTCACTGCAACACGTGGCCTCCGTGATGAGGACACGATTTTTAAAGAGAGGTTGCCAGGGATGCTTGAGCTGTGATTACTACACTTCAGGGAGTTGGACTAGATGATCATTGGGGCCCCTTCTGACTTTACAGTTCTATGATTGTACATTTCCCCTCTCCAACTCTGAAAAATAGAGTGTTTATAAGTAACGTAAACCAGGAGTGGGGAACCTTTGGCCTTCCAGTTGTCGCCTGACTCCAGCTCCCATCAGCCCCACCCAGCATAGCAAGTGATCAGGGATGATGGGAGCAATATTTTTTTTAAAAAAGAACTATTTATATACCACTCACTTGTGTAAAATATCAGTGAGGTGTACAGCAATATATACAAATGCAATATAAAACAAGGGTTATAAAAAAACAGTTTCTATTAAGATGGAGGAAAATGTCTCTCCCTCCCACCCACCACCCACCCCTCTGGAAAAAAAATGCTGCTAATTTCCGTATTGTCCTTCCAGGCATCAGGTGGGCTGGATTTTCCCAACTAATTCTACTGTTTGCTCATCACATTCATTCATGTCTGCTCCTGCCTGTGGTTAATTGGAAAATTGATTTTCCCCCCTCCGAAAATGACACTTCCTAATAATGAGAGTTTAATTGCATCCAGGACACTGAGGAGAGGAGACTTCTAAGGCCAGCAGCCTGAAGGAAGCACACTGGGGACTCAGGGCGGCCCTTGCCTTGAGGAGGGACTGAAGACCTGTCAGTGGACTGCAGTTGCTTCTGCAGCATCAGCAATCCCTTTCACAGCCCTTTTCTTTCTGCCAAGGGCTTCAGCTGCCTCCCACTTAGGATCAGATTCAGAATTTATAGGCTGGTAATGCCAAACCAAGGGATGGTGCTGTGGGTTAAACCACAGAGCCTAGGACTTGCCGATCAGAAGGTCGGCGGTTCGAATCCCCGCGACTGGGTGAGCTCCCGTTGCTCGGTCCCTGCTCCTGCCAACCTAACAGTTCGAAAGCACGTCAAAGTGCAAGTAGATAAATAGGTACCGCTCCGGCGGGAAGGTAAACGGTGTTTCCGTGCACTGTTCTGGTTCACCAGAAGTGGCTTAGTCATGTTGGCCACATGACCCGGAAGCTGTTCTTCCGGTTCCCTCGGCCAGTAAACCGAGGTGAGCGCCGCAACCCCAGAGTCGGCCACAACTGGAGGTCAAGGGTCCCTTTACCTTTACCTTTAATGCCAAACCATGGTTTATCATGCCGTACACAAGCAGGAAAGAGCTTGCAAAAAAAGTCAGGAGATAGTCTTGGCTAGCATTTACTTCCACATTGTACAAGTCATGAATTTGTGGCTTAAAAGCAATCCATGGTTAGCTAAAGGAGCCAGGTTTGTAACATGTGGTTTGAAGTCAGCGTGTTTGGAAACTTTAAAAAATGCCGACCAATCCCTGGCCCCCGCCCCTTCCAAAGAAAATGGCAGCAGTGCAGTGATTGAGACTTACTTTGAGCCATAGTGAAAGTCTGAACCCACCATCAAACCACTGATCTATGATGGGGTGGGCATACATTTTGTCACAAGAACAGCATGTGTCAGTGGGTGGTCAAGGGCCAGATGCCAGGGAGTGTGACTGGATCTGGCTACACACACATTTAGTGTATCTCTCTCGCACTCTTTAAATGGTGAAGGATCTCACCGTGTACATTTCTCCTCAACCTAATTGGTGTTCTCCCAACACAGTCATACTCCACAATTGGTGACAAGGAAAATATGGCAGGAGGGATAACTTGGGTACTCACAGTGGGTCGCAATGAAGGCCTCCGAGGCCACAGGCGGGCCAAAGGTTGCCCACTGTCAGGGACCGTGCTGAGGAGGGTTGCACTGAGGAGGAATAGTGGGAGCCTCCCCTCCCCCTCCCCCTCCCCCTGCTCCTGATCCAGACCCTGAATCTTTCCAGGAGCAGAACGACAGTATAGATTTGGAATTGTGGTTTGCAGAGGGGCATAGTTCAGAAGGCAGTAGCTGGGAAATACTGGGTGGGGGACAGCTAGGAGAAGAAAGACTGGAAGAGAGAGGGTTAACAGATTCACAGTCTCTGCACAGCATTCACCCCCCTTCTCCAAAGTCACGGAGAGCTCAGAAAGTGGCAGAACAGGAAGCGCAGAGGGTACACGCTCAGATTACAAGATGTAGAAGTGACATAGATTAATAGGGACAGAGGGGGGTGTAAGCCTTAATTGGGAGCACCGCCATTTCTAGGAGATGGGTTCTTTGGTCTCTCACTGTGATTATTGAAGTTTCTAACTGGTAAGAAGACTCCTTTCCTTTGTTCTGCTTATCTACTGCCACGGGAGAGGAAGCTGATTCCCTGAAGCCTGAACACCCATGTGTGATCTAAGGAAACCAGATATGGCCTAACTAGTTTCATTGGATTCAGTCCAATGCCTTTCCCAATGCCTTGCACAAGGCAAGAGGTTTTGACTATGGAGCCCACACTCACACTGACATCCTCAGCTTTCGAGGCTCCTTCCCGTTCTGAGCTGACTCTCTCCCTGCCACTATCCCCCTTGCCTGGGAACACCCATTGCTGTGCCCCTTCCCCATGTTTTCGCTGCCAAACGTTAACAGGGGTCAAGCAACCTTTTTGCCCTATGCAGCCCCCTTCCCTGCCCCCAGTCCAGCTCAATGGCTTGTCCTCCAGTTTGTTAGCTCTGAAGGAATGCCACTGTTTGTGTGCGATTTATTGATGGATAGGCTGCTAATTAAAGTGTTGCTTCCCTCAAGGAAGCGAGCTGAGCCTCTGTCTTTTTGAGCAAAAGCGTGCGGGGTTCCCCCGGGGCAATAGGGTCCATCTGCTGAAGCTCCACACTAATGAAGCCCTATTTCTGCAACAATATAACATATTGATCCAAATGTAATATTCACACATCAGGCGACCTTTGTCTGACAGCCCACCTTCTGCCTGCCCCCAGCAGCAACCCAGTTACAAAGGACCCCATTCTAGGCAACAGGGCAAAGATGTGGGGGGGTGGGATGGAAGCTCAGACATAGTGATGTGTGTCAGCCCCCCCAGGCAATGGGGAAATGCCATTGATTGCACTCGGACAATATTTGGGACATCGTCCTTCTTGAGGTCTCCTGCAAGGCAGCAGTTGTCCAACACAGGCAAACTCCGAGGCTGCCTCTTTGCAGCAAGAAATAGGAGGAGAATAAAGGTAATGTCTGAGTGATGTTCCTTTGACAGGGAGTGGCTTGCAAGCTGATTCGTGGCCAGAGCCTGCGTGGTGCTCCATAGCAACTCAGCAGCTAGGTGTGGCCATCAGAATCTGGATATACAGTGGTACCTCGGGTTACAGACGTTTCATGTTACAGACGCTTCAGGTTACAGGCTCCGCTAACCCAGAAATAGTACCTCGGGTTAAGAACTTTGCTTCAGGATCAGAACAGAAATTGTGTGGCGGCGCAGTGGCAGCGGGAGGCCCCATTAGCTAAATTGGTACCTCAAGTTATGAACAGTTTCAGGTTAAGAATGGACCTCCAGAATGAATTAAGTTCTTAACCAGAGGTACCACTGTACAGTCGTATCTTGGAAGTCAAACGCCTTGTGAGACAAACGTTTTGGCTGCTGAACGCCGCAAACCTGGAAGTGATTGTTCTGGTTTGTGAACGTTCTTTGGAACCCGAATGTCCATCACAGCTTCCGTGACTTCAGGAGGTTCCTGCAGCCAATTGGAAGCTGTGCCTTGGTTCCTGAACGTTTTGGAAGTCGAACGGATTTCCAGAATGGATTTCGTTCGAATTCTGAGGTACGACTGTACAGTGGTACCTCGGGTTAAGAACTTAATTAGTTCCGGAGGTCCGTTCTTAACCTGAAACTGTTCTTAACCTGAGGTACCACTTTAGCTAATGGGGCCTCCCGCTGCCGCCACGCCACCACTGCACGATTTCTGTTCTCATCCTGAAGCAAAGTTCTTAACCCGAGGTACTATTTCTGGGTTAGTGGGGTCTGTAACCTGTAGCGTCTGTAACCTGAAGCGTATGTAACCCGAGGTACCACTGTACAGAAGGAAATGAGGGATGGTGCAAGAATGTCTCCTTCTCTCTCAGATGCCTCTTGTCTTTCTCCCTTCCTGCCCATGATGCCCTGGGTCATCTCCCAGAATGCCTCTGTGAATCCACCTCTCTTACTCCTTTCCAAATCCCACATTTCCCACAGAGCTTTTGGCAAACCTCCTCCTTCCAATACCCTACTGTGAGGATGGGGAAGAGCTTCTCCACGCCTTGTTTAAAAGATGGATGTTCCACCTTTCAACAGGGTTTTGCAAAAGATATTTAAAACACAACAGGCGTCATTAATTAGAATAATAAAAGCCAAAAATGTGTGTTTTATTTACTTACTGGGAAGACGTCTCTCTCTCTTTCCTTTCCTTTCCTTTTCCAAAGAAACATTTAGTATATTCAAAGATTCTAACAGTCGCTTAACACAAGTGCAAAAAAATTAAAAGTAAAAGCAGTAGTAAAAGCAGTGAGACAATGAAGGCAGGAACACAAAGCATCTGCTAAAAGCTCAGGAAGATAAAATTTTCTTCATTTGGCACCAAACTCTAATAAAGATGGCACCAGCTGAGTGTTCCTGGGGAGACATTCATCTGGTACAGGCATAGGCAAACTCCAGCCCTCCAGATGTTTGGGACTACAATTCCCATCATCCCTAGCTAACAGGACCAGTGGTCAGGGATGATGGGAATTGTAGTCCCATACATCTGGAGGGCCGGAGTTTGCCTGTGCCTGATCTGGTACATGTATGTGCATTTGCCTTAAGGAGTACAGTGGTTGTTGTTTAGTCGTTTAGTCGTGTCTGATTCTTCGTGACCCCATGGACCAGAGCATGCCAGGCACTTCTGTCTTCCACTGCCTCCCGCAGTTTGGTCAAACTCATGCTGGTAGCTTCAAAAACACTATCCAACCATCTCGTCCTCTGTCGTCCCCTTTCTCCTTGTGTCCTCCATCTTTCCCAACATCAGGGTCTTTTCCAGGGAGTCTTCTCTTCTCATGAGGTGGCCAAAGTATTGGAGCCTCAGCTTCAGGATCTGTCCTTCCAGTGAGCACTCAGGGCAGATTTCCTTCAGAATGGATAGGTTTGTTCTTCTTGCAGTCCATGGGACTCTCAAGAGTCTCCTCCAGCACCATAATTCAAAAGCATAAATTCTTTGACGATCAGCCTTCTTTATGGTCCAGGAGTACAGTACAAGTAGCTATTACTGGGGCAGCAGGTACCAGAGACAAGAAACAACTGGGGGGCATTGAACTTGCGTGCTCAAGAGGGGGCCAAGCTGGGTGTGATGTTACATTGAATGTGTCATTAAATAGGATAAATTTTGTAGTGAGGGTATATTATCTTCCTTGTCCAGCACAGAAAGAATATTCTTGAGAGAGGCGTTGAAGTTTAACATTTTAAAGGATCAGGAATTTGACTTCGCCAGAAGAGAGTTACATGCAAGAGATCCAAAGGAACAAATGAAAGTATTGGAAGGGGATGAATAAGGAAAGAAGGTGGAAGAAGGCTGGCTGTCAAGGGTTGTCTGCTTAGCCCTGACACTGAGGTCCTCCTCCAAGGGTCTTCTACTGGTTCCCTCACTGCGAGAAGCGAAGTTACAGGGAACCAGGCAGGGGGTCTTCTCGGTAGTGGCGCCTTCCTTATGCAATGACCTCCCTTCAGATGTCAAGGAGATTAAGAACTACACAACTTTTAGAAGACATATGAAGGCAGCCCTGTATTGGGAGGTTTTGAATGCTTGATGTTTTTATTATGTTTTTAGATATTCTGTAAGCCGCCCGGGAAACCCAGCCAGATGGGTGGGGTATAAAGTAATAATAATGATGATGAAAGAAATTGAGGACCTATCAGGAATGTTAACAACATGGATACAATATTATCACTTAAATGAAGTATTTAAGAAAGATGCGAAATGAGGGTTTGGTGAACAAATATCACAATTGGAGAGAGACTTTTTAGAATGTAATGTTAAAGTGCTGCCTAAAATGT
This sequence comes from Podarcis muralis, assembly GCF_964188315.1. NCBI lineage: Eukaryota > Metazoa > Chordata > Lepidosauria > Squamata > Lacertidae > Podarcis > Podarcis muralis. The sequence goes on along the minus strand of NC_135669.1, from coordinate 12,550,424 downwards.
ACAGTACAAGATATTATTGGAATGGGAGACAAAGGATGAGCAAGTAAAATATTCAATGATACATTGGGTAATAGACATTGGTCATAATATAGAGATAGAAGCATGGAAACAATTGTGGAATATGGATATAAAATTTGCAGAGAAAATTATATGAAAATGATATATAGATGGTATTTAACACCTAGTAGATTGGCAAAAGTACTACTACTACTACTAATAATAATAATAATAACATTAAAATATGTCATTAGATAAAGGAAAACAGAACCATGTGTGCCACACTGAGCTTCTTGGAAGAAAGGTGATATATAAATGTAATAAAATAAATGAGTACGATAAAATGCTAAATTGTTTTTAAGTAATGGCAGGTGCAGGCCCCACAATTCTTGTCAGGAACAGTGCACATAAGGAGGAGACATTAAATCATTTGCTTCTTTGCTGTGATCCTCATGAAAATTGATCCCCTGCCCCTATAAGCTCTGAGGGGAAAGTTTCTGCTGCAAGTGATGGAGGTTCTTTGGGATTATGATGAGGAAGTCAAGGGTTAAACCCACACTCACTTTTTTTTTTAACCTTGGTGAAATTAGGAGGGGTGGGTTTAGCATCACATCTAGTTTGGGCCCTGATTTGGTCTACAGTTGTGTCTTTTAGATGGAGTACAGTTATATACTATCTGGAGAGTAGACTAGAGGAGGGTTTTTTTGATCTGACAGCCCAAATCTTTATCATTCCCCACTGTGTGGGCTGACTTTGGCAGCTGGGCATGGACACCCGCCTGCCAGTCATCTGACATAAAACATGATGCCAGCTGACTGATAGGTGAGCAGTCTTGGTCACCTGTCAAAGTTGACCCTCTGCCACAGCTGCCCCAGATAAGGAAGAAGCAGTTAACCCTTTTACTGATGAGAGAAGCACTTACAACAGCTTCCTCTTTGCTGCGGATACACATGTTCACATATATCTAGCCCAGGCATAGGCAAACTCCAGCCCTCCAGATGTTTGGGACTACAGTTCCCATCATCCCTGACTACTGGTCCTGTTAGCTAGAGATGATGGGAATTGTAGTCCCAAACATCTAGGGGGGCAGAGTTTGCCTATGCCTGATCTAGCCTCAAGGCAGCTATCCACAGGTCTGCGCCCTATGGAGAAGTTGCATCGGCTGTGGAGCCCTTTCCCTCCTCTGGCTTATATACCCTAATCTGACGGAGTGACTACATGCAACCTGAGACTTTTCCTGCACGGAAGGTGCCACTGCTCTTCCCTTTTTAAGCCCCTCCTGGTTCTAGGAAACAGTGGGGCAGGGGAAGGTGGGGAGCCTACTGACCTGTCCCTTTCCTGAACCATCCTTTCTTCCTCCACTACATCCTGCACTCCTTACTCCGCCTTGGACTGCCCTGACTCACCCTCCTCACCTGACTCCTGCCTTGCAGGTGGCCTGACACCCCATGAATCACTGGTCCCCTCTCCTGGGTCACTCCCCTGGTCCCCTGCCTCCTCCACACACTCTTTGGAGCTCTGCCAGGCCCTGACATCATCGGAGATGGTCTGTTCCACCAGGAAATATGCTGGCCAAGCAGCAATCAAAAGGACCAAACTCTCTGAGGATGCCTAGAGATTAGCTACTCATTCCTGCTTTCTGTAGGGATCAACTTTGCCAGTGTATTCCTTGCAGGGAAGTTGCTGGTGAAGCAGATTCCTGAAGAGAGCAGGATTTAGCCCCTCTGCTCATTTGCTATTGGGCAAAGAGTTTGTTCCTGCCCTCTGCAGGGGTCTGAGCAGTATTTAACCCACTGTTAAATGCCCAAATGCCCTGTCCTCTACCACTCTATCTCACCTGCTGTAGCACAGATGAAGAACCTGTGGCCTTCTAGACGTTGTTGGACTGCAATTCCCACCATCCCTGAGGGCTGGCCGCACTGGCTGGGGCTGATGAGAACTGAAGCCGAACAACATCCAGTAGGTTGCAGGTGCCCCATCTCTGCTGTAGCAAGGTGTTCAGATGGGCCACACAAGTGGTGATGGGAAGGGCAAGAGATAAAGAGAGGGTCAATGGGCTGCAGCCTGGCAAGTCTAGGAGAAAGGGTTGGATCCAATGTCACCTGAATAACTTGTTCTGCTAGTGCACGGAATCACACTTGTGCAATGGATCTCCCCCCTTATCTGTTCTTGGGGTTCCTCTCCCTTTAGAGGAGATTTGGGGAGGGCATGGGGGGGAAGCAAAGTGGGGAAGTTCAATTGCGCAAGTGAAAATCCTTTGCCATTGGATCTAGTGCATCAGCTACTGTCCTGAATGTTGAACATGGTACAGAAATAGCCCTAAATGTCTCCTACTCAATAATAAGCTCTTCATTTCTCCTTGTTGTGAGATGTTCATTAATGTGATTCCACTCCTTGCAGTTGAGGTCATCCATCATTAAAAAAAGGGGAAAAGATCAGGAGGAAAAGAGTTAAGCATCCTCTCTCCCCAACCTCCCATCCCCTGGAGTGTGCTAGTTCTTTCCTTTGCTCCCATCAGTTCAGCGGTGCATCCGATAATTGAAAGCCAGTGTCCATCTCGGCAGTCACCTGGCACTCGGTCAGGTTTAAAGTGATTAAATGGGACTCTGAGGCAGAGGGAGCCTGCTGAGCAAAGCCCAGCCCCAGCCCCAGCGACCGCTAGAGATAGATGTTTGTCGGCATGTTCAGTCCGCAGGGATCACTTTGTGGAACATCAAAGGTGAAACTGAAAATCATTAGCATCAGGGTCATATCCTCCATGGAGGGGGAGGGATGTGGAGGAGGTCATGGAGATTCATCCGGGAGGGAAGCATGAGAGAGAGAGAGAGAGAGAGAGTGTGTCCTAGCGGAATGTGGGCTGACTTTGGGAGAAAGCCAGAAGGCAAATGCATCCAAACTTGTGAGCTGTGTGGCTACAATATTTCCACCCAGTGGTTTAAACCAGCGATGGGGAACCTGAGGTTCTCCAGATGTTTGCAGGACTCCCAACTCCCATCAGCCCAAGGGAGCATGGCCTATAGTAAAGGGTGATAGTTGTGGTCTAAGAGGAGTGCCAACTAGAGAGGATCAAGAGGCAAGAGGCCCCCCATATTTTCAAGAAGGGGGCTGGCCTCCCCAAATTCTGTGGAGATCCTCAAAAGGATGTGCCAGGACAAAGATCCTTGGCCCTGCCACGTCCATTTGAGGATTGCCAGAGAGAGATCAAATGGCAAGGTGGCTGGCGGTGGGTGACTGACAGGCTGAGTTAGCCTGGCCGAACTTGGACAGGGAGTTGCGTGTGTGATGTTATGCACGCACAATGGGGCCTCCCCAATGCTGGGAACAATTTGGCGCGTATGTGGTCTAACAATGTCTAGAGCGCCACAGGTCCCCCAATTCTGGTTTGAACTCTCACTGGACCATCAATCCTATTCATGCGCAGGGGAAAAATATGTGGGCATACTGTCCCCTCTGCTGTGCATGTATAGTGGTACCTCGGGTTACAGATGCTTCAGGTTACAGACGCTTCAGGTTACAGACTCCACTAACCCAGAAATAGTACCTCGGGTTAAGAACTTCACTTCAGGATGAGAACAGAAATCGTATGGCAGCAGTGGGAGGCCCCATTAACTAAAATGGTACCTCGGGTTAAGAACGGAGCTCCAGAACGAATTAAGTTCTTAACCCAAGGTACCACTGTAATAGGAGACTGTCATGCCATGGCTTTACATGTACAGCAATATCTGCAAACCCCTCCATAAAAAGAAATGTGTCATGTGGCAGTTAAAAGGGGGAGCAGGTGGTGGCAGTGGCTCCCATCTTCATCCTCCCCAAATACCTCCATGCTGCAATGTAGGGTTGCTGTGTTGGGAGGGCAGCCATAACTGCCACCCAGCCTCCTGCTTCTCCTTTGAGTGCTGGGCTCTTGACATCTGTAGAATTATCACTGCCCTGATGTCAACCCCGGTGAGCCCTCACGTTTGGCCAACTATACTGGGAGCTGACGCTGGGCCTGGAGACCCTGAAGAGCCACTGCCGGTCAGAGTAGAGAACCCTAGGCTAGATGGACAAGCATTCTGTCTCCGCAGAAGGCAGCTTCCTCTGTTCCTGTGTAATGTTTACTGTGATGCTGGTGAGGTCATGAGCTGGTATGGCAGCAAGGATATTTAGAAAATGCTAAGTTTCTGTACACCACCCCCCTCCTTCAACCAAGCTCTGATTCCTTCTGAGTTCTGGCCTGGTGAAAATGGTACTAACTATCCAGCCCGGCCCCTGTGAGACTTGTTTGCAGGGCGGGCCTGTGTTTTGTTTAGTTTTTTTACAAGGTTTGGAAACCTGCCACCTTCAGAGGCTTGCTGCTCCAATCAGGAAGCATCAGGCTGTTTTAATCAATTCTAAATGGCTGTTCTGGCAAGGGGCTTAAACCGCCTCTCCCTCTTTATATTTGCATTTAGTAGCAAAAGACCTCTGGGACTCCATGTGGTCAGAGGTTAGAATCATAATCCGCCCGGGGATGCAAAGCCTTGTGGGAAAATGGCCGAACCCAATTAGGAATGGGAGCGATACATTTTTGATGAGAAGAGCAGAGCTGGGAATTCATCCCTCGTAGAAGATGGGCGTTTTGGAAATGCACCTCCAGACCCTTCGGATTTCTCCTGCCTCTAGTTAGAAATGTAAGCTGTGGTGGTGCTAATTATTCTGTTGTTTTGCTATGTTTCCTGACCCACACTGGGATTTAATGTTGATTGAAGTTCCGAGATTTTGATGACACCACAAATATCTTCCCAGAAGTGGTTGTCTTGTCCTAGCGTGTAAATATGAAAGGGAGCTGCAGTGTTGAGACACCCAGGAGTTTTGCATCAATTCAGACATCCGGTGCGGGGCCAGCATGCATGATGGTCAGGGATCTGTTGAGGGTCCACATCCCAACAGAGGAACCACTGACAAGAGCACCCTAGAACGGCACGTTTCCTTCACCCACCTCTCACTCTGGCCCAGACAGCAGTGGAACAATAGACAAAGGAGGACTAGTAGATGTTAGTTAGTTTAAACTGTTTTTTAATACACTCGTACCTTGAAAGTCAGAGGGACGCAGGTGGCGCTGTGGGTTAAAGCCTCAGTGCCTAGGACTTGCCGATCGAAAGGTCGGCGGTTCGAATTCCTGCGGCGGGGTGCGCTCCTGTCGTTCGGTCCCAGCGCCTGCCAACCTAACAGTTCGAAAGCACCTTCGGGTGCAAGTAGATAAATAGGGACCGCTTTCTAGCGGGAAGGTAAACGGTGTTCCGTGTGCTGCCCTGGCTTGCCAGAGCAGCGATGTCACGCTGGCCACGTGACCCGGAAGTGTCTGCGGACAGCACTGGCTCCCGGCCTATAGAGTGAGATGAGCGCACAACCCTAGAGTCTGGCAAGACTGGCCCGTACGGGCAGGGGTACCTTTACCTTTACTTACCTTGAAAGTCGAATGGAATCCATTCCGGAAGTCCATTTGACTTCCAAAACATTGGAAACCAAAGTGTGGCTTCTGATTGGCTGCAGGAAGGTCCTGCAGCAAACTGGAAGCCACGGAAGCCCCATCGGATATTTGGCTTCCAAAAATAGTTCACAAACCAGAGCAGTCACTTCCAGGTTTGCAGTGTTCGGGAGCCAAAACGTTCGAGAACTAAACTGTTTGAAAACCAAGGTATGACTGTACTTTGTTTTAGCATTACAACTCACCCTTGGGCCTCAGGGTAAAGGGTGGGTAGTAGTAGTAGTAATAATAATATACAATTATAATATACAATAATATAATAATTGATGCCACTGCTTGCTTGTTCATCGGTTTTCTACAAGCATGAAAGAAGAGATACAACAGCAGCAACTGGGGATAATGGTGCTGAGGTGCTAGACCCCCTGCTGCTGTTGTTGTTGTTGGTGTATATGTGTGTGTTGGAGTGGAAGAAGAGTTTGGATTTGATATCCCGCTTTATCACTACCCTAAGGAGTCTCAAAGCGGCTAACATTCTCCTTTCCCTTCCTCCCCCACAACCAACACTCTGTGAGGTGAGTGAGGCTGAGAGACTTCAGAGAAGTATGACTAGCCCAAGGTCACCCAGCAGCTGCATGTGGAGGAGCGGGGAATCAAACCCGGTTCACCAGATTACGAGTCCACTGCTCTTAACCACTACACCACACCTCCGTGAGAGACATGGCCGTATTGGACACTTGCCTCCCCTCTCTGGATGTGGTTCCTTCCACAGCTCAGTGGGAAATAGTTGGAACCTTACTTAGCCTTGCCTGGGTAGGAAGTCCTAACTGCTAGGTTGAGTTGCTTTTTTTGCTGTTCATACAACTCCTGGACTTACCCTTTAAGGTTTAAGGTGCTGGTTTTAACCTTTAAAGCCCTATATGGCCTAGGACCCTCGTACCTACGGGACCGCCTCTCCTGGTATGTCCCACAGAGAAATTTACGGTCTGCAAATAAAAACATCCTAATGATCCCAGGCCACAGAGAGGTTAGGCTGGCCTCAACTAGAGCCAGGGCTTTCTCAGCCGCGGCTCCAATCTGGTGGAACGCTCTGTCACAAGAGACTAGGGCCCTGCAGGACTGTTCCACCAGGCCTTTGGTCAGGGTGCAGCCTGACCCCCTCCTCTGGCAATCTGCACAGAATTTTGCTTGATGGTTGCCATTAATTTGATTTTAATTTGATTTAATTAATTTTATAATGAATGTTTTTAGAATGTTGGACTATTTTGATTGTTGTTAGCCGCCTTGAGCCCAGCTTCGGCTGGGGAGGGCGGGATATAAATAAAATTTATTATTATTATTATTATTACCCTGAATCCTCGTATTAGGAGAGTCCCCTTGCAAAGTTTCCTCACACAGGCTGCACTCCCATGCCAGTTGATTCTGTTCCCCTGACGTTTCCCTAACTGGATCAGGGCTTGGTTTTGCTCCCAGGCGATTAAAAAAGCCTCACTTCTTTCTCTTCTCTGCAACCTCCTCCTCTGCTGTTCCAGCACAGAAATGTAGCGGTTGAGCAGAAAACCACCCCTTTCTTGAAAGGCCATCTGGCCAATCAGGTTTTCGCAAAGAGACTGTGAATGGGCTTGATTGTGAGAGCCAAGAAGCATTTCCCCACCTTCTTCAAAGACCAACAGCCTCGACTCTACCGCATTGTTCCCTGGCTTGCATTTGAGAAGCCTGCGCAGCTAATCAATATTTTAAGAACACTTTCCTCCATCTCAGGGACACATGCCGTGACTATACTACATCCCTGACATCTCCGCTCCAAAGAGCTTTTGCGCACGCCTGGAGAGCGCCGGCATGTGCTTGGGAAGATCATGCCAACGATGACATGCCTGTTCAATTTCCCACCGCCCCTTGTCTTGCACACCCACTGAGGGATCAGTGGGCGTTGCGGGTGAGAGCCTTGTTAGATTACCTGATCATCCTCTTTGGGCTAATGCAGGATTATTCCCTGCTGAAGACATGGCTCTTTACCCCAGCCTTTGGCAGCTAAGGTATTTTAATCAGTGGGACCCACCTCTTTTGCTGAATTTATACCATTCTCTCACATTTGGAAGGATTTTACATGCTTTGCAATTGTTAAAAAGGACCCCCAACAGTTAAGTCCAGTCACAAAACGATTCTGGGGTTGCGGCGCCCATCTCGCTTTACTGGCTGAGGGAGCCAACATTTGTCCGCAGACAATTTTTCCGGGTCATGTGGCCAGCATGACTAAGTCGCTTCTGACAAACCAGAGCAGTGCACAGAAATGCCGTTTACCTTCCTGCCAGAGCGGTACCTATTTATCTACTTGCACTATGATGTGCTTTCGAACTGCTAGGTTGGCAGGAGCTGGGACCGAACAAAGGGAACTCACCTGTTGTGGGGATTCAAACTGCCGACCTTCCATTCGGCAAGCCCTAGGCTCAGTGATTTAGACCACAGCGCCACCCGCGTCCCTTTGCAGATGTTATGGTAATAATAAACAAACAAACAAATATATTATTTAAACAAGTATTAGTAGAATTAAATATATACAGTCATACCTTGGTTAACAGACGCCTTGCTACTCAAATGTTTTGGCTCCCGATTGATCGAAACCCAGAAGTGAGTGTTCCGGTTTGCAAACGTTCTTTGGAACCCGAACGTCTGACGTGGCTTCCGCAGCTTTCGATTGGAACTTCCTGCATCCAATCAGAAGCCGCACCTTGGTTTCCGGACATTTTGGAAGTTGAACAGACTTCCAGAATGGATTCTGTTCGACTTCCAAGGTACGACTGTACATGTAAAAGATCACTTATGGATTGTTGTAATAAAAACAAGGGTCAGTAAACTTTTTCAGCAGGGGACCAGTCCACTGTCCCTCAGATCTTGTGGGGCTGCTGAACTATATTTTGAAGAAGAAGATAGAACTAATCCTATGCCCCACAAATAACCCAGAGATGCATTTTAAATCTGAAGAAGTGTGCATGCACACGAAAGCTCATACCAAGAACTAACTTAGTTGGTCTTTAAGGTGCTACTGGAAGGATTTTTTTTTTTTTTAAAATAAAAGCACACATTCGACTCATGTAAAAAACGCTGGTTCCTAGACCATCTGTGGGCCGGATTTTGAAGGCAATTGGGCCGGATCCGGCCCCCAGGCCTGAGTTTGCGAGCACGCAATAAAATGGCACATCTCAGCAGCTCTAATAAAGAAGAAAGTTCCAAAGGGTTTGTTGTATAGGTTCACCATCTCTGTACTTAAAAACAAGAAGAAGAAAATTACAAGAGAACAAAATAATAATCCTCATAATAATAGAAAGCAGAAAGCTTTAAAAAGAATGGATGGTGCAAAATATATTCCATAGTGGAATACAAGGTTCAAACATTGAAATATTCATGAATATTGCCAAATAAATGTACTGAGTGGGAGTGGGCCAACCATAAGATGTTTTGGTCCTATAAATCACAATCGGCCTCCAAGAAGAAGAATTATTATTATTATTTATTATTATACTTATTCAGTTTATATCCTTCCAAAGATTCTGTTTTTATAATTGTATATTCTGTTACAGTAACTCAGTTTGGGACCTTTTGGTGAAGCATGGATAAAGAATCTTATCCATCAATCCATCAGTCTAATGCCATTAGTATTATATTGCAGCATATAAATACACAATGAAGTTAAATCAAGAAATAAACAACAATCCCACTCAGAACCTTAAAACAATCATTCCATACAACACATTTCAGAGAGGACATCAAATCTTATTTTATGTTATTTATTTGGATGATTGATACACTGTTGTTGAGGCAAACCATAGGACAGTTTACGACAAAGCAAATAGACAAGAATCCATAAAATAACCAAAGTTTTCAAAAGTCAGAGTGAAGTGAAGCATGTTTAGCAACAGACAGAAGGTGTAAACAGAATGGGAGGCGAGTTCTGTGTTCTTGGGGCCATCCCAGAGAAGTCCCTCTCATAAGCTGCCACTGCTGAACCTCTGAGAAGGGCCTCCTTCACTGGTTTAATCCTCTGGTTTGTTTAAAGAGAAAGAGGTGCTCTGTTAGATATTTGAGGCCCAAGTCACTTCGTCTTTAATGAGTATAATCGTACCTTGGATCCCAAATGCCTTGGTACTCAGATGTTTTGGCTCAAGAACGCTGCAAACCCGGAAGTGAGTGTTCTGGTTTGCAAACGTTCTTTGAAACCCGAATGTCCAATGGCGATTCCGCTGCTTCCGATTGGCTGCAGGAGCTTACTGCAGCCAATCAGAAGTCACGTTTTGGTTCCCAAACATTTTGGAACAGATTCCATTTGACTTTCAAGGTACGACTGTAATTTGAACTGGGCTCAAAAACTTCATCCAGCTTACATTTTTACAATGCTCCTGAGCATTGTAAACTGGATTCTTGAAAGAGAGCTTCGTTAAAATTCTTTGTTTTTAAATAGGAGACCTGTTTATGGCTGGGGAAGTGTCATGTTTACTATCTTAATTCCAACACACTCTTAGTAAATGCATATAGTAGTTATTATTTATTAGCATGTAGTTGCTACTTGCTGCATAAAATGTCTCAGAGTGTATTGCAATTATAAAAGCCTACAAAATACAAAATATAAAATAACATCAAAAAGGTTGGTTGTGTGTGTGTGTGTGTGTGTGTGTGTGTACACACACACACACACCATTATTGACTAAAATGTTCATCTTAGAATAACATAAAAAGGATGAATTCTACCCCACTCTGCTAAAGCCATTTCCTGTCCCCTGCGCTATTGGTTGGTCCTCGGCCGCGTCAACCCAAGGCTGTCCAATCCAGATGGTCTGGGGGCATGGCGTGGGCTATTTAAACTGCCCACGGCTAGGGACATGTTCCTTTTCTCCCTGCTCGGACCATTCTCCCACCGCCCCTTCCTTAGATTAGGCTCTTTATCTCCTGACCTTGCTATGGACTTCGGTTGGTCACCTGTTTTTTAACAGGGGCCTGGAAGGAATTTTTTCCACTTGGCAAATTGGCATCGGCCATTTGGTTTTCCACCTACCTTGTAGCAATTCGTCATAGCTTTGTAAGGTTTGGTGGTTAGGCATTGGAGTATTAGGTTGAAGGTGAGGGGAGGTCATGGCCATCACCTACCCCTCCTATTTTAAAGGTATTCCGTTAAAGGAATCCAAGGGGGCATGGCCCCTGTCCGAAGCCTCAGACGGGGGGCTAGGACCATGGCACGACCCCTCGCGGTGACCCTGGGGGAGTTCCTAGTTGATGTGCATCAGAAGGGCTCCCCCTTCTGATGGTTAACCCTTCCAAGACTCCTGCAGATGGGCAGGAGTCAGATATAGTCATGTGCTTTCCAGTGCCTAAGCCAATGCCACTCACATTCTGTAACCAATAAAGTTGTGGCCTTTTTCGCCCATTAACCTAAAATACTGTTTCATGTGTCTTTGTTCCAGTTCCTGGGAGGGTTTGGGACCTTGCCATGCAAAAGGAGGACACCAATACAGTCAAGGGTCTCATCATACCAATTCACCCCAGTTAGGAGCCAAATGCCAGGGGAAACAGGAATGAGTTTGCCTGGTGCCTGATATTTGCCAGTGATGGTGCCATGTGCATCTCTCTAGGAAGAACATTCCATGATCTGGGAGCCACCACTGAAAAGGCCCCATTCATGGGTTGCCACTGCGGCAGCTCCCTTAGAGTGGGCACACAAAGAGCGGCCTCAGGTGACAAATTCAGGATCTGTGTAGGTTTGTGCCTTTCTGTTTTCTTCCTTTCTCTCCTTTCTCAACACAGTGCAGGAGTCGGAAACCTCAGGCCTGAGGGCAGAATGCCGTCTGACGCTCAGATCTCTCCCCAGGCCCCTCCTCGGCCGCTGCCCCTTTGAGTCCTTTTGCTTGGCAGGTGACCTCTGACTTTTGCAGGGCTGGCATGCAGCCTACTTTTAAAATTGAAGAGCCGCAAAATTGAAGAGTGAAGAGCCCCACTCACTTTTTTTTGCCTGCGACTATGCACCCCCCCCAACCTGCTAATAATAATAATAATAATAATAATAATAATAATAATAATAAAATTTATTTATACCCTGCCCTCCCCAGCCAAGGGCAGGCTCAGGGTAGCTAACAACCAATAATAAAAACAAGTTGAATGAATACAACTTAAAAACAAGATTAAAATACAACATTAAAACATTAAAATGCAGCCTCATCACAGGAGGAGAAAGGAAAAAAGAAAGAGGGGGAGGGAATCAAATTGACTCCAAGCCAAAGGCCAGGCGGAACTACTCTGTCTTACAGGCCCTGCAGAAAGAAATCAGATCCTGCAGGGCCCTGGTCTCATGAGGCAGAGCGTTCCACCAGGCCGGGGCCAGTACTGAAAAGGCCCTGGCTCTGGTTGAGGCTAATCTAACTTCCTTAGGGCCCGGGACCACTAAGGTGTTGCTATTTATGGACCTTGAGGCTCTCCATGGGGCATACCAGGAGAGGCGGTCCCGTAGGTACGAGGGTCCTAGGCCGTGAAGGGCTTTAAAGGTCAAAACCAGCACCTTAAATCTGACCTTGTACTCCACCGGGAGCCAGTGCAGCTGGAAAAGCACTGGGTGAATATGCTCCCATGGCAGAGACCCTGTGAGGAGCCTTGCTGCAGCATTCTGCACCCGCTGGAGTTTCTGGGACAGCTTTAAGGGCAGCCCCGCGTAGATCGAATTACAGTAGTCAAGCCTGGAGGTGACCGTCGCATGGATCACCCCATGGGCCTATGTGGCTGCGGATCGGAGTGCTTCCCCCATTGGGGCTCAATGTTTCTCCACCCTGCCAATGGGAATCAGCTCCCCCCCCCCCCCAATGTGGGGCACTTCGGAAATAGCTATGCGGGCCTCTCAGATATAGTGGTCTCCCTCCCAATTTGTGATAAACTGAAACAGTGCAATAAAAATTGGAATCAGAAATAAATGAATGTGTTTAAAATACCCCTGTTCAATTTGCTTCTTGAGTGCCGCTACCGCTTTGCGGCCTGATAGGGTGGCAGTGTTTGTTCCAGCTGCAGCGAACTGCGATAGGCGGCTGTCAGTCCCACCTGCCTTTAAGACACCCCCCCCCCGCCCCCGCCTCTGCCATCCCCCTATCCCGGTGGCAGGGCAGCTTCCGTTTCAATAGCCAATTACGGAGCTCATGCTAATCACTCAGAGACCTCATTAGGAAACTTGATTAGTGCTTCGCATAATTGACCCTATTGCAAATGATGGAGAGAACCTCCTTCCTTATACCCTCTAATTAAGGGCAAACAGCAGCTTTGTGTAGCATTTAGTTCAGCTAATTATTGCAAGTCTTACCCCGAATAACAGAAAGGCACCTCATCATATCCAGCAAAATGAAACAAAAGCAGGCGTTGTTATACATTTAAATCATGTGACTTTCTTCCCCCAAATCCTGGGAACTCTAGTTTACCCTCCGCAGAGTCATGTGTAACCCCACCAGCGGGGTTAATTTAAGCAGGCTTTACCTTTGGGAACAGAACAGGTTGGAATTTACAAGCCCCCCCCCCCAATTATCTTTTAATAAATAATTTTTATTAGCTTTTCAGATATACAAATAGTTCCCAGATACCGTGTACTGTCATTCTTATCCATACAAAAAACAAACGGCAAAGCATATAATAATAATCCCTTTAAACAAACAGTGCAAAATGAACCACAGGTGTATAATAGCTTGGGAAATTGTGCTTAAAGCTGCAAAGTGGGTACATAATGGTACTGTTTTTACCACTTCCTTCTTAACAGCCCTGTGAATATTCCTGGCAGTCCTTGTAAGCAATGCGGGGCGAAACACTCTGACCTGGCTTAAGGTCACTTACGAATTACAGTCGTATCTTGGAAGTCGAACAGAATCCGTTCCGGAAGTCTGTTCGACTTCCAAAACGTTCAAAAACCAAATCGTGGCTTCTGATTGGCTGCAGGAAGCTCCTGCAGCCAATCAGAAGCCGTGGAAGCCCCATTGGACATTTGGGTTCCAAAAGAACATTCACAAACCAGAATACAGTGGTACCTCTGGTTAAGAACTTAATTCATTCCGGAGGTCCATTCTTAACCTGAAATCATTCTTAACCTGAGGTACCACTTTAGCTAATGGGGCCTCCTGGCACCGCCAGTGCGCAATTTCTGTTCTCATGCTGAGGTAAAGTTATTAACCCGTGGTACTACTTCTGGGTTATTGGAGTCTGTAACCCAAAGTGTTTGTAAACCAAGGTACCACTGTAATCACTTCCAGGTTTGCGGCATTCGGCAGTCAAAACGTCCGAGTTCCAGGGCGTTCAGGATCCAAGGTACAACTGTGTAAGTTCAGAAATCTCCAGGCTGAATTTTATTTCTGCCATTGAGTGTTTCAGGCTATGGATGAGGAACCCATGGTGGCTGGGACTGATGGAAGTTGTAATCCAACACATCTGGAATGGCACAGATCTCCCCATCCCTGCTTGAGGCATTGTTAGTTACGGTTTTCCAGCCTCAGTCCTCCTGCCTCCCCTTCTGCAAAATGGGGGTAATTATGCCTACTGACCATACAGGCCTGCTCCACAGATTACAAAACCATAATGCATGTGAAGCTCTTTGAATGCACAAAAGCTGCATATTAACTTTTTGCTTTCATTATTTTACAAATAACCCTTATATCTTTTTACTTTGCTGTGTACTCTGACTTCAGGCCGTGTCCTGAGATACTTCAGTTGCTTGCAGGGGGGTGGGGGCCGGGGAGCAGCGAAGCAACAAAGAGAGATGAGCCTCAAGCTGGTGCCACGGGAGAATTTATACAGTTTAATTGCACAGCCTGTTCCGACAAGTGTTTTCATCAGATGTGTCTTCATTAATTGCAAGGAGGCATGTGTTGTGTCATCTCAAACCCTCTGGTAGCTGCTTTTGATATAGGAGAACAAGATGCAGTTGTTAAACCCCCGAGGAAGACACTTTTTGGATCATGTCTGGCAATCCATCAGTCCGACGCCGTCTTCAGGTTCACTACTCTAGTAACAAAGAATAATAGAACCATAGAATTGTAGAGTTGGGAGTTGAGACCCCAGGGTCATCTAGTCCAACCCCCTGCAATGCAGGAATTTCAGCTAAAGCATCCATGACAGATGGCTATCCAACCCCAGCTTTAAAAACTTCCAAGGAAGGAGAGTCCACAACTTTCTGAGGGAGTCCGTTCCGCTGCCGAACAGCTCTTACTGTCAGAAAGTTATTCCTGACGTTTAGTCAGAATCTCCTTTCTTGTAACTTAGATGCTTTTATACTGAATCAGACCACTGATCCATCTAGCTCAGTATTGTCTACACCATGGGTAGGCAAACTAAGGCCCGGGGGCTGGATCATGCCCAATCACCTTCTAAATCTGGCCCATGGATTTAGATTCAGTGTGTTTTTACATGAGTAAAATGTGTCCTTTTATTTAAAATGCATCTCTGGGTTATTCAAACTGTTGGTGCTGACCTTTAAAGCCCTAAACGGCCTCGGCCCAGTATACCTGAAGGAGCGTCTCCACCCCCATCGTTCTGCCCAGACGCTGAGGTCCAGCGCCGAGGGCCTTCTGGCGGTTCCCTCACTGTGAGAGGCCAAGTTACAGGGAACCAGGCAGAGGGCCTTCTCGGTAGTGGCACCCGCCCTGTGGAACGCCCTCCCATCAGATGTCAAAGAGATAAACAACTACCTGACATTTAGAAGACATCTGAAGGCAGCCCTGTTCAGGGAAGTTTTTAATGTGTGACATTTTAATGTGTTTTTAATCTTTGTTGGAAGCCACCCAGAGTGGCTGGGGAGACCCAGCCAGATGGGCGGGGTACAAATAAATTATTATTATTATTATTATTATTATTATTAGTGGGGCATAGGTCCGTTTGCTGACCCCTGGTACACGGACTGGCAGGAGCTCTCCAGACTTCCAGTCTGAGATGCTTCTCCCTGCCTTACCTGGAGATGCCACAGGTGATTGAACAGGTGATTTTCCTGCTTGCGAAACAGACGCTGTAGCACTGAGCCATTGCCCGTGTGTTACATTTGGCTTTTGAAGGGAGGGGCGCTTTTGGTGCTGGCCATTCCCAATGTTCTTCTCTTGCCTTCGTGACCCACGTGCATTTTTCCTGCACCTGTGCGGCTACCATAGGAAAGAAGATCTTAAAATAAAAGGTGCTGTCGTCTAATCCCAGGGAATGATCCAAAGGCACAGGAAGCCTACTTGCAGAATAGTTGGTGATGACTTCTGAATACCTCATGCTTCTGGAAACCTGAAGATGAGAGACTTCTCTTGTGCTCAGATCCTGTTTGCTAGCTCCCCACAGGGAAGAACAGGAGAGGGCCTGATCCAGCAAGCTCTCCTTATTGTTCTCATGAGAGAGAGAGAGAGAGAGAGAGAGAGAGAGAGAGCGCGACAGACAGACAGACAGACAGACTCCCCACCCTCACCTCCACAATGTTTTTACTCAGACCTTTTCTACAGCATTATATCTTTATCTATTACCAAATTTTTCTCTATTACAATTATTTTGTCGTTTTTCTTCCACGGCTTTTATCTTGAATCCTGCCTGCAATATCATTTGACTATATTTTTTTTTAAAAAAAATAGTCACTAAAGACCTCCATTCTTCTATTTAAAAGTTCATCATTTTGATCTCTTAATTTTTCCTGCCAGCTTTGCCATCTCTGCATCATCCATTACTTTCAAAAGCCACCCTCCCTTCACTGAAACCCACTCCTCTTTCTATTTCTACACCTATAATATTCTAGCTGCCATTACCACGTACATAAATAGTTTAGTCATCTTCTTTGAAACCTTCAGCCCTATTATGCCTGTAAGGAAAACTTCTGGCTTTGAGGGAATAGCCCATTTAAATATTTTCTTCGTTTCATTTCTATCATTTCCCAAAAGCCTTTAGCTTTTTTTTTACATGTCCATCACATATGGAAGAATGACCTTCTATCTGCTTACATTTACAGCATTTACTTGACATGCTTTTATACATCTTGGCCAGTTTATTTGGCATTTAATGCCACCTGTAGCTCTTGTGTTCTTAAGGAGGTCTGGCTCAGTGCTTGTAACTGCATGGAAAGCACATGGAACACCTTCTTAGGTTCCACGATGGAAGACAGGCAGGCTATAATTGTAATAAAATAAAACAAATCCCGCAGGGCTCTTCTTTCACTTTTTTTTAAAACATTAAGTCCAGCTGCAGCAGCGGTTGCTGATCCTCCTTATTCAGCAAGTCCTGACCTTCGGCTTCCGCTGCCTCTTGCCACCTTCTGTTGAGGAAATTAATCAGAAATCTATTTGCAGACCAAGTGGCTGGGAAAGAAATAAAAGAGTCCCCCCCCCACCCTGATTCTCTCTCTCTCTCTCTCTCCCTCTCTCCCTCTTTCTTTCTCTCCATCATGTTCTGCAAAATTCTTGGCAGCCTTTTGATTCATTCAACAGAGAGCAAGCTGGCATTAATCATGTCGGAAGGGCCTTCCCTCTTGCTGTGACAGCGAGGTGACACGACCCCTCGAGATCGTCTGTAATTCGGGATAATGAACAATTATAACCTGACGGGGAAGATTTAACTGTCATAGGGCAGCTGCACAGATTGCTCACGCTTTGAATAATCCGATTGCCACTCTTGGTTCCACGCGCAAACAAGGTGGGACAGCAACTTGCCGGCAGTGTAGCGAAGCAGCAGACCATGCAGGGCACGTCCCAGCTGGATGTATGTTTCAGAGGCTCTTCTCTCCCTCCTGTGGGTGATCAGGAGTTTCATAACTCAGGAGAAGCATTGCCACCACTAGCCATTAGCCCATTCATTTCTTGCAGATAGGAAATGCCCAAAGACAGGAAGCCATGAATCTTCTCCCGCTGTGCTCCTTGTTTCAATGGCAGGAGCAGGATTTCTGAGGTGTCCCCTAAAGTCATAGAATCATACTCAGGGTAGAGTTGAAAGGGAGACCAAGGGTCATCTAGTCCAACCCTCTGCAATGCCAAGAATCTCAGCTATGTCCATCCAACCTCTGCTTAAAAGCAGAGGAAGGAGAGGCCACAATCTCCAGAGGGAGACAGTTCCACTGTCGAACAGCTCTTATTGTCAGAAAGTTTTTTTCCGTGTGTTTAGTCAGAATCGCCTTTCTTGTAACCTGAAGCCATTGGTTCGAGTCCTACAAGTTTGCTCCCTCTTTAATAATGATGATGATAATAATAATAATAATAATAATAATAATAATAATAATAAATTTTATTTATACCCCGCCCTCCCCAGCCAAGACCGGGCTCAGGGCGGCTAACAGCCAATATAAAAACAAATTGATTGAAATACAACTTAAAAACAAGATTAAAATACAACATTAAAACATTAAAATACAGCCCCATTTCAATGGAAACTCAAATCAAAAACTTTTTGGGGGATGAAAACTTCAAGTCTTCACCAAAGCTAACTATCCAGACTATGTGGGCCAGAAAAAAGGCAGGGAAGTCCCCAAATAGGAGTTCCATCACAGGAGGAGAAAGGAAAAAAGAAAAGGAGGAAGGAATCAAATTGATTCCAAGCCGAAGGCCAGGCAGAACAACTCTGTCTTACAGGCCCGGCGGAAAGAAATCAGATCCTGCAGGGCCCTGGTCTCATGAGACAGAGCATTCCACTAGCCTGGAGCCAGTGTTGAAAAGGCCCTGGCTCTGGTTGAGGCTAATCTAACGTCCTTAGGGCCCGGGACCTCTAGGGTGTTGCTATTTATGGACCTTAAGGTCCTCTGTGGGGCATACTGGGAGAGCTGTGACAGCTCTTGAGATATTTAAAAATGGCTATCATATCTCCTTCCAGTCCTCTCTTTTCCAGACTAAACATACCCAGCTCCTTCAACTGTTTCTCATAAGGCTTGGTTTACAGAGTTGTCATGTGGGTTTTCTGGAAAACTTAGGATGGGGGGGGGTGAATGTTACTGTGCAAATTAGGCTAATTTTCATTGGAAAATGTTTAGCTGGCATCAGAAAAATTTCTGATGCCCTGCAACAGGTGTGGCAAAGCTTTGGCCCTCCTGGTATTGCCAATTCAACACCCATCATCCTCGACCATTTGCTATGTTTCCTGGGGCTGGTGGGATTTGTAGGTCAGCAACATCTGGAGGGCCAGAACTTCCCCACACCTGCCCTAGAGGAGCGATCTAATTTAGTGCATTCATTTTACTTGCATTTAGTAAACAAAGCTAAAAAAATTTGGAACTGACAAAGTGGCAACCATTCATTGCTACTTACAGAATGAGGGGAGGGGGGAAAATAAAGCAGCAACAAAAATTCCAATTTGGAAAAGTTTTCCTCCCTCATCGCTCGTTAGGGGATCTTCTGGCAAAAGTTAGCTTAATTAGTTCAGATATGGAGCGAGTTGATCTGTACAAGGCCATCTGCACATGCCCTTTTGGAAATTCAAAAGTAGTCTGGGAACTAATTCTTAGTGGGGCAAAAATGTTGTTCTGCTCAACCTGCCTGATCTTTAATATTATGCAAAGTACAGTGGTACCTCAGGTTACATACGCTTCAGGTTACAGACTCTGCTTACCCAGAAATATTACCTTGGGTTAAGAACTTTGCTTCAGGGTGAGAACAGAAATCGTGCTCCGGCGGTGCAGCAGCAGCAGGAGGCCCCATTAGCTAAAGTGGTGCTTCAGGTTAAGAACAGTTTCAGGTTAAGAACGGACCTCTGGAATGAATTAAGTACTTAACCCGAGGTACCGCTGTATATAGAAGGGAGACCTTGCTTTTCAGAAGTCCTGATCCTTGCTGGGCAGGAAGGCAAATAGTAAGTTGCATTCCCTTGGACATTCTAGTAGGGAGAGATGTTTTCAGTGGAACGCTTCTAGAAGATGCTGCTGGTATAAATCTGTAACATGGGAAAGGGCTGCCTACATCGCCATTCGTGAAGAAAGCAGACTAAGACCGCATTCCTATGCATTCCCCTCCCCAAAGTAAGCCCCATTGGATTCAATAGGACTTCCAGGGACGCGGGTGGCGCTGTGGGTAAAAGCCTCAGCGCCTAGGGCTTGCCGATCGAAAGGTCGGCCGTTCGAATCCCCGCGGCGGGGTGAGCTCCCGTTGCTCGGTCCCAGCGCCTGCCAACCTAGCAGTTCGAAAGCACCCCCGGGTGCAAGTAGATAAATAGGGACCACTTACCAGCGGGAAGGTAAACGGCGTTTCCGTGTGCGGCTCTGGCTCACCAGATGCAGCTTGTCACGCTGGCCACGTGACCCGGAAGTGTCTCCGCACAGCGCTGGCTCCTGGCCTCTTAAGTGAGATGGGTGCACAACCCTAGAGTCTGTCAAGACTGGCCCGTACGGGCAGGGGTACCTTTTCCTTTTTTACTTCTGAGTAGACATGAGTGCACTGTAAATCACTAGAATGGAGCATGCAATCATTGCTGGTGAGCTGCTAAGTGTCTTTGAGGACAATGGAATTGTCTCCCGTTCCGTTAGTGCAAAGGACGTGTGCTAGCAGAATGGGACTTTCTGCTTTTCTCCCCCGCAGCCTCCCCCTATAGAATCTTAGTATTGTAGAGTCAGAAGAGATTGCGAGGGTCATCTAGTCCAACCCCCCGTAATGCAGGAATCTTTTGCCCCAACATAGGGCTCAGACTCTCAACAACCCCAAGATTAAGATTCTCATGCTGTACCCAATGAGCTATCCCACAAAATCCACTTGGGTTGGTTGGGGGGCCTTCTGGAGAAGATTTGTGGGACACACAGGGGGAAGAGAGGAAATGGAGGTGCCCCTGCAGCAGTGTGACCCTGCTGCCAATGTTTGGGATGCAACCCATACTGTTGTTATCTGCTTTTCTACTAATAATATCCAAAGTGGCTTGCAAACAGATTTGCAGAGTTGTAGGGTACATCTGGTCCAGGGTAGCCCAACTTTTCATACCAGGTGGGCCACAGGGGTACTTCAAGATGGAACACTGCCTTGTTGCATGGGGTTGGGGATTGCGGCCAAAATTTGATGCCCTTCTCCACAGCTCTAGCACCTTCTTCCTGAAATGAGGCGCTAGGCTTTGAAAGGAGGCGTGAGGCTCTGGCAGGGTCCTAGAGCCCTTGCACTTCCTATGCAAAGCTAGGAAAGCACTAACTAGGCTTTGAAAGGAGGAAGGAGGACTCTAGGACCCTGTCAGAGCATTGCACCTCCTTCTGAAAGCCCAGCCTCTCACTTACCTGGTCTTGGGAAGGCAACTTGAGGGCTATGGGGGGGTGTCAGATAGCCAAGGGCCACAAAAAAGACATTGAGGGCTGCATGCTGGACTACCCTGATCTAGTTCCCGAGCACAATTCAAAGTGTTGATGTTGACCTTTAAAGCCCTAAACGGCCTCGGCCCAGTATACCTGAAGGAGCACCTCCACCCCCATCGTTCTGCCCAGACGCTGAGGTCCAGTGCCAAGGGCCTTCTGGCAGTTCCCTCACTGTGAGAAGCCAAGTTACAGGGAATCCGGCAGAGAGCCTTCTCAGTAGTGGCACCCGCCCTGTGGAACGCCCTCCCATCAGATGTCAAAGAGATAAACAACTACCTGACATTTAGAAGACATCTGAAGGCAGCCCTGTTCAGGGAAGTTTTTAATGTGTGACATTTTAATGCATTTTTAATCTTTGTTGGAAGCCACCCAGAGTGGCTGGGGAAGCCCAGCCAGATGGGCAGGGTGCAAATAATAAATTATTATATTATTATTACAGTTCAACACCACCACCCCCCGCCGCAATGCAGAACTCACAGAGAAATCACAGCTAAATAAAATGACATAAATCTACAGGAAGACAAATTTCAGAATGAAACAAAGGCAAACACTCCTACGTGAGCAAGAATGCTTTTAACTTATGCCTAGAGTTGCCCAAAGCCAGGAAGTAACCTCAGATTATTTGGCAGGCCTCTCCAGGCAGTGCTATCACTTACAAGCACTGTAATTTATTATTTATTCACTTATTAAAAGCATTTAAAATCTAACCTTTGCCCAAAGGTCTCCGGGTTGAAATACACAGCCAACAAAATCGGATTAGCAATCTAAACTAACACAATATAAAACTAAGCAAAATGCAATAAAGCAAAACCCACAATAAAATTGCAGGTCAGTAAAAGCACCACCAACAAAATAAAGCAGCAGCAGTAGACAGGAGGTTTCATCTCCCATTGCAATTTACCCATCTCGAAAGTCCTGGTCCAAGAGATGCAACTTCACATGTAGATGAAACAAAACCAATGTCTTGGTGAGATGCACCTTAGAGGGGGTAATAATAATAATAATAATAATAATAATAATAATAATAATAATTTATTATTTATACCCCGCCCATCTGGCTGAGTTTCCCCAGCCACTCTGGGTGGCTCCCAATCAAGTATTAAAAACAATACAGCGTTAAATATTAAAAACTTCCCTGAACAGGGCTGCCTTTTAAAAATAGGATAGCTGCTTATTTCCTTCACATCTGAAGGGAGGGTGTTCCACAGGGTGGGCGCCACTACCAAGAAGGCCCTCTGCCTGGTTCCCTGTAGCTTTGCTTCTTACAGGGAGGGAACCGCCAGAAGGCCCTCGGCGCTGGATCTCAGTGTCCGGGCTGAACGATGGGGGTGGAGATGCTCCTTCAGGTATACAGGACCGAGGCTGTTTAGGGCTTTAAAGGTCAGCACCAACACTTTGAACTGTGCTCGGAAACGTACTGGAAGCCAATGCAGATCTCTCAGAACTGGTGTTATGTGGTCCCGGCGGCCACTCCCAATCACCAGTCTAGCTGCCGCATTCTGGATTAACTGCAGTTTCTGGGTCACCTTCAAAGGTAGCCCCACATAGAGCACATTGCAGTAGTCCAAGCAGGAGATAACTAGAGCATGCACCTCTCTGGTGAGACAGTCTGCGGGCAGGTAGGGTCTTAGCCTGCATACCAGGTAGAGCTGGTAGACAGCTGCCCTGGACACAGAATTAACCTGTGCCTCATTCTATGAGATCCCACTCCCCTAGCAAAGCAAGGTCTTTTTTATTTATTTATCACTCACATTTATATCCTACCTTTCCTCCAAGGAACTCAAAGTGGCAAACAGGGTTCTCCTACTCCTCCCCATTTTTTAATCCTCCTAACAACCCGGTGCGGTAGGTTAGGCCGAGAGACGTGCCTGGCCCTAGGTCACCCACAGCTGAGTTTCATGGTGGAGTCCTGGGATTTGAACCCTGCTCTCCCAGCCCCTAGTCCAGTGCTCTAACCACTACTCCAACGCTGGCTCGGTGGATTAGCTCATCATCTTCAGGGACTCTAGACCAGCTTTCTCCAACTTGGTGCCCTGCTGGCGCTTTGAACTACAACTTCCAGCAGCCCCAGCCAGGATGCCTGTGCTGGTTGGGACTGATGGGAGCTGTAGGCCACAACATGGAGGGCACCACAAGTGGGGGAGGCTGTGTCAGGGCCCGTGGGTCTCTTTCTTCTATATAGAACTTGAGCCCAGGATTTGGGCTGAGCACATTTTTGTTCAAAGTGAGATTGGTGGTAGATGGGCTCTTTTCCCCCGTGTGTGGCCAGCACACAAAGAACACAGGTGGACTCGTGAGACTAGATCTTCCATGGGTGACTAGCCATTTGCAGAGGACTTCGCAGTAGCATCAATCTTCATTCTTCCTGCCTGGAATGTAATTGGCAAATGCTGATCACGAGCAGATGGAGATTGCTGCATCTCTCGTGGTTTTTGAATGGGCAACCCTCCCCCATTCAGGAAGAGGCCCATCATTCAGGAAGCCCCCAGCCTTCAGGACACCGGCATCTGAGACTGCCCTTATAGGCAGTCCTGCCTAGTTTATCAATCTGTGTCAGTTCCAATTTCTTGACTACCTGGAGAAGAACTCGCATCAGCTGCATAGCACGTTTGATTAGAGCGTGGTCATGATAATGCCAAGGCTGCAGGTTCAATTCCAGTAAGGGACAGCTGCATATTCCTGCATTGCAGGGGGTTGGACTAGATGATCCTCAGGATCCCTTCCAACTCTTTGATTCTGTGATATGATGAAGCCTGGACCATAGATTACCAGCAAATGGAACCTTCAGCCTTTCCGTAGCATTCTCAGAGGTTGACCATCTCAATTGCCAAGCACAGTGCTTTGGAGGGTTACAGCCTATGGGTTGCATTAAGGCTAAAATGTACTTGCATCAGGAATCTTCTGTGCCCTTCAAATCCTAAGCAGACATTGTTGCATTACAGCTCACATCACCCCTAATTATTGACTGCATTGGCTCATGGGAGCTGGAGTTCAACAACATCAGGAGGGTATCCGAGTTCTAAAGGCATCTGGCCACTGCAGACAGCCAGGTACTGGACTCCCTGTCTGAATTCCTGCAGAGCTGCTGCCAGTCAGTGTAGACAATATTGAGCTAGCTAGACTAGACTCAGTAGAATGTGCAGCATCCTTTATTCCTACAGCCTTATTGACAGGTGTGGTTTGAATGCAATGGAATGCATTGTTTCTCAACCTGTGGGTCCCCAGATGTTGTTGGACTACAACTCCCATCATTCCTAGCCAGCATGACCAGTGGTCAGGGATGATGGGAGTTGTAGTCCAACGACATCTGGGGACCCACAGGTTGAGAACCGTTGGCTTAAGGTGTCTATAGGTGTTCATTCTTGAGTAGCCATTTTGATATTGCTTTTTAAAGGTGTTTTTTTGTTGTTTTGCAAGAGGGTGTCATATAAACACCCACACCCAAACCTCTTTGCACACACTGACAAGGATTCCAGCCTTGATTTCTACTAGGCATGCTTGCTTTGTAGTGATAGTTTGGTTTCATCCTGGTCTGCCCTGCAGCTGAAGCCACACAGACCATGAGCGCTTTTACAACCTCATCTGCCGCCTGTGCAGCTCGCATACCAAGGGTCTCTCCAGCTCGCCTTGCCCCCGCCCAGGGGCTTTCAATAAAACAAATGGCTACAATTACCCCCTTAACCCAGGAGCCCTCCCTGGGTGGCACGCTGCTGCTATTGTACTCTGAGAGAGGACACTTGTTCGGAAGGGTGTAATGGCGCTGGTTTACTGCCGCCAACTTGGCGAGAAGAACAAAGGCCTCACCTCTCATGACCTGTGACAGATGTCCCCTGGCCCGTGTGAGAGCAGCTGAAACACCTGACCTCAGCCAAGGCCACAAGGTGAGGCTGTAAACTAGCCCAGTGAGAAAAGAGCGGGGTGGGTGGGAACAGCCCAGCAACTTAGCCAGAGCTCATTCAAAGAGAGAGAGAGAAAGTGCTCAATCTGAATTTTTAAAACATGAAGTCAAAATGCTGGTTGAAATGCAGGCAATTAAATCCTCACCCACACATTCCCACTGCAACACTCCAGACTTCGGATCTCGTCATTAACTTGTCAGCACCTCCAAACTGCAAAATTTCCCCATGTGTGTGTGTGTGTGTGTTTTGGGGGGAAGGGTGGAGAGTTCCTTTGTTCGTACATCTGATAAAAGGAGCATGTCTTTTTTTGCTTTTGCTTTTTAAGTGTTAAGATTTTTTAAATATATAGATTTTGTGTTTCCAAGGAAAAAAGAAGGAGCAAGCATGAAAAGGAAGAGAGGAGAGAAAGTTTAAATAATGATGGTTCGCTGTGTCGGCAAGACAGAATTATACGGAGAAATAGTATCTGTTGCTTTTTCATTCCAATATTGGATAAACTAGACCCATCTCTCAATGACTAAACTAGGCTCGTCTCTCTATCTTGCTGGGTGTTGCTTACAGCTCTTCTTTTACATGTTAGCCGCGATGACAAAGTTAACTCCCAAACTTTTCTCATCCGCTCTCTGATAGCTGGAGGGTTTTTGTTTTTCCCTTGCTGAGCTATACAAAGTTTAGCAACATTCAAAAGATTTGTCACCAGCTAAAGAACCACACTTCTACCAGATCCTAACATACAGAGGAGTATTGTTTTTGGACCCTGTTGTGCCCTGTTATTTCCTGTTCTGTATTCAATACTGTTTTGGTGATTTCTCTAAATATAAGATGAAAGGGAATCCTTCATTGCAAGCTTACAGGTGAAAAGAAAATGTGAGATTATTATTATTTTTCCAGAGGATTTTGATGAAAACGATTGCAGCGACCCTTGTTTGGATAGGGATGAGATGCTATATCAAAGTGGCGGCTCTGCTCACACCTTTAGAAAGGTTAACCATGCATGCTCTGAACTTGCGGTCCCAGTGAAGCTTTAGTTGATTAATCTCGCAATTAAACTGATAAATGCCTGAGCGCAGCCCACTATTTGCTCTGTAGGAGTAACCGGGTGTAGCTGGGAATAACTGTTTGCTTTGCCAAGACATCTTTAATCTGGAAATATTGCTTTGCTTTCTAGAAGGTGTGCCTATACCAAAATGGGGGGGTCACTTCTGAACTTCCCAAATCACCCTGCTTTAAGTGATAATTGGAGGTGGATGTGAGATGTGATGTTGGCCCATGCACAGTCAGGGTAGGAAGAGCTGCTCTTCCTTGGCTTTCACTTTTTGGCATCATCACATAGCCGGGTCTGATTGGCCAGATGTCACCTGTCATGGACCCTGAGGAGACAGTGGGGGTGGGGGCTGACCAGATGGAAGGTGGGAGGAGTTGCCTGCAGAAGATGCCAGGGAGGGATCCAGTGGGCTAGGAAAGACTGTGCTAGGTTCCAGGGAGACCAAGGAGCTACCCCAGGGAAGTCCTAGTGGGGTGGCTTCCCCTAGCCCTGTCCCAACCCCCTACCAATCACCCCAGTGCATGGCACCGACATCGCCCCCACCTGTTGCACCAAGTCTCCCCTCTGGGGTCACCGGAGCGCACTTCAGCTTCTAGCACTGTCACTTCCAGAGGTGCTTTTAATGCCTCCTTCATCTCCTAGGTCCTGGAGATACGAGCACAGGTGTGAACAGACCGTTTCGATCCAGTCCTCCCCAAGGAATAATGCCCCATTGCTTGCCCAGTCCAATGACCAGTCCCATTTGCCACACTTAAGTTGTGCTCACCCCATTCCTACATAATGGAATTGCAGAGAACATGTCGCTTGTTGGATCAACCTCTTAGCTTACTGAGCCTTGCCTGGTACATCTTGTGCCTCTTTACCCTTGCCAGTCTTTTACTCTGCACTGGTTTGAGCAATAAAGATCTCTCTCTCTCTCTCTCTCTCTCTCTCTCTCTCTCCTATTGACAGGATTATTCCTTTTAAATAATTATAATAATGCTTCCAAGAGGAACAGGCGCAAAGCATTCAATGTCTTTCAGTAAGGCTAGGGGGTCTACAGATGTGACTGGACTACAGGAGCATACAGTGGTGCCTCGCAAGACGAAATTAATTCGTTCCGTGAGTTTTGTCGTCTTGCAATTTTTTTCGTCTTGTGAAGCACGGTGTCGGGAAAGTTTTGGAAAAGCTTCAAAAATCACCAAAGTCTTCAAAAACCTCAAAAAAGGCTACCACACCGCGTGCTATGAGTTGCTCCTCGAAGTCAAGTCGCAACTGTATTAACGGTGTAAAGAAAAAGGAAACAAACTTGCAAGACGTTTCCGTCTTGCAAAGCAAGCCCATAAGGGAAAATCGTCTTGCGAAGCAGCTCAAAAAACAAAAAACCCTTTCGTATTGCGAGTTTTCCGTCTTGCGAGGCATTCGTCTTGTGAGGTACCACTGTAGTTCAAAGGGCAAAGGTGCTCCTTTGAGCAACATTCCAGGTGTTGGGGAAATAGGGGGTCTTGAATCTGGGCTCTTGGCAATTAGGCTTAGGTGCCTTATTCCCTGCACTACCTGCCCTCTGCTTCCACTGCGGCCCTGGCTGGTAGAGTTCTGTGCTTCAAGGACACCATCAGGAGACCCCCCACAAAGGCTAATCCCTGTCCAGCAGGCCCTCTAAAGCCCCATCCATCCCAGGAAGAACACTTTTTGGCCACATTCCCTTCTGGGCAGCCTGGCAGAGAGATAGAAGTTGCTCCTACCTTTGTCCAGCAGGCTGCATACCAGCTGTGCAAAAGTCAGATTTCTGTACACACACCTTTTCTCTCCATTCTTCCTGCAAGAAGTATCCTTGTTTAAGGATTCATTCCAGGCCAAGCAAAATCTATGGAGGAGGGCCTGGATCAGGGCCAATGAGGGGTGTGGGCTGTATGGTGGATGTGGCCTAGGGAAAGTCTCAAGGGCCAGAAAAGAGGACTCTATTTGGCCCCCAAGCCTGAAGTTCCCACCCTAGCTTCAGAATTTCCTTCACCATGTGAGCTGTTAGACTCTGGAGTATCTGCACTACCTAAGCACCTGCTCACATATAGCTGAATTGATTGTGTGATAAAATACAGAGGGTATTTGGATAATTCACCTCGTTATCTTTTAACACTTGCTTCTGAGTACAGTCTTCTTAAATAATAGGGACAATATTGCTATTTATATAGCTGCACACTACTTTGCTGATTACAGTAATGGCAAGTTTACCCTAAAGGGTTTTTTAATGGCCTAAAGGCTTGCAATCAATTTTGACAGGCTTAAAAGTCTGGGGCTGCGATCGGCTATGGGTGATATATGGCTAAAGGGGTCGGAATAAGCATGGCCTGCTGCTTTGGGGGAACCTGTTTCTCTGCAGAGGACCTGGGGAAAAGCCATTCCAGAATCTAGATGGGGACATGTAGGAATAGAACTCTTGAGTCGAGAAGATCTGCACTGGATGGTACTTGAACACAATGCATTTGAGCTTCTCTAGGATAGCTCAGTTGGTAGAGCATGAGGCTCTTAATCTTAGGGTTATGGGTTCGATCCCCACAGTGGGCAAAAATATTCCTGCATTGCAGGGGGTTGGACTAGATTACCATTGTGCTCCCTTCCAACTCTACAATTCTGTCTACCACCACAGATTCTGTAATCCCAGGAGAGCAGGGCTCCACATGAGAGGGTCCCGGGAGGTAAAGCTGTGAGTTAGATCTTACCTGGGCCATGTGCACCAGCAGGGTCCTGGACAGGACTGAAGGTGCTGATCCAGAGAACAGTGGTCAGGTTTCAGTACCATGGCCAGCGCTCCTGCATTTAAAGCAGAGGCAGGGAATTTATGACCCTCCAGGTGTTGCTGTACTATAATTCCCATCGTCTCATAGCTATTGAGACAACATTTTGGAGGTCCCAGGTCGCAAGGTGGTTAGATTGGTCTCAACTAGGGCCAGGGCCTTTTCAGTACTGGCCCCGACTTGGTGGAACACTCTGTCACAAGGGACTAGGGCCCTGCGGGACTTGACATCTTTCCGCAGAGCCTGCAAGACAGAGCTGTTCCGCCTGGCCTTTGGTTTGGACTCAGTCTGACCCTTATGTTTCCCTCCCCTTATGGGCTACTTTTAAAATGAGGCTGCATTTTAAATTGCATTTTAACCTGTATATTAAATTGGTTTTTCCCCCTATTATGTTTTTCTTGTAATTTTACTGATGTTAGCCGCCCTGAGCCCAGCTCTTGCCAGGGAGGGCGGGGCGCATTATTATTATTATTATTATTATTATTATTATTATTATTAATCATGCTGGCTGGGGCTGGTGTGAGCTGGGGTCCTCCAATATTTGGAGAGCCACAGGTTTTCCCCATTCCCGGTTTATAGCAAGCAGTCAAGCAACCACAACCCTAACCTAGGATAACCTGCCAGAATTTTATGGTCTAGCCAAGAGAGTCAGTGTGGAAGATCCACTGTGGTGCATCAGGCCAGCTTAAAGGGTCAGTGTCATTTTTATACAGTGACTGACTTCTTCTAGGGTGAGGGACCTGTGGGCCTCCAGATGTAGTTGGACAGCCATTCCCATCAGCCCCAGCCAGCATGGTCAGTGGTCAGGGATGAAGAAGAAGAAGAAGAAGAAGAGTTTGGATTTGATATCCCGCCTTTCACTCCCTTTAAGGAGTCTCAAAGCGGCTAACATTCTCCTTTCCCTTCTTCCCCCACAACAAACACTCTGTGAGGTGAGTGGGGCTGAGAGACTTCAGAGAAGTGTGACTGGCCCAAGGTCACCCAGCAGCTGCATGTGGAGGAGCGGAGACGCGAACCTGGTTTCCCAGATTACGAGACTACCGCTCTTAACCACTACACCACACTGGCTCTGGATGACAGAAGTTGTAGCTGTCGTAGTTCCACTGCTGAGCAACAGTGTGCAGAGCTCGGTGGAGTGTTCAGCCAAACAAACTGTAGATAAAGAGTTTCTGAGATACGCTTTGCAGAATCAGCATGTGAAGTCAAGTCTGTTCCAAGGGACTCCTCTGTTCTCCCACAAAAGGTAATGGTCAGAGAGATTAGGAGAGACAGCTAAGGGGTTACTGCATCTGCTGCCCCCTCCATCTGCTGCCTGAGGCAGTCAACTCACACTGTCTAACGTTAGGGCCAGCCCTGAGTCCTAACATAGGAAAAATGCATTTTGGCCTCCCCAGCTATGGGGACCAGGAGACTCACATGTCAGTGATTCTATGACACTTAAAGAAAACTGGAGATGTGTAGCAAAAGATCCAGCCACATGATTGTGCCACCACCACCCCCTCCTCCACTCTTTACAATGGAGCTGAATGTTAGCATTCATTCCTTTCTTCCCAACTGTCAGAGCTTTCAGAATTGCTGCCGGCACAAAAGCTTTTGCCTTAATTACTACCTCTCTGGATTCAGCTCTTTGCCTTAATGTAGATTCAGGTGTGTTTAAAGTAATTTTATTTCACTAATATATTTTTTTAAGCAGTTTTAAAATGTAGCACTTTTTTTTCTTTTTTCTTTTTGCACGCTAATGCACGATTTCCAGAATTCAACCCAGCCAGAAATTGTGGTTAAAAAGTTTCAATTGTTCCTACTGAATAAAATGCATTTTCAGACTGAAGGAAGGGAACTGGGGGTTGGGCTGGGGGGTGCATTCAAATGGATGTTAAGATGCATGTTTTAAGGTGGGTGGTATTAGAATCTGCTCTTCAGGTTTGCAACAAGGAGCACTGAATGGAACATGATGGCTACATTAAGTTCGACTGTTGCCAAACTGGCTGGTTTGAAAGACTTCCCCACTCCCATGAGAACACATCTCTCTTCTGTACTTGCAGTAGCCAATAGATCTGATTTGAATTAAGCCAAGTAGCTTTTACCTTGCAATCCATGCTTCTGCCAGTACATTAGAGGGCCTGCGAGAGCTCTGGCCGGTGAGCCAAATCAGGCTAAGAAGGCATCCTAAATTGATGTGCAAGGCCATTCCCCCCCCCCCCCAAGCCACATCCCCCTGACCCACAGATATGGGGAAGATAAAAATGTGGCTGCAAAGGGGCACCAGGAGCCTCAAGGAGCCTGATGGCTTCTTAGCATGTGAGGTTTGCTGACATTACTGGCCAACTGATCAGCCAGTTGCACCTTCAGCAAGGATCTTCCTTTTGCAGCTTGGTTTGAGTTCAAGCTGGGTTGCAAAGCCATCCTTTCAGAGTGCTGGTTTGGACCTACAAAGCCCTAAACCAGGCATAGGCAAACTCCGGCCCTCCAGATGTTTGGGACTACAATTCCCATCACCCCTGGCTAACAGGACCAGTGGTCAGGGGTGATGGGAATTGTAGTCCCAAACATCTGGAGGGCCGGAATTTCCCTATGCCTGCCCTAAACAACTCAGGACCACCATATAAATCGCTCTGGACTCTGCGTTCATCATCTGAGACTCTTCTTTGTGTGTTTCCTTCACGTGAGGACCAGAGGGTGGCAACACGAGAACAGGGCCTTTTCTGTAGTGGCTCCCAGTCTGTGGGATTCTCTCTCCAGAGAGGATCACCTGGCACCTTCATAATATATCTTTAGGTATCAGGCAAAAAGGTTCCTTTTCAACCAGGCCTTGGGCTGATTAATATTCTACAGCCTTTTAAATTTGTTTGTGTGGGGGGGTTTTGTTTTCTTTTGTTGTTTACATTTATGTTGTTTAAGTTTTGGCCATTTATTTGCACTTTTGCCTTGTATTTTTTTGCAACGAGGGCTTGAACTCAAGCCAGGCTGCAGTGGAAGAAAGCAAAGAGTTGGGAGCACCCTTAGAATGTGCTCTGAATCTTTTTCTTTGACATCACAATGATGTCAGATGACTGACAGTTTCACCCACTTGTCAAATGGCCCATGGGGTAGTATGTGCCAATAGGCAGCAAGGGCACATTCAGAGATGTTCTGCACGGCTGCCCTGCAGCTATGAATTCTCTCTCTCTTTTCGCAGCTTGACAAAGCCAGGGCAGCTTTTCTGAAGCTGGGCAAGATCTTTTTATGTGAGAATTGGCTTTCATGCACAAAGGTTAATCCAGCAGTGGACGGTCTTTTTCCTCCTTTTTTTTAAAAGCAGCTATAATGTGTATCCAAGTGTTTGTTTTTTAACTGGTTTCCTTTAAGTTAAAGTAGGACACTTTTTATTTTATGGGGTATTTCGGGGTTTGTTTTGTAATCTGAGCTGTCTGGTTGGGGCGAATGATCAGCTACATGCTGGATAGCACCGTCTTTGTGAAATGAACACTCCCTGTGCTGTTTGCTTTGTGAAGTTTGATAGCCAGAGGTCAGAAGCTGGTGGCTGCTTCCTGTATTGTGTCTCCTATATTGTTTCTGTGCCTCGCTTCTTACAATGGTTTTATATTTTATCGTCAGGTGGAATTTGCTTTTATTGGAGGTTAGCAGCTGCTTTGAGGAGGAAATTCCTCAAAATGCATACATTTTTTTATTTTTGTAAAATAAAAAGGCGAGCAGGGCATGGCTAGCCAAGCAATGGGACTATGAAGGACAGGATAATATTTTCTGCTTAGATTAGAACTATAGGAAGCTGCTGTATACCTTCCTAGACAATGTCAGCCTTCCCCATCGTGGTACCCAGATGTTTTGACTGCAACTCCTGTCACTTCTGAGTTTTTGGCATACTGGCAGAGGCTGATGGGAGTTGTAGTCATCTGTATATTTTGGAAAATGGCTTGTCTGTTCATCCTATAGTCTGTTTGTTTTCTGTGTGTTCGGACGGCTCTTGAGATATTGTTGCCAAACTAGGCATGAGGGTTCCTGAGCTGGGGTGGGTTGCACTATTGGGTATTTATTTGCATAAGATCCATTAAGTGATTCTGCTGAACAAAGAAGCCTTCAATGTACCATGGAAGCTCAGCACAACTCCAGCACCAGATCTCAGATAACCTTCTGCTGGATTTCTGATTAGGCATTGATAAATGCATCAGTTTGCATTTAAAAAAATATATATGTGCTAAAATTTGGATGTTTTGCCCAACACACATCTTTTGCAAAAATATAAATTTCCTCCAATTTATATTTTTGACCTTTTGTCTCTCTGGTGTGCACATAGTATGCCCACATTTCCCTAATACATTTTCACTAGTGTACACATTTTGTGTGCACAGTTCCTTGGTATACTCTTGAGGGGGGGGGGTTGGTTGGAGAACCTCAACACAGCATTACAACATTGGGAGTAGTGTGAGTTTCAAAGACTGCTGTTTGGCTCATGTTTTGGATTGGGAAGTGTGAAAGACTTCCGCTCCCATCTCTGCTTTCCAAACTAGTGAGTCTACTTTCTTCTTCCCAAGTATCTCCGAACCTCAGCCCAGTGTCGGAAGCAAAGCTCTTCCTCTCCCTTTGAGACATGATCCAAGGTGGCCAAAACTTTTGGCTGCCTGTGAAATCTCCCTAAACTCTGTAGACTCCTCTCGCAGAGCAATGAAAGCAGAATGGCGAAATGCCTGGAGACCAAATCCTGTGAGGAAAGAGCTGGGTATATTTAGCCTGGAGAAGAGAAGATTAAGCGGAGACGTAATAGCTGTCTTCAAATATCTGAAGGGCTGTCATGCTGAAGATAGATCTCCAGAGATTGGACTACAACTAATGGGTAGCAATTGCAGGAAGCCGATTTCAGCTAAATATCAGGAGAAGCATCCTAACCAATAAGAGCTGTTCAGTAGTGGAACAGACTGGTTCAAGAGGTGCTGGGCTCCCTTTGCTGGAGGAATTTAAGAAGAGGCTGGATGTTTGTCGGGTATGTTGTAACTCCACCCTCCATTGAGCAGCTGCATTGCAACGACTCTATTCCGAACTTAAAAGTGGAAAGCGTAATGCTGGCAGTCAACAAAAGAGGTTTAAAGACTCTCTCAGGGCAAATCTAAAAAAATGTAGTATAAACACTGACAACTGGGAAACACTGGCCTGCAAGTGCTCCAATTGGAGAACAGCCTTTGAAGATGTTCAAACTCAGGACAAAAGGGAGAAATGTTGTAAGAGGAAGGCATGCTTGGCAAACCCTCACCTCGATCAACTCCTGCCTGGAAACCAATGTCCCCACTGTGGAAGGACGTGTGGATCCAGAATTGGCCTCCACAGTCCCTTATGGACTCACTGTTAAAACCTGTTCATGGAAGACAATCTTACTCGGCTACGAATGATCGCCAAAGAAGAATCGCACCCTGCATTGAGCAGGGGTTGGATCAGATGACAACTGAGATCCCTCCCAACTCTTAACACAAGAATGTAAGGAGATCCTGATGGCTCAGGCCAATGACCAATCTCATCCAGCATCCTGTTCTCACATTGGCCAACTAGATGCTCCAATGGGAAGCTCCACATTATATTACCCCCACCCCCACACTCTCCTCCCCACCCCAATGCTACAGAGGTCCTCCTTTCCCTGGCTCAATGCAACTAGCAGCCAGCCGACTCAGAAGTAAGTACCACTGAGTTTCCTGGGGCTTTCTCCCAGGCAAGGACACAAAGGTTGGCAGCCTAAGAGGGTTTCTAGAGAATTCTGATGTTTTCTGGGCAACAGGAATGCCCTGCAGTGTTCAGCCCCGGATGACTTTGTTTTCCCCTTGGTTGACTTGTTTGAACAACGCCCCTGTTGTGAATGGGAATCTCCCAGAAGCCCAGGCAGACTGTTCAGCTGCCTTCCCCATGGCTGGCTGTACCCCAGCCTCATCCATCTCCTTGAATAATCTCATCCCAGCCTGGGGCAGGAGAGGCACAAAATCCATCACTGAAACAGCTTTCGGGTGACTTGTGCTGTTGGGAGACAGACCCAATTTAACACTTCATTAAGGATTTGCCAGCCATTGATCTAGATTATCAGGGTTACTGCCAGCTAATTGCATCTTCCTATACTTATTAATTATATTTGGAGAGCAAGAGAGCAGTGCACGGCGCCTGTCTGCTATATTTAGAAAAATCTCCAGCAGATATCTAATTATGGAACAGATCATTCACTGGCGCTAGGTAAACCATTAAACCTCCCCGTCTATATCTCACTCTCTTTTTTTAACCAGAGGTAACTGGTAGGCTAGATCTTCCGCTGTTCACGAAGCCTTCCTCCTGGATTGCCCTCCATTTCATGTAACTAACAGAAGCAATAGTCTTTGTAAACAGCAGGGTAGAGGTGCTTTGCTGCCATTCACCCTGTGAAAAGGGATCATTCCTAGTTGCAAAGTTTGAAGAGCCTCCTTCTTAAAACACAGGGCTTGGAAGTAGGGGTGTAGCTAGCTGCTCTGGTACCCAGAGTGGCGGGGCGATCTGCCCACAGGGGCACCTCAGCGATCCACCCACGAAGTCCGCCTGGTGGACACAAGCCCCACACTGCTGTTTCGGGCAGCGCAGGGCCCCAAACCACCACATCACTCCCAGGAGAGATGTGTGGCTCGGGTGCACTGCAGGCCAGGCCCTGCGGTAAGTGCCACCTCCCGCGATGTGCCATTTTGTCACACACACCCCAGGGATGACACCTGGGGTGGGCAGCCCCCCCGTGCCCCCTTCCTACACCCCTGCCTGGAAGGAGGACTGCAACACAGTGGCAGAGCATTTGCCATGTCACAGAAGGCCCCTAGTTCAAATTCCGACCTGCTGCCAATCAGGGTAGAGTATACTGAGCTCAGTGGACCAATGGTGTAGCACAGTATAAGACAGCTTCTTGTATTGGCTGACTGATGAACAAGAACAAGGCAGTAGAGTGGACAGTACCACCTCAGGCTCCAAATTGGGGGGGGGGGTGACATTTCAGAATGCAGTTCCACATTTTTATTTTTATTTTTTAAAAAATGAGATTGAAAACTATCGCTATAAAGAAATAATGAAATGCGTTTTAGCTAGTTGGAAAAATAAAGTAGTGTAACAAGAACGGCTGGAAGTGAAGTCACTTGGTGGGTGTCCGTGTGGGGTAGGTGTGTAGGTATGTTGATATGTACAGTATAGGTAGGTATTATATAGAGTAATGTAGGTATCTTTTATGCTATGAAAATTAGGTAGTGTGCTGTGTAAATGTATATGTATGTGTTTTATATGTTAATAAAATAAAAGGGGAAAAAAGAAAACTATCACAGATAGTAAGCAGGGATCAACCTTTCTGCCTAATAAGTGCATGTGTGTGTGTCGCAATCACACACACAATCACACACACACACACACAGACATTTCAAAGAGGTGGCTTTTTTTAAAGGCAGGGGGAACATTTAAAATTAGAGTCCACCGCACACAGTTTGAAATGGTGCAATCCACTTGGCCACCCCATTCCAGCCTCATTTTTTCCTTCATGTTCTGACCAAGCCTTAATAGTAATTCACGGAGCTGTGTTTATCATTCAGTGTCAAATACGTGAACCTTTCCGCACACAAAACATACAGCGTTGGACGTGTGGACGTTCTCTCTGCGGTGTATGATCTGCAATGGCCATAGCCCAGTTCTTGTGATTGGTCAGTGTAGATTCTCTGTGTGCAAAGTAGGAACACAGCAGCACGCCCCACCCTAAATCTAGGAGGGCCTAAGGGGCGGCGGTACTGTTGTGGCAGAACTCTAGGGCAGATGGTTATGGCCCATCCAGCAGAATGAGCAGGAGGTTAGCAAAGTAATACACATTATACATTGCCATCTAAAGCAGTGAGACCATTAAATCCAGAGTCTAGAATTACCTGTATGCAGCATCGTGCACTACATCAGTCAGAAAAGCTGTAGGAGGAAGGGCAGATCAGAGTTTGGCAATTGCAGAAGGATCAAGGCCATTTCATCGCCTCTTCCCCAAGCAGCTGGAAGTTCCAGGCAGCCTCTGCTGGCTCAGTTTGTTTCGTTCAAGAGATCGCTGGAGACTTATAGCAGTCCCTATAAATAGCTTTTTTATTTTACTTTAAAAAATACGAAGGGAGAGAAGGAATTATAGGACTGTAGGTCCAGAGCAGGCAGCGTGAAATCCAAGAATGTGGGTAATCTCTGCTAAAATCAAAATGCTGCTCTTAAGAATGGGGTGGGGTTCTTTTTTAGCTGTCTGTCACACAAAATGGAAAGTGGCTTGAAAAAATAACCAGTGGGGAAAAAGAAATGAATGGACTTTGCTCTGTACAGGTGAGTTTTTTGGAAGACATGGGTGCAAAAGCATCCTAGAAAAGCGTTGGGATGATGTTGGATTTCAAGGTCATAAGCAGATAACAAAGATGCAAAGGACTCCAGTTTTAATCATTGTGTAGGAGAAGGACATTTACCTGGTGTTGCTTGCATGACAAACTACACCTGCTGAAATTCCCTGTTCTACCCACAGCTATTAACTCTTTTGTCCTACTCAGATTGACAGCTCTTCTGTCGGCAAGGACAAATTAATACTGGGTCCAGAGTACAGCACTATGAAAACCTCTCCTTCCTTCCTTCCTTCCTTCCTTCCTTCCTTCCTTCCGTCCGTCCGTCCCAGCATATTGTCTACTCTGACTGGCAGCAACCAGTCTGGCAGCAACCAGTACCTGCCACCTGGTACTTTTAACTGGTGATAAGAGGAATGACAGTAGCCCAGTGGTGGAAGGCATGCTTTGCAAAGAAGGGACATTTTTCTATCCCTCGTGTCTCCAGTGAAATGGACCAGGTAGGAGATGGTGGAGAAATCCTTGGAGAGATGCTGCCGGTCAGAGCAGGTAGCATTCAGCTTGATGGACTCAATGGTCTGAATCAGCGTAAAGCAGCTTTATCATTGTTCAACAGCCAAATCTCACTTGAGCTTTCCATTGCAGCAGATGTCAGATTTAGTCCTTTAGTTTCTTAAAGGGTTGGATTTTCAACTTTGCTCACTCCTTCCTGGTTAGGGTGGCCAGCTGTAGGAGAAGACAGGGCTGTTGCCCATTCAACAGGACATTTCTGTAGAGGTAGCTTGTCATTCTCTTCTACACCACTGTTAAAGGTGCCGGAACCCTGTCTTCTTTCTACAGTACCCGATTCCTAGAACAGGACTCTGCCAGAGTCGGCAGCGTGGTGTAGTGGTTAGAGTTTTGGACCAGGACCAGAGAGACCAGGGTTCAAATCCCTGCTGAGCCATGAAACTCACCCAGCGAACTTGGGCCGGTCACCATCTTACATCCTAACCTACCTCACAGGGTTGTCGTGAGGATAAAAAAATGTGTAGAACTATGCTTGCCACCTTGAGCTCCTTGCAAAAGAAGGCAGGAAATATATGCAATACATAAATACAGTGGTACCTCTGGTTGCAAACGGGATCCGTTCCAGAGGCCCGTTTGCAACATGAATAGAACGCAACCCGCAGCAGTGCGTCTGCGCACGCGTGGGTTGCGATTCGCCACTTCTGGGCATGCATATGCCATTTTGCGCGTCTGCGCATGCGCGAGCGGCAAAACCTGGAAGTAACCCTTTCTGGTATTTCCGGGTCGCCGCGGGACGCAACCTGAAAAAACGTATCATGAAGCAAACTTAACATGTATTATGACTGTAATAGGTTTGGGTCTGCTGGGAAAGGAGAGGTCTAGTACGGATGGTAGAGAAGAACTTCTCACTAAAGTCAGGCCCACTAGTCCTGGCTGCCCCAGTTGGGATTCCACCCCTTACGACCCATTTACATGTGGTTCAGAGACTCACCTGTGGCAGTTCAGAAGTGGGTGCGGGCGCAACTTTCAACCTTCACGGCAGTGGCGTAGCGTGGGGGGTGCAGGGGGGGCCGGCCGCACCAGGCGCAACATCTGGGGTTAGGGCAAATCCACAGGTTAGGGGGCGCAAATCCACGGGTTAGGGGGCGCAAATTACTTGCCTTGCCCCGGGTGCTGACAACCCACGCTACGCCACTGCTTCACGGGCATGCACCACGTTGTGATTAGTGTCACTATCCTTGATCGGGCCACCACAGCAGCAAGTGTAGCTCTGTGTGTGTGTGTGTGTGTGCGCGTGTGTGTGTGTGTGTAGCAAATGATCTCTCTCTCTTTTTACGGCATTTCCGCGCCCGGGTGTTTCCAAAGCCAGCCTCCTCGGCAACGCTCTCGGGTAGCGGACATCAATATTTAATAAGCAATATATCCGTATTTTATTGCTCATTACTGGCAAGATTATTTCAGTATATTACTCTTAGATATGAATATTTATGGTGTATTACTCGGCTCGAAGTTAAATGGCTTATTGACACGCTATTAATGTCTGGTAAGCACCGCTTTGCTCTCGCTCCCTCTTCTGCTAAAGTGCCCATGGGCGGGGCAGGTTTGGGAAGCTGTCAAGATCCTGGCGCTTGTGTTCTTCTTCTCTCGACGGCAAACATTGGGAGGAAACTGCGCTCTAGTCCAGTCCCAGTGGGGCTCACCTGGTGGTGGCGGAGAAATAATCCAGACTCCACCTTGATTAGGCTGACCAAATTGTCACAAAAGAGTTTGCAAGCTTTTGAGTAGTGCAGAAGTCTTCATCAGGGTGGGAAAACCTTTATTAGTTCAGGGGTCACTTTGTTTGTTTGCTTGCTTATTGCCCAGTGGGTTGGACTAAATGACCCCTGAGGTCCCTTCCAATCCTATGAGTCTTTGACCAGATTTGATTGTCTGCATCCTTCACCCTAAGGTTCCAGGGAGGGTTGCAACATTAAAAACAGTTTAAAGTGAAAATGGGCCACCATGGGGTGTTGCCTGCAGAAAGTCCCTAGGGCCAGATGGAGGGCCTTGGAAGATTACATAGCTGTCAACTTTTCCCTTTTCTTGTGAGGAATCCTATTCGGAATAAGGGAATTTCCCTTAAAAAAAGGGAAACATTGACAGCTATGAGATTGCTTCTGGCACTTAAGCCCCAAATCTCCCAGCCATGTTCTGTACACACACACACACACACACACACACACACACACACACAATGGTGAAATTTGAGCCTATGCATATTGACCACTGTGCAAACATGCATGCCAAACATTTAATTTGATAAATAATAATGCTGTTGGGGTATTGCTTTCGTTTGTTACTATGTATGCATCTATTGTAAACCTTGGTGTGATCCTTGATGAAGGGTGGCATAGAAACCTAATAGATACACTACTACTCATAGAAACATAGAATCATAAAGGGGGGGTTATTGAGTTGCCTTTGCTTTTATTAAGTATTTTGTGTTTTTATATTGCTGTTTTGTGTTGTGAACCACCCTAAGATCTGTGGGTAAAGCGTGGTATATAATAATAATAATAATAATAATAATAATAATAATAATAATAATAATAATATGACACAGTCCTGCCCTTAGCTGTCAGACATTTGGGAAATGTTGCCTTTTTAAATTAGAGGTTGGATGGCCAGCTGTCAGGGATGCTTTAGTTGAGATTCCTGCATTGCAGGGGGTTGGACTAGATGGCCCTTGGGGTCCCTTCCAACTCTACATTTCTATGATTTTATGCAAATATTCCTTGTGTGTCTCCGGTTCTCCAGTTGGTCATGGTTTCTTTTGGCAGTTGTCTCTGATGAACTCCAGCCAGGCTGGTGCACAGGACATACTTAAACTAGGGAGTTTGGCTCCCGGTGATGTCCACCAACGCGTATGGTTTTAAAAGAGGGTTAGTTAAATTCATGAGGGATAAGGCTATCAGTGTCTACAAGCCCATGATTACTATGGTCTGCCTCCACTGTCGGAGGCATTCTGCCTCTGAATAACATTTGCAAGTGAGGAGAGCACTGTTGCGCTCAGGCCCTGTCTGCAGCCCTTGGGCCGGAAACTGTGAGAAGGTAAAAGGTAAAGGACCCCTGGATGGTTAAGTCCAGTCAAAGGGGACTCATCTCTCTTTCAGGCCGAGGGAGGCGGCATTTGTCCACAGACAGCTTTCCGGGTCATGTGGCCAGCAGGACTAAACTGCTTCTGGCGCAACGGGACACCGTGACGAAAACCAGAGTGCACGGAAATACCATATACCCTCCCGCCGCAGTGGTACCTATTTATCTACTTGCACTGGCGTGCTTTCAAACTGCTAGGTTGGCAGGAGACACTGTAAGAACAGCATACTGGACC
Organism: Podarcis muralis; assembly: GCF_964188315.1. Classification (NCBI taxonomy): domain Eukaryota; kingdom Metazoa; phylum Chordata; class Lepidosauria; order Squamata; family Lacertidae; genus Podarcis; species Podarcis muralis. The sequence continues at coordinate 12,509,797 of NC_135669.1, read as the reverse complement.
AGATGAGCCTTTTACTTGATCTGGCAAGGCTATTTTTACTTCCTTATCAGAAAGCAGGCAGCTGACTTGCCTTCCTCTTCCTCGCCTTCTTTCCAAGGATTGCTTCCACATGTGCCTCACGACTGTGCCGCTTGTCAGGTGTCCGGAGCGAGAGGCTAACTCTCTGGGATCGTAAAGTCTAGCTAAATGAATTGTTGTTTCTGCCGCCGCCGCTGCTTCCCCTCTTTCAGCATCCGCTGCTTATGTGCATTTTACAAGCCGAGGACATCTCCCCAATGCAATAAATAGCCTCTGACAGGCAGTTGTGCAATAAAGCCCTGACGGTTCCCTGTAATGGTTATAAAACGCTGAATTATTTGGGCGAGGAGCAGCTGATTAGGGAGCAACTCAGAGGCAGGATAATTAGTTGTGCAGTGGTAAATACAGGAGGCAACCTAAGAATTGGTGAGTTAGGGAGTTCTTAATAATTCAGAGGCACTCCTGGGGCAGTAGAGATACGAAGCACTGAGCTGATGTGCATTCTAAGGGCTCCAGTTGTGGGGAGATGCAGTCCATCCATCTTTTTCAACCACAGGTTTGGTGCTGATTATCACGAGAAGCTGGTGCTCCTAAGTTCCAATCATTTTTATTTTTTAAAAAAGAAAATCTTCCTGAATCCTATCATACATTCTCCATTGCTAACCCAATTTACAGCACTGGATTTTGGGATCATGTCTAGAATACAGATTTTCTGTAGAGTTGCCAGCAAAGTTCACTGAGCTGAGAAACAAGACTTGGCGATTATTAACTCAGAGGACGGGAGAACATTGGAAGCTCCTGAATTCTTCTGCAGCTCTGATTGAAACCTGAGCCGGAGAAGATTTTCCAGCTTAGTCCTGCACAGATGAGCTGCTTCTGGGGGTACTGCTACTGGGGAGACAGAGGGAACAAGGTGTCCTGGCCCCAAGGTATTCCACAGAGGGTCACCTCAGTTTACTATGTCCAACTCTTCAAAGCACTTCCTTATGTAAAGCAACAGAGAAACCACTCTGTTTTTTTGCACAAGGAGTGCTTTGAAAATTTCCCCCTAGGAAGAGTTAAGGATATTTCAATAGATTTGGAAATTGAGCTACTTTGGGGAGTAATTCTGTTCTTTGCCAAGTTAACAATGTTAGAAACTCAGATATGCAAGTTGGGTACCAAATGGTTCCTTAAACCAGGATTACCATCAGCAAAACAGAATGCCTTGTTGCCATTATTCAGTACCACTTTTTGGTTCCTGAAATTCATTCTGATTGTGCAGATAAAATATCATGGATAGAATCCTACAGGAAGTGTTGCTAGTGTGTGAAAACAGTCAAGATCCAAGGATGCCCAGGCATGCACCTCCAGGTGGTGGAGACGTTAGGCGCCATCCTGGCACCTGGGCATCTTCACTTGATCGTAAGTGGCCGAAAGCCAGGTGCAAAATGTGTCTGGCACCTGGGGAATTTCAAACGCTGCAAGCCAGCTTGAGCCAGAGGCAGCACACCCACCTCTCGTTTCCAGTCCCGCAATCTGTGTCCTTGTGGCCAACAAACAGGGTGAATTCAGAAATATAGACAGTAATTCTATGCATTGTGCGTCCAAAACATTCGGGGGTCCAGTCTTGTTACAGTGAACCATGCCATTTTAACATCAGGGTTACAGTGGCCCAGTGGGGCTACCTTTGAAAAGTGCTCAGAGAACATTGACTGATTCAAAATTCGGCAGTGCAGTTGTTGAAATGGACCCAGTGCACGGATCACATGACACCGGTCTCAGCTATCCGTAGGTTCACTGGTGCACTTCAGAGTTTTGGCTATAACACTGAGGTGAAAAGGATAGGATGGTGTGGCGATCACACACAGGGCCCCCAGACGTTTGATGGTCTATTGACCCTGTGCTGCCACTGCGATTGCTTTTTTCGCTGCCACCACCCCATATCTCACGGGGACACACGGAGTCCAGTCAGTTGTTAACATAAACAAATAATCAAGTTTATTTTTAAATGCAGGAACAAGCTTATGGTTTCAGTTAATTTTTCTCTTGTCAGTTTCTTATTCTTAGTTCCTAACAACTCCAAACTGATTATTCTAGCTATCTATCTGACTCCACCTAACAATTCCTCTCACTCTCTCACAATACAACTCTAGCAACCCACACCTAAACCTCCCTCTTCCTTCTTCAACTCCCAAACCTCAACTGAATTGACTCTCAAAACCTCCCACTCTAACTTTTACTCCCCCCTTGCATTCTCACTGGCCAATCACATCACACCCATTTTAATCCTTTCCTTATGACCCATCCTAGAAGGCAAACGCCACAAATGGATTCGAACATGGAGCATGAGAAGCTGCCTTATACCAAGTCAAACTATAGGTCCTTCTTCCTCAGTATGCTTTACACTGACAGGCAGCAGCTCCATAGATATTGAAACAGGAGTCTTCCCTCTCCCTATTTGGAGTTGCTGTGGATCGAACCTTGACCTTGTTTTTGCAAAGGCTGTGCTTTGCTACAACCCTTTCTCTTGATGCTCCTTTGGGTCTGAAGCTTTTATAATCTGCATCCGTGGCACCAACTGTTGACTAGTTCGGCAGGCAACTCTGCACTGGAGAGGATGCTATTTACCGCAGCCTTGCGTCCGTTTGGAACCCGTGTCCCAAGAGATGACGCCTGCTGGCATAGGAAGTTGGCGTACTGCACTTGGCAAAAGTGAGGTGTCTTGCCCAGGAATCTTAGCGCATCCCTCCAGACCATATGGCAGGGCTGGCCCTATCGGGGCCGAGTAGCAGAGGGAGCAGGTGGCAGGCTGGGCGTTGTTTCCTGCGTAGGAGTTGCAAGTTCCTGCTGCCCTGAAAGCCAGGGCCAAATACGAGAGAAGAAATGAGCTGAAGGACAGCAAAAAAATACCACTGTCCTGCCCTGTGTGTAAAATAGTGGGGTCAGTTATTGCAAACAGGTAGGGAGTCTTGTATCCACAGGGAAGGCTTTGCTAATGGTTCTCGATTTGGGGGATCACCTGGGATTGTAAACCTGAGAATCGTAGTGACCCTGATCTTAGGAGTTTTCTCCTAGATTGAAAATGTGCCGGTTTTGGTCTCTGGCTGAGATGCCCATATTCTGCTTTACCATCATTATCCGGCACTGCAGTCCTTTCAGGCTTCTTCATGCTGCCACTGCCAAGGTTCTTTCCTCCTTCCCTTCAAGCTGTTTCTTGGTGCACATGATGGCTGGGAGAAACACAGCATGTGAACCAGGGGGAGAGGGATGCTTCGGAGTAAAAAGAATATTAGAAATTGGGGCAGAAGAGCCAACGCCGTAACCAGTAACACTAACACAATAAACCCCATGTCTGTTGCAGCCAGTGTCTTTGGTGAAGTGTGATTGGTCTGTGGAATCAGCTGACAGAATGGTCAGCTGACAGGGCTACGTGTGGCACTACAGGTACCCTTGAGGAACCCGGTTCAGTCAGCAAGGCTTATAGCAGAATATAGTCCTTGTGACACAGGAAGTAAAGCGCCAATGCATGGCCAATGGGAGCCCTTTCAGCTATGGCTGACAAGGCTACCGCTTGGTCTTTCGTGGTTTATCTGGAGTTGTTTCATCATTGGCTGAACTGTGCTCCTCATGGGAGCCATTTATGCTGCAGCATTTAGCATTCCAAGGACCAATCAAGCTTCACCAAGCCTTCTAAGACTCCAGCCTTGGTCTTAAGTCTCAGCAGCTTGTCACGTTATTTCTGTGTGATTCTCCTGTTGCTGTGCAAACGGCAAGGATTGATGCCTCCAGCAAGAAGATCTGAATTTGTTTTGTCTGCATCTGATTTAGTGTGCATGTGCATGCACACACAGAGAGCTTTTCTCCTGGGGTATAAAGGAGCCCGTGAGAACCCTTGTGTACAACAGAGAATTAATTCCAAGTGTGAACAGGCGCTTTTTAAAATGTGGTGGTGGAACAACCAAGGAAGAAAGGAAATCTGCAAGTGTCTCTGCGATGCCTCATCCTGTTTTTGTTATTTCCCCTTAAGGGGACCCTCAAACTCTTCTCTCTTCCTTGCAGTCTTGCGAGATGACTTCCGCCAAGCTCCCAGCGATGTGGTGGTGGCAGCGGGCGAGCCAGCTGTGATGGAATGCATCCCACCCAGAGGACACCCGGAGCCCACCATTTCCTGGAAAAAGAACAACATCCGCATCAGCGATAAGGATGAGCGCATTACGGTGAGACTGAGGGAAGCCCCCCTTGAAAAAGGCAGCCCTGTACCTCCTTTCAACCTAAATAATTTCTGTGGGTTTTGCCGTTCTGTTCAAGGCTGAGAACCTTGGAGGAAACATAGGAATCTGCATAATAATAATTGGCCCATCTAACTCCACATTGTCTACACTGACTGTCAGCAGCAATGCAAGGTTTCAGATAGAAGTCTTTCCCATTTATACCTGGAGAGACAGGTGGTGCTGTGGATTAAACCACAGAGCCTAGGACTTGCCGATCAGAAGGTTGGCCATTTGAATCCCTGCGTTGGGGTGAGCTCCCGTTGCTCGGTCCCTGCTCCTGCCAACCTAGCAGTTCAAAAGCACATCAAGTGCAAGTAGATAAATAGGTACCGCTCCGACGGGAAGGTAAATGGCATTTCCGTGCGCTGCTCTGGTTCACCAGAAGCAGCTTAGTTATGCTGGCCACGTGACCCGGAAGCTGTACGCTGGCTCCCTTGGCCAGTAAAGCGAGATGAGCGCCGCAACCCCAGAGTCGGCCACGACTGGACCTAATGGTCAGGGGTCCCTTTACCTTTACCTTTACCTTCAAAGCTTTTGTTCTACCGCTGATGCTACGGTCTCTCCAACCACCTGCTACCTGATCTTTTCAACTGGAGATGCTAGGAGCTTGGACCTTCTGCCTGCAAGGCATATAGCACTGAGCTTAGGCCATGACAGGCAAAACATCCTGGACAGGACATAGTAGAACTGGATGCATGGTTAGGAGGAGCAAGCAGGTAGCCTTGAGCGTTGATGGAGTATTGCCTAAAATTCCACTGAGGTCTGAAATACTCTTGCAGGAAAATGTGCGATCTCAGTTGGTTCTCCCCAGAGAAGGTCACTCCGTTTTTATTCATTTAGCAGGATTTATATGCTGCTTCATCACCCCTAAACCTCTAAGCGGTTTAAACAGAATATAAAATGTCCACTAAAACACATTTCTTAAAATCAAACGTTAAAAGCAAGTTAACCTAAGCATTTATCAAAATGTAAGTGAAACCAGCCATTGTTACTTCCATTTTGATTAATGCTTAAATTAAGTGTACATCGGGGTGGGAACCCTCAGGCCCAAGGGCCAAATTTGGCCCTCCAGTCTTCACTTTCTGGCCCTCAGATTTATTCCCAGCATGCTCCACTCACTGGCCTTGATTCCCGCCCTAAGTGTTTTTGCCTGGCTGGAATGTGTCCTTGAGCTCTGATGATGCCTCTGGATTACCTGGATGGAGGATTGAGACAGGTGCGTAGAAACCAACCTACTGTGCAAAGGTAGCATTGACATTTGTTACTCTCCAGCGACGTTTGACTCCGGCCCTGTCTACCACTTGATGTGGCTCTCAGAAGGTTCTCCCAGAAAGAGATATTATGGACCGTGGGCTAAAAAATCCCCAGTTCTCTCACCTGATATACATAATGAAATTGGATGTGTGGGCTCGCTTACTTAAAAGGAAGCCTTTAGCAAACAAACCGTATGGCAAAGGTGTGTGCCTGAAATCTTTGGGCAGGGAGTTCCAGAGGCACACACTCCGGTAAATTTCCGGGGAGGCGTATCCCTCATTATGGAGGATGGATGGCGGCTAATAGATTGAGGTTGAATCCTGACAAGAGAGAAGTACTGTTTTTGGGGAACAGGGGGCGGGCTGGTGTGGAGGGATCCCTGGTCCTGAATGGGGTAACTGTGCCCCTGAAGGACCAGGTGCGTAGCCTAGGAGTCATTTTGGACTCGCAGCTGTCCATGGAGGTGCAGGTCAGTTCTGTATCCAGGGCTGCTGTCTACCAGCTCCATCTGATGCGCAGGCTGAGACGCTACCTACCCATGGACTGTCTCACCAGAGTGGAGCATGCTCTAGTTATCTCCAGCTTGGACTACTGCAATGCGCTGTATGTAGGGCTACCTTTGAAGGTGACCCGGAAACTACAACTAATCCAGAATGTGGCAGCTAGACTGGTGACTGGGAGCGGCCGCCAAGACCACATAACACCAGTCTTGAAAGACCTACCTTGGCTCCCAGTATGTTTCCGAGCACAATTCAAAGTGTTGGTGCTGACCTTTAAAGCCCTAAACAATCTCAGCCCAGTATACCTGAAGGAGCGTCTCCATCCCCATTGTTCAGCCCGGACACTGAGGTCCAGCGCAGAGGGCCTTCTGGCAGTTCCCTCACTGTGAGAAGCAAAGCTACAGGGAACCAGGCAGAGGGCCTTCTTGGTAGTGGCACCCGCCCTGTAGAACGCCCTCCTACCAGATGTCAAAGAGAAGAACAACTACCTGACATTTAGAAGACATCTGAAGGCAGCCTTGTTCAGGGAAGTTTTTAATGTGTGACATTTTAATATATTTTTAATCTTTGTTGGAATGCTGCACAGAGTAGGGAAACTCAGCCGGATGGGTGGGGTACCAATAAGTTGTTGTTGTTGTTGTTGTTGTTGTTATCATCATTATCAGTGAAGTTCTCTGCAAGAGGAAGTTTCCCAGGGGCTGCCCCACCAATACATTGGCCTGGGAAGCTCGTTTGTGCGGCTGTCTCTAAGCAGGATTTCTTTTTGGCCCCTCTGCTCTAGATCCGAGGTGGGAAGCTGATGATGTCCAACACGAGGAAGAGTGATGCTGGCATGTACATCTGCGTGGCCACCAACATGGTTGGAGAACGGGACAGCGAGCCCGCAGAGCTGGTGGTTTTCGGTACGTAGGAGCAGGAATCTGGCAGGGGAGACGGGAATCGGACGGAGAGGGAAAGGGAAAGTGGAGTTCTCAGGGTCAAAAAGGAAGGGGGAAATCCACAAGGAAAGATCTGTGATAAGTTCCCCTGTGAGTTTTTTTCTATTGCTTGGAAGCAGCCAGGGAGGGGTGTGAGAATGAGAGCAGAATGGTTAACTTTCCCCCCTTTATTTATTTATTTTTTTTTAATTATTTTTTAAAAAAATAGATTTACAGTGGTACCTTGGTTCTCAAACTTAATCCATTCTGGAAGTTCGTTCCGAAACCAAAGCATTCTAAAACCAAGGTGTGCTTTCCCATAAAAAGTAATGCAAAACGGATTAATCCGTTCCAGACTTTTATAAACAACCCCTAAAACAGCAATTAAACATGAATTTTAGTATCTAACAAGACCATTAGTATCTGGGGAAATCTGGAGAGCATTTTCTTCCATTGAAAATGAGTCTGCAAATGCCTTTACTCAAAGCCCAGACCTCTTGCTTGACTATTCAATTTTACTTTTTAAAAAAAGCAAAAACAAAAAACAAGTCTCTGGTCCTCTGGAAATATAAAGAAAATGTGAGCAGGCTGGATTCTACCCAATTGCTCGTTACTACTGGAATCAGTGATGAAGGGCTGAACATTTCTCAGTTTTTTTATTTTTCTGTGGAAAACCTTCAGTTTCATAAGGTCGTTACTAACAATGAATGGACACCAATTGCAAACAACAATATTACACAAGCATGATAGTATCAAGTTTGTTGCTTTGTTTACTGAACACAAATAAAATGAACATGCTAAATTAGATCAGTCTCTAGGGAATCAAAAAAATTTCCCATGCAAACTGAGCATTTTCCCATGAAAAGTAGTCTTGTATCAGAAAGCCCATATCACAGGCTGGAATGCAGCCATCCCACAATTTGTTGTTTGGTTTTGAAAGTTTTCTACAGCATTGCAGCTGGCTATTTTTGGTTGCAAGGCAAGTTATGTTGCTTTGCGGACACTGCTGCTTTGGGGTAACTCAAGTACAGTGCTATCCATCTTCAGTGTTTCTGTGGCAGGAAATATCTTCTATCTGAGCGAGTCCTGTCTTAACCTGATATTGCAATTCTGTGCGCCCTTCTTGGTGCCAAGGGGCATCCTGTGGGCTTTTTGATGATTAGAATACAGAAGTGTCTAAAGTTGTCTATTAAGCCAGGACCACCTCCAGGGGACCCCGTGCAAAGGGGCCTCTTATGTTGGTGGGGGTCCCCAGGGCAGGAATATCATCATCATCATCATCATCATCAAACCTTTTATTGGCATCACATTGTTGTTGATGTTGTTCAGTTGTTTAGTTGTGTCCGACTCTTCGTGACCCCATGGACCAGAGCACGCCAGGCACTCCTGTCTTCATTGGCATCACATCCAAAACAAATCAATACAGAATTACCACTTCCCCAGTGGCACAAAACATTTGCTAAAAGAAAGGAGGCAGAGCAGTCTATGGTCACATCTCTAGGTCTCCAGCGAGATCAGACATCTGCAGTGTATTTTGACAACAAAAACCAAATAGAGATATTTAGCCACTAACTTGCTGAGCTCCTGATCATTCCCCAGTAATAGAAAATGTATGACCTCCAACTCTGGTTTCCATTTGGGGATACAGAGTTGATCTAGAAATTGCTGACGGGTATATAGTTTACAATTAAGAACCATACGAGCCCAGAATCCAGAACCTACCACATCAAACAGAGTTCATTCCCAGGTAGATGGGGACGCTTTAATGGGTGGAGACCGCCCAGGGGAGAACATTGAGATGAGCGCCCCTGAACCATCTCATGAACTACTATCCGAGAGGGCACCCTCTATGTGGAAATACTCGCGGACCACGGCCTGCTGACTGCAAGAACAGTGGGCAGGAACAGCAACAGCACTCCAGAGGCAGCTAGGAACCATCATGGTCATTTCCCACAATGCAAAGACTGGCCTAGCTGAATGGCAGACTTCAGCGCTGGTAGACCTTGTGCAGGTCAGCAGTGGTAGGTTTGCCTCTGTTCTGGTCCTTTTCCTCAAACACCATTTCCTGCCTGTGTCCTGACAGAGCGACCCACGTTCATCAAGAGGCCCATTAACCAAGTGGTGCTTGCTGAGGACACCGTGAATTTCCACTGCGAAGTGCAGGGGGACCCTGTGCCCACATCCCGGTGGCGTAAGGAGGAAGGGGAGCTTCCTCGAGGGAGGTAAGTGGCGCCTTTTCACCTTCGGGGCTTGCAGGATGGGCAGGCGGGTAACTTGCAATCCTGGTGGGAGATAGTAGACTGCAAGTTTGGGCTGGGCTGTTCCTTTGCCACACACTGACCCAATGGCCTGGGGCCACCCAGCATCTCTCAGTGCCATTCCCCATCTCTAGAACAAGGTCTGTCAGCCACCTTGCACTTGAAAAGAGCTATGGAAATTGCTGGCAATAGCAGTAATGGCTAGGAAGAGATTGAGGGCCGGATCTGCTTCACCACGGAGCCGACGAAAGGTCACTTCTTCGCACTTCCAAAAGGGTAAACCACAACACTGTTTTGGATACCCTCGTCTTGGTTGGCGATGAGCTATTCTGTTTAATTCCCCGGACAATGAGCCTGACAATGCCTATTAGCGCAGGCGATTGCACAAGGTGCTGTGCAATTAAAGAGAGAGCCATCTTTATCTCTCTTCCTCCTCCCCGCCCCCAAATGTATCAATGTGAAAATGAAGCGCTTTCTTTCTTTCTTTTTTTTAGACAAGGGTTCTGATAGAGAAGATGCTCCCATTTGGCGAGGAGAGAGATTAGGTTGCCTGCACCACTGACCCTAAAAATTCGCTTAAGATTGTTAATATGGTTAATGTGGCATAGAACATGAAGAGGAGAGCTCTTTTTTCAATTCAGTTGATAGTTCCTGGGGAATGTGGCTATTTAGGAAGGATTATCTTGTGGGTTTAGTGTTTCCAGTTCCAGTGAACACTTGCAGTTAAGAAAAAGGAAAAAAAGTCTGTATATTAGTTGTTGCCGATTGTCACAGAGAGGAACCCATAGCATACAGAATGTGGCATGTGGAGTTGTATTTATTTATCCATATCTAATACTACATTTATATCTCTCTTTCCCTCCAAAGTGCTCAGGGTGGCATGCATGCTTTCCCCCTTCCTTATTTTAACATTACAACGACCCTGTGAGGTAGGTTAGACTGAGAGACAAGCGACTGGCCCCAGGTCACCTAGTGAACTTCATGGCTGAGTGGAGATTTGAACCCGCATCTCCCAGGTCCAACCACTATACCACAAACACTGCCCCAATGTATCTGTCACAGCAACCCTGTGAGGTAGGTTAGGCTGAGAGACAAGCGACCGGCCCCAGATCACCCAGTGAACTTAATGGCTAAGTGGAGATTTGAACCCGGGTCTCCCAGGTCGTGCTCCAACTCTCTGGTCACCGCACCACACTGGCTTTTGGCTTGAGAGAAGCCATTGTTCAGTGGTGGGGCACATGGTTTGTATGCAAATGGCACTCAAAAGTTGTGACCCCACATCCAGCTGAGCCTAACTCTAATAATAATAATAATAATAATAATAATAATAATAATAATAATAATAATTTTATTTATACCCACCCTCCCCAGCCAGAGCCAGGCTCAGGGCAACTAACACCAGTAATATTACAGGAAAAACATAATGGGTGGGGGGGAGAACCAATTTAAAATACAGGAGGTACACACATTACCTTGGATGGCTATCATTCCTGTTTGTGTCTTGAGTCGTGAGGGGTCACTGGGCTCAGAAGTGGATTGGCAGGCTGAGATGGACTAGGAAGAAGAAGAACAGGGGGGTGATATTGGGAGTGGGGAGGGCTGAGACTGGGGATCAGAAGCTGGAAGAGGCAGGTACCTACTTTCTCCCAGGATATGGCTGCCCCAACTGAGGAAGCCCCCACTGGGGAAAAGAACACATCAACAGAATCTGTAAAAGGCACCAGTCAACAGCTAAGGGGGTGGGGGGCGAGAGGAACTAGAGGCAGAAGGAGAAGGCACAGCCTGGTCACCTAGGGTGCAGTGCACCCTCCCGTCACTGTGATCACGCACATCCTCACTGATGCAGTTTGCGTCAGCGTACTCAACAGACTTACAAGGCACAACAAGAGTCTTGCGAGTGAGCTTGTCTTGCTCCATCTTTAAAAGCACATGTGAGTGGAGGGTGTGTGCGTTGACTTTCTTGACCAAAGAAACAGAAACAGACTTCAAGCGCAGTTCAGACTGTACATGGGGGTTTAGATGACAGGATGGAATAAAAGTATAGCAGCCACTTCCTTACACATAGCAATTTGGAGTGTCAGGGGAAAGGTTAGGCTAAAACCCTTCTTGACATGCTAGCTTTCTGTGCGCAAGGCTAGGCTAAAATTCTTCTTGACATGCTAGCTTTCTGTGAGCAAGGCTAGGCTAATGTCAGAGACTGGGCAGAGGAGGAATGGTGGAGACTGCCTCCCCCATCCTGACCCTTCCAGGGAGAAGGAAGAGGAAGACAGTATAGATCAGGCATAGGCAAACTTCGGCCCTCCAGATGTTTGGGACTACAATTCCCATCATCTCTAGCTAACAGACCAGTGGCCAGGGATGATGGGAATTGTAGTCCCAAACATCTGGAGGGCCGGAGTTTGCCTATGCCTGGTATAGATTTACAACAGGAGTTTGAAGGAGGTAGCAGCTCAGAGGCAGATGAGGGGAAAAGCTGAGAAATCATGGCAGAGCCAGAACAACTGACACGTTGTCATTAGAAAGCATTCCAGACCCCCTCTCTCCCAGAACCTGGCGAGTCTTGAAAGTAGGAGAGCAAAGATCTCCAAGACAGAGGGCAGGTAGCAGCACCTGTAGAGGAGACGATGAGAATGAGGAAGAGGGAGAGACGGTGGGTGGAGATTCACTCGGGACAACGCCATTATCCAAGAGGCTGGGTTCTAGAGGCTCTCTCTGTAAAGATTGAAATAAAAAAAGAAAATAAGAAAGTTTTCCCTGTCTTTCCTGGGCAACCAGCTGGGAGCCGCTGACAGCATCCTGACAGCTAAACTGATACGCTAGCTTTATGTGCGCAAGGCTAAGCCAAATTGACATGCTAGCTGTCTGCATGCAAGGCTAGACTAAATCCCTTTGTCCTGACTTTCTGTGTACATGGCTGGACCAACACCCAGTTTCCCCCTGGCATTTTGGTACAGCTGAGACACAAGTTTTCCACTTCAGTTAGAACTGGGCTTCGGTGACGTGACAACTCTTCCATTCTTTTGCTTCTTTCCTTTAATTCCAAGATCGGAGGTCCAGAATGACAACACTCTGCGCATCAGCCGGGTGAGTGCAGAGGATGAGGGCACTTACACCTGCGTGGCAGAGAATAGCGTGGGCAAATCGGAGGCCTCGGGCTCCCTTAGCGTCCACGGTGAGTATGTCTCAATTGGCTGAAGATGTTTGTTGCTGAAGAGGGGGCATTGTGGAGTGTTGGGGAAGGGTAAAAACACATGTCCACTGAGCTCACATTGCCAGGGCAGCTGCTGTATGTAGCTCAGTAGCACCAAATCCAGCAGCAAAAACTAATGCAAACAGAGTCAACTAATCACGACTCAGGGGCACAGGCTGTCGGGAAACATTGATTCGGCAAAAGTTCACCCAATAATTCAAGGAGAAGTGGTTTTGCACATTGCCCCTCACCTCTTTGTTTTTCAGTGATTCGTTTTTCCACTTCATCAGCACATTTTTACCTGAAGTAAGGCCCTCTGAGCTCCGTGGAGTTTTCTCTGGGTAGACACACATAGAATTGCACTTTCAATTTCTGCTTCCACGCTAACTCAGGCTTCTTTTTCTTTTCTTTTTGGGTTTGCTTTCAAATAAAGCAACTTCACATTTTTGCAAGGCATTTTGGGGGTTTTTAAAAGAGAGCAAGGAAAGAAATATAAATGTAGGATATGTTTCCACCAGTATTTTCGGTTTTTAAAAAGGTTGCATTTTTAACAAGCCTGCTTCAGTCACTGCTCTAAAAGTGTGCATTTTTCTATCAATACCCAGTTGCTGTCTGCTATAACGGTAGGCCTAAGTGCACAGAAGGCAGCCATTTTTTAATGGTGGCGCCATTTTGAATTTCTCAATGTGCACCTGAAAACCCATCATTCTGAGAAAAGCAAAATGGTGACTGCCATCCTTCCAGAGCTCTGATTCATTTCTCCCCCGACTACCCAGAACAATGTCACTGAAAAAGTTATTAATTGAAACACCTTGTTTCAAACTGGTTGAACCACCTTCTGATTATCTATGTCATTTTATTACAGTCTACTTACATAATTCTGTCCACCTGAAGTTCCCTTCACATTCTGAATTGTCTGATCTTCTCCATGGAGCAGTGCTCCCAAAGGACAACCTGTCGTTCTCCTGTTCTGGATTTCCAGGACTGTTTTATTCACATTACTAAACATTCACAGTTGGTCTCAGTTTTCAGTTGGCCATCTCTCTGCCACCCACCAATGATAGGTTTTTGATGCACACAAGCGCGTAGATACATTAATTGCAGCACCACACAAAAAGAATGGTATGATCATATCAGGATTCCCTTTTGTGCAGTGATTGCTCAGTGTGCATGATGTTTATGTGCTGTAAAATGGAGACATCAGCTGAAAACTGAGGCCAATGTCACATGCGACAATTCCAAAATGAATTGCAGAAATGTTTCCAAGTTAAACTGGAATGCAGGCAGGCTGGAACACAGAACGGAGGGATAGCACATGGAACAACAGAGAAACATTGGACAAAACCCATCCAACTTTACTAAACCAGGCTTCCTCTTCTTCTGAATTTTGCAAATCACATCCTGTAAAAACGTTCCTTCTAACTGCAGCTCGATGCAAGTCAATTGTGTGCTGTAGCACATATAGACCTATAAACTGATGGGTCTCTTGGCAGTGGGATGGGAATAAAATAAAGGACAGAATAAGACACCGTGTGTTTCTAGGCAGAGGGGAAACTGAGCTGCAACCTGCAAAGTGTCGAAGGGGGAAAGCATTCCTGTTCTCTCCCCTGGAAAGTGGGATTAACCGGGAAATGGGGCAAATTTGGCCCTCACTCCCAGAGCATACCTCTTTCCTTATCCCATCAGATGCTTCTTACTGAAGTAAATTAGAAGTAGTTCTTAGAAAGACCATTCTAGTGGGACCAAGCCTACCCCTTGCTCCTGAGAGTGCATGGCAAATCTCCACCGATAAATATCCCAGGTGTGCTTAGTGCATCACTGTTTTCATAGTAAGGTAAGGTTCAGCTCTGGGCTGAATAGTCTTCTGGGAGCCCTCCCCACCACTCATCACTTCCTGAAGCATTGGGGGAGCTTCCTGTTCATATCTGCTGAGCAGGGCCCAATGCCGTCTCTAGGATTGAGTGGGCCCTCAGTGGGCCCTGTTAACAGGGAAGAGGCAGGATGTGCCAATTGAGAGCCCTCGTAGGTGGCATCAGATCTTCTTGGCAAAGTGGAAATGGTAACACGGTTAAAGGGGTCTTAGACCTCCAGCAAATGTCCAGGCTTGCCATTCTCTGGAACTAGCTGTGCCCTAGACTTCTGTCCCAAAGTTTGGCCCTGATGGGTTTCTCGGTTTGCTTCATGCTCTTGAGATCAATGGCCACAGGAACACACATTGTAACTGTAATTTGTTTCACCTATAAGGTACAATAGCAACATCTTGGCTGCGGGTCCTGCAGTTCCTTGCATTCTCTGCTAATTCCCAGCCAGGGTTTAAGAAGATGCACAGCTGCTTATTAATGTGTCCTAGAGCCACATTATTTCCTTACTTAACATACTCAGTTTTTGCATTTTACCTCTGATCTGTCCCAAAGGTTCAAAACAGACCACCCTTCTATAAAAGCCCATAGCATGAAATTGAATTTTATCTGTAATAAAAATCTCAGTGAAGTCTCTGGCAAACCGCAGAAGAATAAAATCTAAACTAAACATCCATCTCCTCTCCCAGTATTAACTCTGGTCACTAAAGCTCAGTCCAAACAAGAAGACTTTATAGCATTAGCAGAGGCTTCTCCAGCTTTGGCATGTCTCTAAAGGGAGGGAAATCTGTGGTTGTAGCATGCCACGGAGTACATCTGTACTTCATATCGCTTTGGCAAAGAGATCGGCTCAGATTTGGCCTTTGGTTAGCCTTGCACTCTAATTCTGGGTCTCCCTACTTGTTGACGCTTTAAACATTCATGCCAGATTAATTTGATCCAACTCATCTCATGCTTTTTTATTTTTTTGTTTTTTTTCATATGTTCTCTTTGGTCCAGTTGGCCCATTCCGTAAGTATTCATTTCATCTCATTAACACTGCTGCATGCTGGGATGACTAAGGGTTGGAGCTCCTTGGTCGGTTTTGTGCATGTGCCTTCTCCCTGCTTTTCTTTTCTTTTCTTTTTTTGAAACCACAGTGAGAGCAGTTTTTGCTGCATGAGTTCTGTGTTCTGGTTGCCCAGTGCTAAAAGGAACTCATTGCGCCTGCTTGTCTAATTAGCCTTGCTTGCCCAACCTGGTGGTCTCTAGAAGTTGGACACCAGCTCCAACCAACATGGCCAATGGTCAAATATATTGGGAGCTGGGAGTCCAAAACAATTGGAGGGCATCAGGAAGTGGAAGGCTGGTCTAGATCTTTGTGCATCCCGCCATCTCCATCATTTCCCAACAAAACAAGGTGATACGGCATTTGGGTACTCTCCAGCACTGTTTTTCTAAGACACTGGTGGCCAAACTTGGCCCTCCAGCTGTTTGGGGACTACAGTTCCCATCATCCCTGACCACTGGTCCTGTTAGCTAGGGATGATGGGAGTTGTAGTCCCAAAACAGCTGGAGGGTTAAGTTTGGCTACCACTGTTCTAAGATAAGGCTAAAATGCCCAATTTACCATGTAATCCTGTGCGCTTGGCATACTCCTTATCTTAACCCCAGGTAAGGATGCATAAGATTACAGACCTGCGTGTAATCCCATGTTTCTCTACTCAACAGTAAGTCCCACTGAGTATAGTGAAACTTACTTCCTGGTACTTGTATGTTGAATAGCTGCCATTAGCGTTTTCATTCCTTTGTGCTCCCAGGATTCAAGTGCCATCTGAACTGGGCCATGTTTTCAGCAGTTGGTTTCTGGAAAGAATGCATAGGATTGTGCTTGGCTTCTGTCTTCCACAATGGGCACATTTCAGTCCTGACTCTCTTGGAATCTTCTCTGTTCTTCAACAAGAATAGCCAATGTGGTAGCCTCCAGGCACTGACAGACTCAAAGTCCCAGGAGCCTCATGAACCTGGCCATTGGCCGGAGATGATGGCAGTTGTGGCCCAGGAACACCTGGAGGGCACCACATTTACTACCCCTCTTCTAAGAAGGATGTAACCTTCCCACTGATAATCAAGTTTCCTTCCCTTGCCCATGTTTTGCCAAGACTTTAGTCAACAGTGATGATTCTCATGGGAAAGGGTTTTTCCTACCACTGTTTGAAGCTAGGTGATTGCGGCATACACTGGATAAAACAAATTGTGTTGGAGATGGTTGCGACTTACCTTTCAGTGAATTTCAGGATTTGCCCAATTTCCCAGTAAGTGAGAGAACTGGACAAATTATAAAAATAAATTCATTTCCTCCCCTTCAAGTGTTCCCAACACATACCGCAAAGTTTCCAGACTTCCTTTTGGTGCAACCCCAAAATTTATGCTTGGAACTGCCTCCCAGACCAATGGTTTGATATCACTTCACTTGCTTCATTCAGAGTCTTCTACAAAACCCACCTTCTCTGCCAATCCTTTGGCACAACCTTTGCACACACACACACACCCAGCACTGCCCCTGCTTTTAACTCACCCTTTAGCTATGCCCAAAGCACATGCAGCTGAAACAACCCCATATTGCTTTCAAGTTTCCCACTTGCCTCGAGTTCCTTTTTCCTTCCCCTGGGGTGAATTTTAGACTGTAAGCTCCTCAGGGCAGCCTGACCATTGCCCTCCATAAAGCACCCTTCACACTGTTGGCCCTATATAAATAACGAAAAAGGTAATTGCAGAATATGAATTTCCCCAGTCTCTAAGCGCTTAGCTGCAATAAAAAGAAAGGGGAGGGGATATCTGCTTGTGAACTAGTACATGGCGCCATGCCTTTGCCTTCAAATGCATTTTTGTACTGTGACATCACTTGTCAGGTCGACAGGCTTGCCCTGCATCTGTGGCTTACATATCCCTAATAACAACCCTGGGAATAGCTGCTGTTGCCCTTTCCTCTGACGCACAGCAGCCCCATCAAGGGCTTATCTTCTCCTTCTCCTCCTTCTACCCTTTTCTTTTTGCCAATAAATCACCCTCTAACAAAGCACGCTTCTCTTCTTGTAGCTGTGAAGATAAGGGCCCACAGGTGAGCGAGAGATGCCAGGTGATAGGAGACGCTGCCTGCCCTGGTCCCCCCTTTCTTTGCTAGGCAGCCAGCAACCCAGTTCAATTTCCTGCCTGGAGGGTGGGGGTGGGGGGTGGCCTGCCATCATCTCTTATCTCCATGCTGAATTTGTGGGCAGCAGGGACCATTTTCCTTAGCCGCCCCAAGGTCGTTCCTGCCCTCTGAGTTTCTTTTTTTATCTTTCCCTTTGAAGTGGGGTGAGGCGTCGCTGGAGGGGCAGTAATGAATTTCCTGAGTCACAATATCCTTTCCATCATCCAGACTCCTCCAGCCTTTGAAGTGGCGCCTGGTGCAGTCCGGGTGTGTGTGTGTGTGTGTATAATCTGGGAAGAGGGCTTTCCCAGCAACCATTAACCAAAGAGCTGAAATGGACCCCCCTCCCTCCCTCCCATTTGCATTTTTATTTGATTGTGGAGCAGGTGGCATCACCAAGACAGCAGGCTGTTGCTCTGGAAGGTCAGAGGTCTCCTGCCTTGCATCCAGGCACATGTTAAGAAGGACCCTGCTCGTCCCCACCCCCTTCTCGCAGCTGAATCTCTGATTTCAGTGCCAGCCAAATGACCCTTCCTGTGGCTGCTGGCTGCCAGGTTCCCTCATAACACACACACATCATTTGGTGAAGTGATTTCCAGGGGACAAAGCCTGACCTTCAGCAAAGGAGAAGTGGCCTTTGCCAGGCCAAAAGAAAAGGCTGGCAGATTCTTTTCCTCACTTCCCTCCCTCCCTCGCAGGATTTATGGACATCAAATGTGGGGAGGGAGGGAGAGGGAGAGAAATGGAGAGAAAGAGAATGAGGTTGTTCCGGACACTGTGACGAAACCTGACCCACATCCTCAAGTTACAATACCCTACACAGACATTTGGAGAAGTGGGCCTGATCCTACCCTCCAACTTTTGATGTGTTTTTTTTTGCGGGGGGGGGGGGAGGATTTGGTTACACACAGTGCTTGCGCCAAGCGTTGGAAAGTCAGCTTGATAAAAATCAGGGCAGGAAACATCCTAAGCACCTGACCACCCCAAGGCTCTTGTACATTTTGTGCTGGTAGTATGGCCCTAAAATTTAGTTTTTCCAACCTTTCTAAGGGTGAGATTTCAGAAACCTTTCAGGTTTCGGAATGTGCTACCTATCTGAGACTCTATCTCACTCTTTTGTGTGTGACTTCATTTATTTCATTCATACACACACACACACACACACACACACACACACACACATATATACACACATATATATAATTTTAAAACAGCCTTTGTTTATGGGTCTCTTAACGTGATTTTATGAGCACGGAAGTAGAAAGACAAAAACTACCAGGTAGTGACAGGATTGGGTTCCCTTGGGGTTGAAGCAAAGGGTCACTGTGTGCTCTCAGATGTTAGGATCTGGAGGCAAAGGAGAATGAGACAGAAGGCAGATCCAATATCATAAATCAAGGCGTGCTAAATATCTTTGTGGCAACTTGGCTGGAGTTTGGGGGACTTGGATATGAGAAACCCAAGTTCAAATTCATGCTCATCCATGATGCTAATTGAGTGACTTTGCACAACTTGAGGGCACCCCATTCAGACAACACTGAGGCTGAGTAAGTGCCACATCTGCACATTCAGTTGGACATCTGAATGGAGCATCATACACCAAGGGATAACTCACCTGCCGTCTTCCAGACAGTGGACTTCCATCACCTTTGACTATCAGTGCCCCATATCTTTGGTCCAACCCAATTACAGTGACACTTTGGTAACTGCTGTCATGATTCATCACTGCTGGTTCCTGAAATAGCAATCACAATTACATGTCTCATGCTGCCAACTTTGCTGCTGTTTCTCTCCACCACTATTTAGCACAGTGACTCTTGTGAGCCAACCCAGGACCTGGAATAGGAGCAACATAGAGGGCAATGGAACTGGGCATTGCTGCAAATTTAACTCCTGTCTGCATAGATCCTGTCTGCAAAGATATAGGGACACGGGTGGTGCTGTGGGTTAAACCACAGAGCCTAGGGCTTGCCAATCAGAAGATCAGTGGTTCGAATCCCCGCAACGGGGTGAGCTCCCGTTGTTCGGTCCCTGCTCCTGCCAACCTAGCAGTTCGAAAGCACGTCAAAGTGCAAGTAGATAAATAGGTACTGCTTCGGCGGGAAGGTAAACGGTGTTTCCATGCGCTGCTCTGGTTTGCCAGAAGCGGCTTAGTCATGCTGGCCACATGACCCGGAAGCTGTACGCCGGCTCCCTCGGCCAATAAAGCGAGATGAGCCAATAAAGTCATGCTGGCCACATGACCCGGAAGCTGTACGCCAGCTCCCTCGGCCAATAAAGCGAGATGAGCACCGCAACCCCAGAGTCAGTCATGACTGGACCTAATGGTCAGCGGTCCCTTTACGTTTACCTTTAGGGGGCAATGGAACTGGGCATTGCTGCAAATTTAACTCCTGCCTGCATAGATCCACACATACGCACCCCTTCCCATGAACCATTTCTGGCGCCAGTCAATAACTATTAAACACCAGGAGGATTTTTCCCCATTCCATGGAAACTCTGCCAGATAAGACTTCTGGATGGGGGAGGGCTGGTTAACAAGCAGTCACACACCCCTTGCGATTAGCATGCGGGTAACCTAGCACTCACAACTTCATTAAAGTAAGGCTTGCAGTGATCAGCATGACAATAGTACACCTGAAGCTCCTTCCCTCCCTTTCTTACAGTGCCTGGTGCCCTATAAATACTTTACAGCTTTGCAAGAGGAATGGGGCATTGTCTCTCTCTCTCCTTCTCTAGGTAGTTTGGGAGGGAGGGCAAAGCGGAGATAAGGCAGGCGATTAGCATTTGTAAAACCCGGTGCCATTTGTCTTGCATTGAGAGGAGAGAAAAGGTTCCAAACCAGGCAGAGGTGCTCAGGGAGGAATTTAAATCTGCAACATTATTTATGGCCCGGTGGCTGATTTAGAGGGTCTTTTTTTCTTTTCTTGCCTCTCTCTGTCTCCTCCTTTCCTTTCTTCCATTGCAAGATGATATCCTTTGCATGCATTTATAGACTGGGTTTTAAATAAATAAATAAATAAAAGTCCAAGCCTATCTGGAAGCACATTAATATGTTTGATTTCCTCTGTGAAGTTATAGCTTGTGTTCCTTTACCATACCCCAGGGGTTTGCATTTCTCCTTTCTTTATCTCTTCCCTTGTTAAATGCCTCTTCCTGTTCTTGCTTTAAAATCTTCTGGGTTGCCCATACTGTGAAAGCAGGTGCTCCAGATATCTAGAAACATTGGAAGCCACCTAATGCAGAATCAGACAACTGGTCCAACTAGTTCTTTATTGTCTGACTGGCAGCATCTCTGCAGGGTTTCATATATGGGTCTTTTCCAGCCCTACCAGGAGATGGTGGGGCTTGAACCTGGCACCTTCTGCACTCAAAGCGTGTGTGCCGTACCAGCAAGCTCCACCCCTTCCCCAAACGAGCGAGCTATAAATGAGTGGGAGCCAGATAGAAGAGGGTCAGAACCCACACGATCATGCGCGACATGCAACACAATTTTCACAACCCCATTCCACAAGAGGACCAGCAGGTCTTTCAAACCATCTGGTTTAAAAGATGCTAACTCTTATAAAGTTCATTGGCTGCTGCTATAACTATTATTAGTTCAAACCAGTTAAGAGAGAGAAAGTAATGAAGGCACTATATTTGACTGTCCAGACATTCTTTTTCCAGAGGCGAGATTTCACATGACACAAGAGCTTCCCAGTAGGCAGAGTGAATTGGTAGTTATTCCCCTCCCTATTTTATAAGAGGCCGAAAAGATAGCTACAAAATACATCTATTCATAGACTCATATAGTTGTAAGAGAACCTGAATATCATCTAGTCCAACCCCCTACGATGCAGGAATATGCAGCTGCCCCATACAGGGATCGAACTTGCAACCTTAGAGTTATCGGCACCACGCTCTAACCAACCGAGCTATCGGGTGCTGTCAATGTCTTTGGGGCAGAACCTTTATTTTCAAGCACACGCAAATAGCCCAGAGACAGGACAGCAGAGTATAGCGACCAGGAACAAGAATGGAGAATTGATGTCCCTCCAGAATCAGCGGTTCTCAACCTGTAGGTCCCCAGATGTTGTTGGACTACAACTCCCATCATCCCTGAGCTCTGGCCTTGCTAGCTAGGGGTGATGGGAGCTGTAGTTCAACAACATCTGGGGACCCACAGGTTGAGAAAGGCTGCTCCAGATGATGGTGTTGGACTTCAGCACCTGCCCTTGCCAGCAAGGCCAAAGGTCAGAGATGAGGAGAGCTGTGGCTGATCAGGAGGAGCACATCTTCCCAATCCCAGGACTATAGCACTGGGTTTGGATATGAAAAACCTAGGACTGGACGGGTCCAGGGGTGGGTGCAGGTCTTAACTCCCCCAAAGTCTTAAACCTGTTTGTCTTTGTCTTGCCTCTCCTTTTCTCTCAGTTCCACCACAGTTGGTGACCCGTCCTCGAGATCAGATTGTAGCCCAAGGCCGCACCGTGACCTTTCAGTGCGAGACCAAAGGAAACCCACCGCCAGCCGTGTTTTGGCAGAAGGAAGGTAGCCAGGTAGGTGCGGCCTTACCCAATACAGCATGTCCTCTTGCCTTCCTTTTGTGCAAATATGTGCCTGGGTGTGCATGCTGAATCTTTCAGCTTGCTTTTGTTCTGAGATGCAGTTGTCATGTGTGGTCAAATTCCATGCAGGAGTATGATAGGGAGGGTATAATGTTAGGGATGGATGGGGGAGTCTCTGTGTTGGAGAGGTGGTATTATTACAGTGGTACCTCGGGTTACAGATGCTTCAGGTTACAGACTCCGCTAACCCAGAAGTAGTACCTCGGGTTAAGAACTTTGCTTCAGGATGAGAACAGAAATCGTGCTCTGGCGGCGCGGTGGCAGCGGGAGGCCCCTTTAGCTAAAGTAGTACCTCATGTTAAGAACAGTTTCAATTTAAGAATGGACCTCCAGAACAAATTAAGTTCTTAACCCAAGGTACCACTGTATTATTATTATTATTATTATCTTCTTCTTCTTCTTCTTCTTCTTCTTCTTCTTCTTCTTCTTCTTCTTCTTCTTCTTCTTCTTCATTGAATTTATATACCGCCCTATACCAGGAGGTCTCAGTGCAGTTCACAGAAAAGATCAACATAAAAACCAGAATACAGTGGTACCTTGGTTTTCGGACATCTCGGAAGTTGAACATTTCAGCTTTCAAACACTGAAAACCCAAAAGTAACTGCTTCGGTTTTCGAACACCTTTTGGAAACCGAACGTGTCATGCAGCTTCCGTATTGAGTTTTCCGGATGGAAATGCCTGCTTCGGTTTTTGAACATTTTGGAAGTTGAATGGTCTTCCGGAACAGATTACATTCGAAAACCAAGGTTCCACTATGTGTAATGACAATAAAAACAACAACCCGATAACACCCCACCCCAAAAGGAACAATCTGTGCTGCTGCTGTTGCTATGAAAAGTGAGTCCCATCCCTGAAGATCTGTTGGAGAATCTCTCCTCCTCCTGGAGAAATTTGGTGACATGCTCCTCCCAGCTTCTCTGCCATGGAATAGTAAGAATAATTCTGAGGGGCTGTAGCTGTAGCTTTTCTCCTGTTCTGCCCACCAAGGGTACAGGATGCGGTCATGCCTCTGCAGCAGGGATGGGGAACTGAGCCCGATCCTTCCGTGGGCCAACTTTGACTGGTGGAACAGGGGACTGGTGACAAATTGAAGCCGTCTCACCTTTGAAGTACCGGTACATCTGAAATTGGTTTCAGTGAAGGTCATTTGGAAACAAACTTCAAAGCAGTGGCAGCCATGCCTTCACCTGCCTCATCCAAACCTGATGTTACCTGTGATGTGGCGACAGCAGGGAAAGTGGACCTAGTTTGGGGAGAATGGCCTTCCAGGATAAATTAGGCCCACGAGCTAGAAGTTCACTACCCCTGTGCTGGACAGGCTTCATACTTCCTGGATCTATGTTTCATTTTGCTTTCTGTTTTTCTTCTAGAACCTCAACCAACCAGAACCAGGTGCAAAATACATAGTTAGAATTAAAGGGCATATTTAATCTTTGAGCATCTTCACAGGCCCTTCACACAAAAGTCTATTGCTAACTAAATTTCTTTATTCCAGTAGCCTAAATTAGGTAGGGTTGCCATATGGCCGGAGTGTCCCAGACATAGCCGGGAATCGATTGTCTGAACAGGAATAGCTTAAATGTCCAGGAAAATCCAGACGTATGGCAACCCATGTTGGAAGCATAGTTTTTGGTGAATTTCATTAAAAATAGCTCATAAAGGTCTTTTTTTTTTTGAGATTTCACAAAAACAACTCAACAACTTTGCCCTCCCCTTGAAAACAACAACAACTGAGCAACTTTGTGTCCCGATTTCCACTTTTTGAAATATGACAACCCTAAAATAGGTGAGAAATGTCATTTTGATTTCAGTTCCTAGCTGGAACCACAAAACAAACCGCAGTTACCTGATTTCAGACCTCACAGTGAACTGCGGTTAGTTTAAAACCCAAAGCAGATGCTTCTAATCTCTTCCTCTCGCATGTAAAATAGGGGAGGGGGAGGCACATGAGCTCAAGACTTGCCACAGCTCATTCACGCAGCAGGAAACCACAGCTTCCTGTTATGTCTGAACTAGGCTGATGAAGAGAGAAGCTTTCCAAGACGATGGCATTTCACCCATGGCAGGCATAACTTCCTTGGAGTTATGTATTAGGATTTGACATACTAATACATTTCATTACAAATACAAGGTACCTTTTTGGATTTGGATTTGGATTTGATATCCCGCTTTATCACTACCCGAAGGAGTCTCAAAGCGGCTAACATTCTCCTTTCCCTTCCTCCCCCACAACAAACACTCTGTGAGGTGAGTGGGGCTGAGAGACTTCAGAGAAGTGTGACTGGCCCAAGGTCACCCAGCAGCTGCATGTGGAGGAGAGGGGATGCGAACCCGGTTCACCAGATTACGAGTCCACTGCTCTTAACCACTACACCACACTGGCTCTCTTTTTCTTAAGCACCTTTGGAGATTCACCCATTATCTCTTTTTGATCCCATGACAACATCCCACAGAAGGAAGGGGGGGAACTATTGTGTCTCTCAAGAGGGAGACATTCTGGGAAATGGCCAGTGGGGAAGTGGACAGCAACCCAAGGCCATATTGGCAACCAAGGACCGCATTCTTCTTGCATGTTTTCAGGGGATGGGACTTGAAAATGCTCCCCCCCCCATTTTATTTTCTACAGATCCTGCTTTTTCCTAGCCAGCCCCCTCAGGCAATGGGCCGTTTTTCTGTGTCTCCAAGCGGTGAGATGAACATCATGGACGTGCAGACTTCAGATTCGGGCTACTACATGTGTCAAGCCATTAGTGTGGCAGGGAGCATCCTGGCGAAAGCTCTCCTGGAAGTGGAAGATGGTAAGTTATCTGCGAGTGGAAGATAAATTTTTCACGCCTGGGACAGTTTGGAGCGAGAGGCGCTGATGTACACTGACTCCACACAGATTTAACTGGGAAGAAATGCTTCCCTAATCCTGGGAGGGGGTGGCGGCAAGCCAAGTAATGCACAGACATGCTTATCATGTTCCTTCAAATCAAATAGCCGCTTATTAAGGAGGCAGGGAGTAATCCCAAAGTTTCTCAGCCTCTGGGGATGACTCACAGTTTAGCAATTCTTGGATCCAATTTCATTTATTACTTAGCTGGAAGTGAGAGTGGCTCCTGCCTTAAACATGGTAGTACTGTGTGTGTGTGTGTGTGTGTGTGTGTGTGTGTGTGAGAGAGAGAGAGAGAGAGAGAGAGAGAGAGAGAGAGGTTGCAGCCCTGACCCCCCTTACCTGGGAGTAAATTCCTATCAATTTAGTAAAACATTTCCGAGCAAGATACAGTGGTGCCCCGCAAGACGAATGCCTCGCAAGACGAAAAACTCGCTAGACGAAAGGGTTTTCTGTTTTTTGAGTCGTTCCGCAAGACGAATTTTCCTATGGGCTTGCTTCGCAAGACGAAACATCTTGCGAGTTCTTGCGAGTTTGTTTCCTTTTTCTTAAAGCCACTAAGCCGTTAATAGCCGCTAAGCCGCTAATAGCCGCTAATCCGCTAATGGCCGTGCTTCGCAAGACGAAAAAACCGCAAGACGAAGAGACTCGCGGAACAGATTAATTTCGTCTTGCGACGCACCACTGTAGTTAGAATCACGTTGTAGGTGAGAATAGTGAAGGCATAAATCACAAAAAAACAATTTGTTAGAGAGTCACAGTGGCTCAGTTCAAATGATCCTCCAAACCATGGTTCAGAACAGAGGTTTTCAACCTTTTCGAGTCCACGGCTCCCTTGATCAACTACATTCTTTCTGCAGCTCCCCTGTGAGGAAACACACTCTGAGCCTCAGAAGCCCAGTTATGTCACCCCTTGCCTGTAGAGCTGGCATCCCCTCACCCCTTTTGAACACCCTCCCTTGTGGAGTCTTCCCTCAGCCCCCTCTCCCCTATCCTTGGGTGTCTCTGAGTCACCGCCCCCTGCCCCAAAGAGAGGTGCCTCCTCATGCCGCCCCATACGGGCTGGAAAAAGGATGCCCCCCCCCCAGCCTTAGCAGCCTGACAGAGACTGGCCAAAGGTGGACATGAGGCAAACAAGCCTTGGGGCTACAGGTAGGTAGCCATGTTGGTCTGCTGTAGTCGAAACAAAATTAAAAAAATCCTTCCAGTAGCACCTTAGAGACCAACTAAGTTTGTTATTGGTATGAGCTTTTGTGTGCATGCACACTTCTTCAGATACTTCTTCAGCCTTGGGGCAGCAGAGATGTGAGAGGGCATCAGAGGAGGGAGGGAAGGAAAGAGGGACAAAGGCCAGTGTTGCCCAAGGCACCCCTGACTCTCATTCAAGGCACCCCATGTTGAAAACTGCTGGTTTAGAGGATTGGAAGTAAGCCTCTGGCATTAGCTCCTCTCACCACTTTCCTCTGTCTCACAGCTTCCTCTCCATTTAGCGATAAGCATAGTTTGCTGCAAGGTCCAAATTAGCCAAATAGGTTCACACTTGCCCTCAAAACTTGAATCAGATCCCATAGTCTGCTTTCTAAAATGTCTGTTCCGCACCTGTAAGCAATCAATTTTTTAACACAGCAGCACCTGCACTCTGGAACTCCCTCTCATTGACATTAGGCAAGCTCCTTCACTGTACTATTTTTGGTAGCTGCTAAAAACCTTCTTCTTAAGGCAGGCTTACCCTGATATGTAAAACTGGTACATGTTTTAAAGTGTGTGGGGGGGGTTTGTAACGTATATTTTAACTGCTTTTTTGTTTTTATTAAGGTTAACTTGTTTAAAACTCTGACTTTTATAGATAACTTTAATGTATGTTTTTTGTGAAGTACTTAGAGGTTGTTTTTTTACAATTAAGTAATATACAAATTCTGTGAAATAAAATAAAAATGGATGGGCAGGCATAAATCATTACAGTGGTACCTCAGGTTACATACACTTCAGGTTACATACGCTTCAGGTTACAGACTCCGCTAACCCAGAAATAGTACCTCAGGTTAAGAACTTTGCTTCAGGGTGAGAACAGAACAGGCTCCTGCGGTGCGGCGGCAGCAGGAGGCCCCATTAGCTAAAGTGGTGCTTTAGGTTAAGAACAGTTTCAGGTTAAGAACGGACCTCCGGAACGAATTAAGTACTTAACCCGAGGTACCACTGTATTGGCCTATTCAGACATTATCATGACAAGTTTCTGTTCCTGCTGAACAGGAAGTGGGGAAAGCTGTTGTAACAAAGAGGATGGCATGAGCCCCTGGCGTGTTGACATCCATTCTATGGTTTGAACCTGTTACGCCATTATTATTTTTAAAATGTAAGAGGGTACCCTAAGGGTCTCGGGGGGGGGGATTGCTATTCACGTTCTCTTTCATCCATATTTTTGCATATGATTCACAACTATTTTTTACTGTCATCGCCCCATATTTAAATCAACATCTTGCCTTTGTATCTAACCGAAAATAATGAAATGCTGCTACTAACATGACCCGCAGCGTCAAACTGAAAAATAAGTTGATGGAATCTTAAGTAGTTTGTTACATTAGAGCAGTTTCTCCCCTTCTTTTAAATGCATATCTGAGAAAATAATGATGGGGGTGGCAGCTGAGGGAAACGAGAGGATAAGAGGGCAAGACTAAAACAAATTTCAGAGAGGCATATTATGGCCGCTGGGCTGTGGGTTGGGTGTGATGACCTCAAAGATCCCTTCCAGCTCTAAAAGTCTGTGATTCTAAGAAAAGACTTCTTATGTACATGGGCTTTGCAAGACCCCCATCCCCAATAATAACCTCAAGAATCTTTCTCCTGACATTTCACTAAGACCTACAAGGGTGGGGCTTCATAGGATCTGTCCATTTGGGTTACATGTGAGCATTGAAAATATCATCTCAGACAAATCCTAGAATATAAACAACCAGGATAGTATTTTTCTTATTTTTTGCAGGAGGGGGCAACAGGCTCTGCAAACTTAGATCTTGTTGGTTTTTCTTGGGTAATGGAGAACTCACCAAATCCAGCTTTAGCCCTGCATTGATTAAACATAGATTCTGACCTCACCATCTGACATAAAGATTTAGTGTTCTTTTTACTGATGTCCAGACGTTTGGTGCTAGCATGTTTTTGGAAATCTCAGGCTGAGCTACCCCTCAAGATATGGTTCAACAGCATTTGGGATGTAACTATCTCAGAGCGACTAACCTGGCTTAGAAGAGTAGCAAAAGGTATTGTTTAGAGAGATAGCTTTGTTGACGCACCTTTCTTTTATATGTAAGGGAAGAAGATAACAATTCTCTCTCCCCCCCCCCCCATCAGCTCAAATTTGTCTGTGGCGAGGCTATATTAACCATTAATGACTTAAGAACATGCTTGAAATGACACTATGTACCCAATGCAATGTTGTTGTTTTTGCGGAGATTGTATTATATAACTAAGCTTGTACCCAGTTATTAAAAGTTTTATTATTTTGGAAAATTTAATTTTATGGAATAAAAAGAGAGAAAAGAAATGGTACAGTGGTACCTCGGGTTACAGACGCTTCAGGTTACAGACGCTTCAGGTTACAGACTCCGCTAACCCAGAAATCGTACCTCAGGTTAAGAACTTTGCTTTAGAATGAGAACAGAAATTGTGCGGCAGCCGCGGGAGGGCCCATTAGCTAAAGTGGTACTTCAGGTTAAGAACAGTTTCAGGTTAAGAACAGACCTCCAGGACGAATTAAGTTCTTAACCCGAGGTACCACTGTATATCCTAAAGAATGATACCAGTGTGCCATTCATTGTCAGTAGCTCAGTCAGTAGACCATAAGATTCTTAATCTCAGGGTTGTGGGTTTGAACCCTACATTGGGGAGGGGGAATCCTGCACTGCAGGGGGCTGGACTAGATGACGCTTGTGATCCCTTCCAACTCTACAATTCTATGAGTACCAGTTAAGAACATACCTCTGCCCCCCCCCCCAAATACTGATCCATTCAGAGCTTTCTGAAAAGGGAGGAAGTGACCAGTCATTTCTTTAGTTTTGTCGTCCCCTAGTCTCAGGGACTAGGGACACGGGTGGCGCTGTGGGTTAAAGCCTCAGCGCCTAGGGCTTGCCAATCGAAAGTCCAGCGGTTCGAATCCCCACGGCGGGGTGCGCTCCCGTCATTCGGTCCCAGCGCCTGCCAACCTAGCAGTTCGAAAGCACCCCCGGGTGCAAGTAGATAAATAGGGACCGCTTACCAGCGGGAAGGTAAACGGCGTTTCCGTGTGCTGCGCTAGCTCGCCAGATGCAGCTTGTCACGCTGGCCACGTGACCCGGAAGTGTCTGCGGACAGCGCTGGCTCCCAACCTATAGAGTGAGATGAGCGCACAACCCTAGAGTCTGGCAAGACTGGCCCGTACGGGCAGGGGTACCTTTAGTCTCAGTGTTAGTTTGGCCATTACCTGGATGAAGGACCCAATTACCCTCCACACCTTGTTGGACTCCAGCTCCCATCGGCATGCTCATTGGTCAGGGATGATAGAAGTTGTAGTCCAAGTTACGGACACCCACAGGTTGCACACCCTTCAGCTGTTACCTGGAGGAAATTTCACACCAAGTCGCTGAAGAACCTTTCTTGAGCCCTAAAAGTAAAGGTAAAGGGACCCCTGACCATTAGGTCCAGTCGTGGCCGACTCTGGGGTTGCAGCACTCATCTCGCTTTATTGGCCGAGGGAGCTGGTGTACAGCTTCCGGGTCATGTGGCCAGCATGACTAAGTCACTTCTGGCGAACCAGAGCAGTGCACGGAAACGCTGTTTACCTTCCCGCCGGAGCGGTACCTATTTATCTACTTGCACTTTGATGTGCTTTCAAACTGCTAGGTTGGCAGGAGCAGGGACTGAGCAACAGGAGCTCACCCTGTCGTGGGGATTCGAACCGCCAGCCTTCTGATCAGCAAGTCCTAGGCTCTGTGGTTTAACCCACAACGCCACCCGCTTCTTGAACCGTAGCAGTCCCCTTTTTCTTCTTGCTTCTAATATCATTTTGTCTATGTTTCCTTGGCAATATTCAGATGCCTGGAAAGCATAGAAGGGGCTTGGCTTGATCAGAAAACCTTTCACTTTTATTACAATCACTGGAAAGAAATGGAGGGGTGGGGGGAGGTTCCGAGGGAAAGAGAAAGAATAGCTGTGTAGGCAATTTCCTTCATTACCACCACCTAACAATAGGACTTGGGGGGGGGGCTTCTCCCCTGCCCCCCCCTGCGCCTCCCATTCTCCCAAGCAAGCTGTGCTTCATCAAAATCAACAATTATTTAATGAAATGTTGTCAAGTTACGTAGGTAGAAGTGGGAGTAGTAGGAGGGTGGTGGGTGGAATTTCATGGCGTATATTCGTAAATAACAACTTAGCTACGGAAAGAACAGCACAATCAAATTGCTGTCACGCTGGGCATTTTCTGCGCTGAACAGGGTATGCTTTATTAAGAAGCCATCTTCTTACAAATCCAATATGGTGCAGGGCAAGATGTCATAAGAGGCATGTGTTGGTAACCTCAAGGCTTGATTACTGCAATGTGGAGCTACCCTTGGTCCAGGGGCTCCAGTTTTGTGAGGATACACTATCACCAGCACATTAACTCCAGTGCTCAAAAGTCCGCACGTGATGCTCATACATTCCTGGGGAAGGTTCAAGGTTCTTGTGTAAATTTGCAAGGCCCTTAGCAATTTGAGCCTAGGATACCTCAGGGGCTGCCAATCCCCTATATCCCTGCCCAACCACTAAGGTCTCTGCAGATGACCCTGTTAATGGCTCAGATGCACGACTCATATCCACCAGGAGCTGTGTGTTTAGAATTGTGGGCCCAATATCATGTGATTCCTTTGCAGTTGAGATCCGTATGTACATAAAATAAATAAATAAAAATTAAAATCAGAAACAAGTTATTCTGAAAAGATGCATTCTTAATGGCCTGCATTATCCTGACAGAATAGAAAAGTTATTTTGCGGGTGTTACAGAGAGTTGGGGCAGGGCAATGAATCAGTAGCACCATGGACAGCTCCAGTCAGGGCCCAGCCTGCAGCTTTAACATGACAGCAGAGCTCAGATGTTGTTTCAGCAGCAGCCGGCCTCCGACTGAGCCTCAAATAGAAGCCTTCAGCATCCCAGTAGCTAGCTCCATCTTCCATGAGAGGAGCACCTTCATTTAAAGGGACAGAGCCTGCTTTAGAAGTCATTGACTTCTGTAAAACGAGAGAGACCATGGCCTTCTGAGCTGGAGTCCTTAGAGTCAGAGGAGAGCGATGCAGCCTCCTCAGGCCAAAGAAATACTAGCACTACAGGCGCTTCTTCCACAAGTGCTGCTCGTGTAGTAACACTTGCGTTACTGGTCATGGCCCAAGAGGGGTTCTTTCCCCACCCTCTGAATCCCCAAACTCATTCCCTGGAAAGAAGGGAGATCTGACTAGAGAGTCATTCCAAGGGCTGGCCCTGTCTAGAGAGCTCAGAAGCCACCATATCCATTCTTGTGCCAAATAGGCCTTGTTGAACCATCACCTTGTTGAACTGGTGACCTGGAAATGAAAGGCTTTGTACTGCCTTATTCCCCTACCTCTGAGCTTCTCCCCAGGGAACAATCCTCTACTCTTAACAGAGTCCTCCCTTCCACCCTCTCTATTATTATTATTATTATTATTATTATTATTATTATTATTATTAAACAGAAACACCTGATCCATTGGCAGCAGACAATTGGGAGGGATTAATAAGACAAAGGAGGTTGTAACCCTGAAATCCTCATTTAGTCGCAGCGTCGCCAGCTGGGTTTCTACGGCAACAAGAAAAGGCACACACTTTCCAAAACTGCTCCAGCTCACGGGAGACGTGGCTCTGTGTGTGTTTGCATGTGTATGTGTGTTGCGCATTGACACTTCTTCATGTGTGTGTGTGTGTGTGTCCACATCAGGCACGTGATTTTGCCAGGGAGGCATCAGTGAGTGGACAAGTATCTGTTGCCACCTTTCAGCGTCAGCACAGAAGAGCTAAATCACGCCTTATCTTCTCCCACCCTCCCCCCCCCCCTGACACTCAGGGAGGATGGAAAAGGCAGCTGGGACTTGTGTACAATCTCGTGGGTTGCACCCACATGCCATCGAATATGATGTCAAGCCGTTTGTCTGCTGCGTGGGAGATTTGGCGGGGCAGGAGGGGAGGACGTGCCGGCGATCCGTCTCCTTGTATGAACGGTGGGCGCAGGGCCCTCATGCTGGAAGCTTGGCAGGTGCGACAGATGATCCCTGTCTGAAGCCAGCTCCTTTGCCTTGATTGATTTTCTCTCGCCTCCCCCTCCCCCTCCGCCCCCTTGTGTGCGCTTTCACTGCTGATTGTTACTGGGAAATTCAATTGTGTGTGAACTCTCGAGCGCCCTTTGTCCGTTCGCTGCTTCCCAGTCGATAGAGAGTAATTAGGGTTGTAAATAATGGGCAGAGCCTGTGAGCTCGCTGGGCTGCTGGGCAGATGTGAAGCTTGGCCACCTCTGGGGTTTGAGTTTCAGAGGATTAGAAGGGGGCAGATCTCTCATGTATGCAGCATAGAAAATCTAGCACTGATGCCCTCTCCCCTTGAGTCTTGCTGCTAAGGAGGGCAGCAGATCAAGAGCAGCTTTCCCCAGCCTGGGGCTTTCTAAATATTGTGGACTCTTATTCCCATCAGGCCCCAGCCAGCATGGCCAGTGGTCAGGGATGATGGGAATTGCAGTCCAACAACATCTGTAGAGCAGCAAGTTGGGGAAGACAGCACTAGGGTGAAGGATTGCAACCATCGGGAAGTGATGTAAATCGAGGTGGCATTTCAGGCTTACAAATTTAATATTATTGTTATTAAATATTGCATAATGTTAAATACAATTTCTTTACTGTTTGGGAGATAAGGAGGTATGTGCACTTAAAATATGCCCCTTTCTTGAGGAAGGGCTGTAGCTCCACGATAGAGTGTAACCTTTGCATGAAAAGAATCCCGGGTTCAGTCCAAGTATGAGTGGGAGAGACCCCCTTCTGTAGGGTTGCCATATTTCAAAAAGTGAAAATCCAGACACAAAAGTTGTTGCTTTTGTGTGTGTTTTTGCATTGCTTCTTTTTTTGTTGCAAAGTTGTTGCAAAAATCGCCTAAACTGACACTGCCAATATGAGTTGCCATATATCTGGATTTTTCCAGACATTTTAGCGATTTCTGCCCGGACGCTGCTTCCGACTGCAGTATTCCAGGTATGTCCAGGAAATTCTGGACATTTGGCAACCTTACCCTTCTGAAACCCTAGAGAGCGGCTGCCAGCCAGTGTAAACAGTGCTGAGCTAGATGGACCAATGTTCTTGACTTGGAAGAAGGCAGCTGCCTGTGCTCCTCTGTGTTTTCTTTCATGTCAGGGAATGAAAAACTGCACCAAGGAGATTTACTTCTCTCCTGGCTGTTATGTTGACTCAACGCTTCACAACGGTATCCGTTTACCAAGCAAAAGCGTTGGAAGTCCCAGACAGTTCAGAACAGCATCAAAACCTCCCTGTGAAAAGGGGAACCCAAGACAACACAAGGAGTTCAAAGGATGTTAAAC